>NC_041382.1:656456730-656528431 GCF_002162155.2 Triticum dicoccoides
CGAGTACTGGACTGCAGCTAAGCCCCCGAGTGGGAGGACTGCTCTCCACTCGGTATGATTTTTTCAAACTTAGGCGAGTGCCTGACTGCAGCTAAGTCCTCAAGTGAGGGAACTTAGGCGAGTACTGGACTGCAGCTAAGCCCCTGAGTGGGAGGATTGCTCTCCACTCGGTAGGATTTTTTCAAACTTAGGCGAGTGCCTGACTGCAGCTAAGTCCTCAAGTGAGAGAACTTAGGTGAGTACTAGACTGCAGCTAAGCCCCCGAGTGGGAGGATTGCTCTCCACCCGGTAGGATTTTTTCGAACTTAGGCGAAGCGGATTCGTGGCTAAGCCACCCACTGGGGGATTTCTTACGCAAACAAAAACAATAATGATCACTGGGAGAATTATAACGCTCTTGTCTTTTGATAAATAAACTACATGAGTTTTTCTTATTACATCTCATCCGAGTGAGAATTCAAGTATAAAAGGGGCGGAGTAGCTCCGCATTCGAGGCTCGTGGCTCATCAATCTGGCGATTGACATTGTAGAGGTGGTATGCTCCATTGTGGAGGACTCTGGTGACTATGAAGGGGCCTTCCCAAGTAGGAGCAAGCTTGTGTGGTTTCTGCTGATCCACTCGAAGGACTAAGTCTCCTTCTTGGAAGGCTCGGCTCTTCACGTTTTTGGCATGGAATCAACACGAGTCTTGCTGATAGATGATCGATCGGATCAGGGCCATTTCTCTTTCTTCTTCTAGGAGGTCGACTGCGTCCTGCCGGGCTTGTTCTGCTTCATCTTCTGAGTAGAGCTCGACTCTGGGAGCATTGTGAAGCAGGTCACTCGGTAAGACTGCCTTGGCTCCGTAGACCAGAAAGAATGGGGTTCTTCCGGTTGATCGATTTGAGGTTGTCCTCAATCCCCGAAGGACTGATGGGAGCTCGTCGACCCATGAACCTGCTGCGTGCTTGAGATCGCGCATCAATCGGGGTTTCAGTCCTTTGAGAATTAGACCATTTGCCCTTTCTGCTTGTCCATTCGACTGGGGGTGAGCGACTGAAGCATAGTCGACCCGAGTGCCCTGAGAGGCGCAAAAGGCCCTGAACTTGTCGGAATCGAAGTTTGATCCATTGTCCGTGATGATACTGTGCGGAACTCCATATCTGAATATCAACTCTCTGATGAAACTGATAGCGGTGCAAGCATCGAGATTCTTGATAGGCTTGGCTTCAATCCATTTGGCGAACTTGTCGACTGCTACCAGCACATGAGTGAAGCCGCTCCTGCCTGTTCTTAGTGGCCCAACCATGTCCAGCCCCCAAACAGCAAAGGGCCAGACGAGTGGAATGGTTTTCAGGGCTGACGCGGGCTTGTGCGGCATATTGGAGTAATACTGACACCCTTCACATTTGTCGACTATCTCTTTAGCCATCTCATTGGCCCTTGGCCAGTAGAACCCCGCTCGGTATGCTTTAGCCACAATGGTCCGAGAGGACGCATGATGACCACAGGTCCCCGAGTGGATATCGTTAAGGATCATCTGACCTTCTTCTGGTGTGATACACTTCTGGCCGACCCCAGTCGCGCTTTCCCTATATAACTGTCCCTTTATGACTGTAAAGGCCTTGGATCGACGGACGATCTGTCAAGCCTTTTCCTCGTCTTCTGGGAGTTCTTTCCTCGGGATGTACGCGATGTATGGTTCTGTACAGACGGGAGTGATAACCAGCACTTCCATTACCAGATCGACCACAGCTGGAACTTCAACTTCAGTCGGATCCGTGGCGCTTTTTGGCTGCGGGGCCTCTTCTGTGAAGGGATCCTCCTGGACTGATGGTGTGTGGATGTGTTCCAAAAACACATTGCTGGGAATGGCTTCTCTTTTGGAACCTATTTTTGCCAAATCATCAGCTGCTTGATTTTTAGTCGGGGTATGTGATGAAGCTCTAACCCCTCGAATTTCTTCTCCAGCTTTCTCACTGCATTGCAATAACCAGTCATGGCTGGACTTCTGACATCCCACTCCTTCATCACCTGATTAACCACCAAATCTGAGTCGCCATAGACCATGAGGCGACGGACGCCGAGTGAGATGGCCATGCGCAACCCATATAAAAGTGCTTCATATTCTGCCTCATTATTGGAGGAATCAAAATGGATTTGAAGAACATATCTGAGTTTATCTCCTCTGGGGGAGACCAACACCACTCCGCACTGGAACCACTCAGCATCTTGGAGCCGTCGAAAAACATAGTCCAATGCTCTGAGTGAATCTGAGTCGGCAGCTGCTGTTCAATCCACTCGGCGACGAAATCTGCGATTGCTTGGGACTTGATAGCTTTCTTTGCCTCAAACTTGATATCAAGGGGAAGGAGTTCAATTGCCCATTTTGCCACTCGACCAGTTGCATCCCTGTTATGCAGGATCTCTGATAATGGAGCGTCACTGACGACTGTAATGGAATGATCAGAGAAGTAGTGAGCAACTTTCTTGGTGGTCATATAAATCCCATATACAAGCTTCTGATAGTGAGGATATCTTTGCTTCGATGGGGTCAAGACTTTAGAAATATAATATACTGGGCGCTGAACTTTGAAGGTTTTCCCTTCTTCTTCCCGCTCGACCGTAAGTACCATACTGACGACTTGTCCTGTGGCTGCAATGTAAAGCAGCAAAGGCTCTTTGCTGATTGGGGCAGCAAGCACCGGCTGGGTGGAGAGCAGAGCTTTGAGCTCTGCAAACGCTGCATCAGCTTCGGGAGTCCACTCGAACTTGTCGGACTTCTTCATCAACCGGTAAAGAGGTAATGCCTTTTCACCGAGACGAGATATGAATCGACTTAGGGCGGCCAAACAACCAGTAAGCTTCTGGACGTCGTGCACTCGCACAGGGCTTTTCATTCGGAGTATAGTGCCAACTTTTTCTGGATTGGCGTCGATTCCCCGTTCGGAAACGAGAAAGCCGAGTAACTTTCCGCCAGGGACTCCGAATGTACACTTTGATGGATTAAGCTTGATATCATACCTCCTAAGATTGGCAAAGGTTTCAGCAAGGTCAGTCAGCAGGTCGGAACCCTTCCATGACTTGACCACAATATCATCCATGTATGCTTCCACATTCCGATTGATTTGAGTGAGTAAACACTTCTGAATCATCCTCATGAATGTGGATCTGGCATTCTTGAGGCCGAACGGCATGGTAACATAACAGAAGCACCCGAATGGAGTGATGGAAGCTGTCTTGATCTCGTCAGGTCCATACAGACGGATCTGATGGTACCCGGAATAGGCATCTAAGAAAGACAGTCGCTCACATCCCGCAGTCGAGTCGACTATCTTGTTGATGCAGGGGAGAGGAAAATGATCTTTCGGGCAGGCCCGATTGATATGTTTAAACTCAATGCACATGCGAAGTGACTTGTCCTTCTTGGGGACCATGACAACGTTGGCGAGCCACTCGGAGTGGTAGATTTCTCGGATGAACTCCACTGCTAAGAGCCGAGCCACTTCTTCGCCAATAGCTTTTCTTTTTTGGACGGCGGACCGTCGAAGATGTTCCTTGACAGGTTTTACTTTTGAGTCGACTCTCAGGCGATGCTCAGCCAGCTCCCTGGGAACACCTGGCATGTCAAAAGGCGTCCATGCGAAGATGTCCCAGTTCTCATGGAGGAACTGGATGAGCGCTTCTTCCTATTTGGAGTCGAGTGTTGTCGAGATATGAGTCGGGGCGGCGCTGGGGTCGGTCAGGTGGATGTGAGCTGTCTTCGTGTCGCCAGTCGACTGGAAAGCTGACTCTGTAGCGGGCTTCTTGGCTCGCAACAGATCACTCGGGTCTGCAGTCTTCTGGTATTCTTGCAACTCCACCACTGCCATTTGTGCGTCGGCGATCTTCGAACCCTTCTGAAAACATTCTTACGCTTTCTTCCAATTGCCCGTAATGGTGATCACACCTTTGGGGCCAGGCATCTTCAATTTGAGATACACGTAACATGGTCGGGCCATGAAGCGTGCATAAGCCGGCCTGCCCAAAATAGCGTGATAGGCACTCTGGAAGTCTACAACTTCAAATGTCAACTTTTCTTTGCGGTAATTCTTGGAATCACCGAAAACCACATCAAGAGCAATCTCGCCGAGTGATTCAGCCTTCTTCCCAGGAATGACTCCATGGAAACTCATGTTGCTGGCACTGAGTCTGGACATCGGAATGCCCATCCCCTTCAACGTCTCAGCGTATAATATGTTCAAACCACTGCCACCATCCATCAGGACTTTGGCCAGTCGAGTGCCTTCAACAACTAGGTTGACCACCAAAGCTTGCCTCCCAGGGGTGGCGATGTGCGTTGGGTGGTCGGACTGGTCGAATGTTATGGCAGTCTGAGACCATTTCAGGTAACTAGGTGTCGCCGGAGCGACCATATTCACCTCTCGGTTAATAACTTTCAGTCAACTTTTGCTTTCAACATCAGCAAAAATCATCAGGGTGGAATTGACTTGAGGGTATCCGTCATCACTGTCCTCTTTGTCCTCGACCTTGTCTGACTCCTTTTCCTTTCCCTTGGGCTGCTTTCCCTGGAACTGCTGGATCAAGAGTCGACACTGCCGAGTGGTACGTTTCGGGTAAATAAAATTACCCTCTTCATCTTTCTTCGTGTGGACCAGACACGGTAAGCCAACACATCATTTCCCTCCTGGTCTTTAACCTTTTTGGGGTTCCAAGGCCCTTTAGGTTTCCCTTTAGACTTTCCTTGGACCAAAGCTAAGGCTTCCCCGGGAGCCGCTGGCTCGACTTTCCGCTTCTGTTTCCGACTGGAATTGCCTCCGGTTTCTTGGGCGACTGACTTGAGCTTGCCACTCCTGAGTCGATCCTCATCTTCGCCGTTAGCGTACTTGGTGGCAATCTCCATCATCCGATTCAGGGACGTATCTCCGGTTCGACCGAATTTCAAATTCAGTTCTCTGTACTTGACGCCTTCCTTGAAGGCACAAACTGCTTGGTGGTCAGGCACATTCTCCACCGAGTGATGTAACGTGATCCATCTCTGGATGTAATCCCTCAAAGTTTCATTCGGCTTTTGCACACAGGACCGCAATTCCGTCAGTCCTGCAGGTCGCTTGCATGTGCCTTCAAATGTGGTGACGAACACTCAGGAGAGATCTTCCCAAGTGTGAATGCTGCTAGGTGCTAACTGGTTTAGCCACGCTCTGGCCGAGCCCTCCAACATGAGAGGCAGGTGCTTCATGGCCACTTCATCATTGCCGCCGCCAATCTGGACGGCCACTTGGTAGTCCTCAAGCCAAGTATCGGGCTTGGACTTGCCAGTGAACTTACTGACTCCAGTCGCCAACCTGAAATTGGGAGGAATCACAGCAGCCCTGATGGCTCTACTAAAGCACTCTGGCCCCGAAACATGTACTCTGCTGCTGGCAGGCGCATCTCTGTCGTGGCCTTCTCGGTGAGCCCTGTTCCTGTCGACCAGACCTTGGACGAGGATGGATCTCGCGTCAAAGCCTGGCCCTCTGGGGTCGACTAGAATCCTTCGCCCACCACTATGAGGGCGCCTGTCATCCTGCTGGCGAGGCACATACGACCCGCTCCTCGGGGGAGGCGTGGGCACTCTACGTCGACCGTCACGATCGACTCAATGATCATACTGCTCATGGTTCCCATACTGGTCACGCCGGTCTCCACGTCCCTCACGCCTCGGGGGTGATCTCGGGCTGTGAGCCGACTGGACTGTGTCTGCAGCAACGGATCTGCTGTGAATTCTGTTCCGCGACTGAGAAATAGCGAAATTCTGATCTCCTGCTGCCCGGAGTAACGCTTTGATCTACAGCAAGCCTCTGCCAGCCTCCGACTGGGAAGGCTGAATCGACTCCGCTATACGGGCCGCAGCTGCTAAATTATGAATCAGAGTCCGATATACCTGCGGGGGCGGGAAGAGCTGACGTCGACTGGATTCGGGAACCCGTTGTCACGCCCGCTCGTCGAGTGCTCGCTGGAGGTTCTCCAGTCGAGTGCGCTCGGCCAAGTTTGCCAGGCGCGCGTCCTCCAAGGCCCGAGCCTCGGGGGTTTCTCCAACGATAGGAGTGTGCAGCGCATCCACATTCCGGCGGCGAAGTTCTTCTCTCTGCAGCGACGTGAGAGGCTCAGGAAGATACTCCTCATGGGGACGCGACGGGTCACCTCCTCCCGCGCCTCCGTCGGTGCGGGTAAAACCGGGGGGACTGGGCGGTCCATCGACCATCAGAACCTCTGCCGCCAGATCGCTGCTGTAGCACTCGGATGCAGTCTCTTCGGAGCTAGTTGATAGGTCAAACAGGCCGTAGAGGGATTCGTCGGGCTCGATCACCGTGACTTGAGGGATGGCCGACTGACGGGCCACCGCGTGTCTCACCCACTGCTGAAGTCTCGACCGACCGGAGCGCTTGCGCCGGCAGGAAACGAGGAGGGAGGACAACACAACCGACCGGTAGGGGGTCGACGGTTGCCGCAGGAGAACGCCGCGGACGCACGCGCTAAAGTGCGTTGCCCCGCAGACAGGGAGTGCGTCCACGTCAAGCGGAGCCTCCTGAAGCCAGGCGGAGTCGTCGGCGATGAACGTGAGCGCGCCGAGACGGATCTCGCGGCCCTCCACCAAAACTCTGTCGAAAACCATGATGATTCGGGTCGAAAAAGATCGCAACTCCTCCAACAAAACGCTAAAACACCGGCCCCACGGTGGGCGCCAACTGTCGTGGTTCTAAGTCTGATAGTAATGTAGGGGGGTAAGTATAGAGAGGCGAGATCTTAGCTATGGAGAATTTGTAAGGACGCAAGGTTTACGAGTTTAGGCCCTTCTCGGAAGAAGTAAAAACCCTACGTCTCGGAGCCCGGAGGCGGTCGACTGGATTATGTGAGTATGAGTTACAGAGGTGCGAACCCTTGTCTCGGAGGAGGGGGGTGGCTTATATAGAGTGCGCCAGGTGTTGGGGAACGTAGCAAAAATTCAAAATTTTCCTACATGTCACCAAGATCAATCTATGGAGTCATCTAGCAACGAGGGAGGAGTGGATCTACACACCCTTGTAGATCGCGTGCGGAATCGTTCAAGAGAACGGGGTTGATGGAGTCGTACTCGTCGTGATCCAAATCACCGATGATCCTAGCGCCGAACGGACGGCACCTCCGCGTTCAACACACGTACGGAGCAGCGACGTCTCCTCCTTCTTGATCCAGCAAGGGGGAAGGAGAGGTTGAGGAAGATGGCTCCAACAGCAGCACGACGGCGTGGTGGTGGTGGAGCTGCAGTACTCCGGCAGGGCTTCGCCAAGCACTATGGAGGAGGAGGAGGTGTTGGAGAGGGAGAGGGAGGCACCAAAGGCAAGGGTGAGAGGTCCTCCCTTCCCCCCACTATATATAGGGGCCTAGGGGGGGCGCCGGCCCTAGGAGATCCAATCTCCTAGGGGGGGCGCCGGCCCTAGGAGATCCAATCTCCTAGGGGGGCGGCGGCCAAGGGAGGAATCCTTCCTCCCCAAGGCACCTAGGAGGTGCCTTCCCCTTCTAGGACTCTTCCTTTAGGGTTTCCCCCACCCTAGGCGCATGGGCCCTAGGGGGAAGTGGCGCCCCAGCCCACTTTGGGCTGGATCCCTTCCCACTTCAGCCCATGGGGCCCTCCGGGATAGGTGGCCCCACCCGGTGGACCCCCGGGACCCTTCCAGTGGTCCCGGTACAATACCGGTGACCCCGAAACTTGTCCCGATGGCCGAAATAGCACTTCCTATATATAATTCTTTACCTCCGGACCATTCCGGAACTCCTCGTGACGTCCGGGATCTCATCCGGGACTCCGAACAACATTTGGGTTACTGCATATACATATCCCTACAACCCTAGCGTCACCGAACCTTAAGTGTGTAGACCCTACGGGTTCGGGAGACATGCAGACATGACCGAGATGACTCTCCGATCAATAACCAACAGCGGGATATGGATACCCATGTTGGCTCCCACATGTTCCACGATGATCTCATCGGATGAACCACGATGTTAAGGACTTAACCAATCCCGTATACAATTCTCTTTGTCTAGCGGTACGATACTTGCCCGAGATTCGATCGTCGGTATCCCGATACCTTGTTCAATCTCGTTACCGGCAAGTCTCTTTACTCGTTTCGTAACACATCATCCCGTGATCAACTCCTTGATCACATTGTGCACATTATGATGATGTCCTACCGAGTGGGCCCAGAGATACCTCTCCATTTACACGGAGTGACAAATCCCAGTCTCGATTCGTGCCAACCCAACAGACACTTTCGGAGATACCTGTAGTGTACCTTTATAGCCACCCAGTTACGTTGTGACGTTTGGCACACCCAAAGCACTCCTACGGTATCCGGGAGTTGCACAATCTCATGGTCTAAGGAAATGATACTTGACATTAGAAAAGCTTTAGCATACGAACTACATGATCTTGTGCTAGGCTTAGGATTGGGTCTTGTCCATCACATCATTCTCCCAATGATGTGATCCCGTTATCAACGACATCCAATGTCCATGGTCAGGAAACCGTAACCATCTATTGATTAACGAGCTAGTCAACTAGAGGCTTACTAGGGACATGGTGTTGTCTATGTATCCACACATGTATCTGAGTTTCCTATCAATACAATTCTAGCATGGATAATAAACGATTATCATGAACAAGGAAATATAATAATAATCAATTTATTATTGCCTCTAGGGCATATTTCCAACAGTCTCCCACTTGCACTAGAGTCAATAATCTAGTTCACATCGATATGTGATTAACACTCAAGGTCACATCCCCATGTGACTAACACCCAAAGAGTTTACTAGAGTCAACATTTACCATGTGATTAACACTCGATGAGTTCTGGGTTTGATCATGTTATGCTTGTGAGAGAGGTTATAGTCAACGGGTCTGAACCTTTCAGATCCGTGTGTGCTTTACAAATCTCTATGTCATCTCCTAGATGCAGCTACCACGTTCTATTTGGAGCTATTCCAAATAACTGTTCTACTTGGAGCTATTCTAAATTGTTGCTCCATTATACGTATCCGGTATCTCTACTCAGAGCTATCCGGATAGGTGTTAAGCTTGCATCAACGTAACCCTTTACGACGAACTCTTTTACCACCTCCATAATTGAGAAAATTCCTTAGTCCACTAGTTACTAAGGATAACTTTGACCGCTGTCCTGTGATCCATTCTTGGATCACTCTTGTACCCCTTGACTGACTCATGGTAATGCACACTTCAGGTGCGGTACACAGCATAGCATACTGTAGAGCCTATGTCTTAAGCATAGAGGACGACCTTCGTTCCTTTCTCTCTATTCTGCCATGGTCGAGCTTTAAGTCTTAACTTCATACCTTACAACTCAGGCAAGAACTCCTTCTTTGACTGATCCATCTTGAACACCTTCAAGATCACGTCAAGGCATGTGCTCATTTGAAAGTACTATTAAGCGTTTTGATCTATCCTTATAGATCTTGATGCTCAATGTTCAAGTAGCTTAATCCAGGCTTTTCCATTGAAAACACTTTCCAAATAACCCTATATGCTTTCCAGAAATTCTACGTCATTTCTGATCATTAATATGTCAACAACATATACTCATCAGAAATTCTATAGTGCTCCCACTCACTTCTTTGGAAATACAAGTTTCTCATAAACTTTGTATACACCCAAAATCTTTGATCATCATCAAAGCACACATTCCAACTCCGAGATGCTCACTCCAGTCCTCAGAAGGATTGCTGGAGCTTTGCATACTTATTAGCATATTTCAGGATAGACAAAACCTTCCGGTTGTATCACATACAACCTTTCTTCAAGAATCGTCGAGGAAACAATGTTTTGACATCCTATCTGCAAGATTTCATAAATAATGCAGTAATTGCTAATATAATTCCAACAGACTCTTAGCATCGCTACGAGTGAGAAAGTCTCATCGTAGTCAACTCCTTGAACTTGTCGAAAAACATCTTAACGACAAGTCGAGCTTTCTTAATGGTGACATTTACCATCATTGTCCGTCTTCCTTTTAAAATCCATCTGCACTCAACAGCCTTACGACCATCGAGTCGTTCTGCCAAAGTCTACACTTTGTTTTCATACATGGATCCTCTCTCGGATTATATGGCCTCGAGCCATTTATCGGAATCCAGGCCCACCATCGCTTCTCCATAGCTCGTAGGTTCATCGTTGTCTAGCAACATGACTTCCAAGACAGGGTTACGTACCACTTTGAAGTAGTATGCATCCTTGTCCTCCCACGAGGTTTGGTAGTGACTTGATCTGAAGTTTCATGATCACTATCATAAGCTTCCACTTCAATTGGTGTAGGTGCCACAGGAACAACTCCCTGTGCCCTGTCACACACTAGTTGAAGAGACGGTTCAATAACCTCATCAAGTCTCCACCATCCTCCCACTCAATTCTTTCAAGAGAAACTTTTCCTCGTGAAAGGACCCGATTCTAGAAACAATCCCTTATTGCTTTCGGATCTAAGACAGGAGGTATACCCAACTGTTTTGGGTGTCCTATGAAGATGCATTTTATCCGCTTTGGGTTCGAGCTTATCAGCCTGAAACTTTTCCACATAAGCGTCGCAGCCCCAAACTTTTAAGAAATGACAGTTTAGGTTTCTCTAAACCATAGTTCATACGGTGTCATATCATCGGAATTACGTGGTGCCCTATTTAAAGTGAATGTGGTTGTCTCTAATGCCTAACCCATAAACTATCGTGGTAATTTGATAAGAGACATCATGGTATGCATCATATCCAATAGGGTGCAGTTATGATGTTCGGACACACCATCACACTATGGTGTTCCAGGCTGTATTAGTTGTGAAACAATTTCCACAATGCCTTAATTCTGTGCCAAACTCGTAATTCAGATATTCATCTCTATGATCATATCATAGATATTTTATCCTCTTGTCACGACGATCTTTCAACTTCACCCTGAAATTACTTGAACCTTTCAATAATTCAGACTCGTGATTCATCAAGTAAATATACTCAACATCTACTCGAATCATCTGTGAAGTAAGAACATAACGATATTCACTGCATGCCTCAGCACTCATTGGACTGCACACATCAAAATGTGTTACTTCCAACAAGTTGCTATCTTGTTCCATCTTACTGAAAACGAGGCTTTTCAGTCATCTTGCCCATGTGGTATGATTTGCATGTCCCAAGTGATTCAAAATCAAGTGAGTCAAAACGGTCCATTTGCATGGAGTTTCTTCATGCATATACACCAATAGACATGGTTCGCATGTCTCAAACTTTTCAAAAACGAGTGAGCCCAAAGATCCATCAATATGGAGCTTCTTCATGCGTTTTATACCGATATGACTTACGTGGCAGTGCCACAAGTAGGTGGTGCTATCATTACTATCTTTTGGCATGAACATGTGTATCACTACGATCGAGATTTAATAAACCATTCATTTTAGGTGTAAGACCATTGAAGGTATTATTCAAATAAACAGAGTAACCATTATTCTCCTTAAATGAATAACCGTATTGCGATAGACGTAATCCAATCATGTCTATGCTCAACGCAAACACCAAATAACAATTATTTAGGTTTAACACCAATCTCTTTGGTAGAGGGAGCGTGCGATGCTTGATCATATCAAGCTTGGAAAAAACTTCCAACACATATCGTCAGCTCACCTTTAGCTAGTCTCCGTTTATTCCGTAGCCTTTTGTTTCGAGTTACTAACACTTAGCAACCGAACCGGTATCTAATACCCTGGTGCTACTAGGAGTACTAGCAAAGTACACATTAACACAATGTATATCTAATATACTTCTATCGACCTTGCCAGCCTTCTTATCTACCAAGTATCTAGGGTAATTCTGCTCTAGTGGTTGTTCCCCTTATTACAGAAGCACTTAGTCCCGGGTTTGGGTTTTACCTTGGGTTTCTTCACTAGAGCAGCAGCTGATTTGCCGTTTCATGAAGTATCCCTTCTTGCCCTTGCCCTTCTTGAAACTAGTGGTTTCACCAACCATCAACAATTGATGCTCCTTCTTGAATTCTACTTTCGCGGTGTCAAACATCGCGAATACCTCAAGGATCATCATATCTATCCCTGATATGTTATAGTTCATCACGAAGCTCTAACAGCTTGGTGGCAATGACTTTGGAGAACCATCACTGTCTTATCTGGAAGATCAACTCCCACTCGATTCAAATGATTGTCGTACTCAGACAATCTGAGCACAAGCTCAACAATTGAGCTTTTCTCCTTAGTTTGCAGGTTAAGAAAGTCATCGGAGGTCTTATACCTCTTGACATGGGCACGAGCCTGAAATCCCAATTTCAGCCCTCAAAACATCTCATATGTTTCGCGATGTTTCAAAAACGTCTTTGGTGACTCAACTCTAAACCGTTTAACTGAACTATCACGTAGTTATCAAAACGTGTATGTCAGATGTTCGCAACAACCACAGACAACGTTCGAGGTTCAGCATACTGAGCGGTGCATTAAGGACATAAGCCTTCTATGAAGCAATGAGGACAATCCTCTGTTTACGGACCTAGTCCGCATAATTGCTACTATCAACTTTCAACTAATTTTTCTCTAGGAACATATCTAAACAGTAGAACTATAGCGTGAGCTACGACATAATTTGCAAAAACCTTTTGACTATGTTCAGGATAATTAAGTTCATCTTATGAACTCCCACTCAGATAGACATCCCTCTAGTCATCTAAGTGATTACATGATCCGAGTCAAACTAGGCCTTGTCCGATCATCACGTGAGACGGACTAGTCATCATCGGTGAACATCTTCATGTTGATCGTATCTTCTATACGACTCATGCTCGACCTTTCGGTCTCCGTGTTCCGAGGCCATGTCTGTACATGCTAGGCTCGTCAAGTTAACCCTAAGTGTTTCGCGTGTGTTCCGAGGCCATGTCTGTACATGCTAGGCTCGTCAACACCCGTTGTATTTGAACGTCTGAATAAAACACCCGATCATCACGTGATGTTTTGAAACAGCAAACTGTCGCAACAGTGCACAGTTAGGGGAGAACACTTCTTGAAATTGTTGTAAGGGATCATCTTATTTACTACCGTCGTTCTAAGCAAATAAGATGCAAAAACATGATAAACATCACATGCAATCAAATAGTGACATGATATGGCCAATATCATATTGCTCCTTTTGATCTCCATCTTCGGGGCTCCATGATCATCATCGTCACCGGCATGACACCATGATCTCCATCATCATGATCTCCATCATCGTGTCTTCATGAAGTTGCCTCGCCAACTATTACTTCTACTACTATGGCTAACGGTTAGCAATAAAGTAAAGTAATTACATGACGTTTAAGTTGACACGCAGGTCACAAATAAATAAAGACAACTCCTATGGCTCCTGCCGGTTGTCATACTCATCGACATGCAAGTCGTGATTCCTATTACAAGAATATGATCAATCTCATACATCACATATATCATTCATCACATCCTTTTTGGCCATATCACATCACATAGCATACCCTGCAAAAACAAGTTAGACGTCCTCTAATTGTTGTTTGCATGTTTTACGTGGCTGCTATGGGTTTCTAGCAAGAACGTTTCTTACCTACGCATGAACCACAATGTGATATGCCAATTGCTATTTACCCTTCATAAGGACCCTTTTCATCGAATCCGATCCGACTAAAGTGGGAGAGACAGACACCCGCCAGCCACCTTATGCAACTAGTGCATGTTTGTCGGTGGAACCGGTCTCACGTAAGCGTACGTGTAAGGTTGGTCCGGGCCGCTTCATCCCACGATGCCGCCGAATCAAGATAAGACTAGTAACGGCAAGCATATTGAACAATATCGACGCCCACAACTACTTTGTGTTCTACTCGTGCAAAGAATCTACGCAATAGACCTAGCTCATGATGCCACTGTTGGGGAACGTAGCAGAAATTCAAAAAATTTCTTACGAATCACCAAGATCTATCTATGGAGAGACCAGCAACGAGTAGAAAGGAGAGTGTATCTACATACCCTTGTAGATCGCTAAGCGGAAGCGTTCAAGTGAACGGGGTTGATGGAGTCGTACTCGTCGTGATTCAGATCACCGATGATCCTAGTGCCGAACGGACGGCACCTCCGCGTTCAACACACGTACAGCTCGACGATGTCTCCCATGCCTTGATCCAGCAAGGAGAGAGGGAGAGGTTGAGGAAGACTCCATCCAGCAGCAGCACAACGGCGTGGTGGTGATGGTGGAGCGTGGCAATCCTGCAGGGCTTCGCCAAGCACCTACGGGAGAGGAGGAGGTGTCACGGGAGGGAGGGAGGCGCCAAGGGCTCAGGTATGGATGCCCTCCCTCCCCTCCACTATATATAGGGGCAGGGGAGAGGGGGGAGGCGCAGCCTTGCCCCTTCCTCCAAGGAAGGGGTGCGGCTAAGAGGGGGGGAGAGTCCATCCTCCCCAAGGCACCTCGGAGGTGCCTTCCCCTTTTAGGACTCTCCCCTTTTTCCTATATCTTGGCGCATGGGCCTCTAGGGGCTGGTGCCCTTGGCCCATGTAGGACAAGGCGCACCCCCTACAGCCCATGTGGCCCCCCGGGGCAGGTGGCCCCACCCGGTGGGCCCCCGGGACCCTTCTGGTGGTCCCGGTACAATACCGATGATCCCGAAACTTGTCCCGATGGCCGAAACAGGACTTCCTATATATAAATCTTTACCTCCGGACCATTCCGGAACTCCTCGTGACGTCCGGGATCTCATCCGGGACTCCGAACAACATTCGGTAACCACATACAAACTTCCTTTATAACCCTAGCGTCATCGAACCTTAAGTGTGTAGACCCTACGGGTTCGGGAGACATGTAGTCATGACCGAGATGTTCTCCGGTCAATAACCAACAGCGGGATCTGGATACCCATGTTGGCTCCCACATGTTCCACGATGATCTCATCGGATGAACCACGATGTCAAGGACTCAATCAATCCCGTATACAATTCCCTTTGTCTAGCGGTATGGTACTTGCCCAAGATTCGATCGTCGGTATACCGATACCTTGTTCAATCTCGTTACCGGCAAGTCTCTTTACTCGTTCCGTAACACATCATCCCGTGATCAACCCCTTGGTCACATTGTGCACATTATGATGATGTCCTACCGAGTGGGCCCAGAGATACCTCTCCGTTTACACGGAGTGACAAAATCCCAATCTCGATTCGTGCCAACCCAACAGACACTTTCAGAGATACCCGTAGTGTACCTTTATAGCCACCCAGTTACGTTGTGACGTTTGGTACACCCAAAGCACTCCTACGGTATCCGGGAGTTGCACAATCTCATGGTCTAAGGAAATGATACTTGACATTAGAAAAGCTTTAGTATACGAACTACATGATCTTGTGCTAGGCTTAGGATTGGGTCTTGTCCATCACATCATTCTCCTAATGATGTGATCCCGTTATCAACGACATCCAATGTCCATGGTCAGGAAACCGTAACCATCTATTGATCAACGAGCTAGTCAACTAGAGGCTTACTAGGGACATGGTGTTGTCTATGTATCCACACATGTATCTGAGTTTCCTATCAATACAATTCTAGCATGGATAATAAACGATTATCATGAACAAGGAAATATAATAATAATCAATTTATTATTGCCTCTAGGGCATATTTCCAACAGTCTCCCACTTGCACTAGAGTCAATAATCCAGTTCACATCAATATGTGATTAACACTCAAGGTCACATCCCCATGTGACTAACACCCAAAGAGTTTACTAGAGTCAATAATCTAGTTCACATCATCATGTGATTAAGACTCAATGAGTTCTGGGTTTGATCATGTTTTGCTTGTGAGAGAGGTTTTAGTCAACAGGTCTGTAACATTCAGATCCGTATGTACTTCGCAAATCTCTAGGTCATATTATAAATGCTGCTTCCACGCTCCACTTGGAGCTATTCCAAATGGTTGCTCCACTATACGTATCCGGTTTGCTACTCAGAGTCATTCGGATAGGTGTTAAAGCTTGCGTCGATGTAACCCTTTACGCCAAACTCTTTATCACCTCCATAATCGAGAAACATGTCCTTATTACTCCAAGGACAATTTTTGACCGCTATCTAGTGATCCACTCCTGGATCACCTTTGTACCCTCTTGCCAGACATGTGGCAAGGCACACATCAGGTGCGGTACTCAGCATGGCATACCGTATAGAGCCTATGACAAAAGCATAGGGGACGATATTCGTCCTTTCTCTTTCTTCCGCCGTGGTCGAGCTTTAAGTCTTAACTTCATACCTTACAACTCAGGCAAGAACTCCTTCTTTGACTGATCCATCTTGAACACCTTCAAGATCATGTCAAGGTATGTGCTCATTTGAAAGTACCATTAAGCGTTTTGATCTATCCTTATAGATCTTGATGCTCAATGTTCAAGTAGCTTAATCCAGGCTTTCCATTGAAAAACACTTTTCAAATAACTCTGCATGCTTTCTAGAAATTCTACATCATTTTTGATCAACAACATGTTAACAACACACACTCATCGGAAATTCTATAGTGCTCCCACTCACTTCTTTGGAAATACAAGTTTCTCATAAACTTTGTATACACCCAAAATCTTTGATCATCTCATCAAAGCATATATTCCAACTCCGAGATGCTTACTCCAGTCCTTAGAAGGATTGCTGAAGCTTTGCATACTTATTAGCATCTTTCAGGATTGACAAAACTTTCCGGTTGTATCACATACAACCTTTCCTCAAGAAAATCGTCGAGGAAACAATGTTTTGACATCCTATCTGCAAGATTTCATAAATAATGCAGTAATCGCTAATATAATTCCAACAGACTCTTAGCATCGCTACGAGTGAGAAAGTCTCATCGTAGTCAACTCCTTGAACTTGTCGGAAAACATCATAACGACAAGTCGAGCTTTCTTAATGGTGATACTTACCATCATTGTCCGTCTTCCTTTAAAATCCATATGTACCTAACAGCCTTACGACCATCAAGTAGTTCTTCCAAAGTCTACACTTTGTTTTCATACATGGATCCTATCTCGGATTTTATGGCCTCGAGCCATTTATCGGAATCCGGGCCCACCATCGCTTCTCCATGGCTCGTAGGTTCATTGTTGTCTAGCAACATGACTTCCAAGACAGGATCACGTACCACTCTGAAGTAGTACGCATCCTTGTCATCCCACGAGGTTTGGTAGTGACTTGATCTGAAGTTTCATGATCACTATCATAAGCTTCCACTTCAATTGGTGTAGGTGCCACAGGAACAACTCCCTCTGCCCTGTCACACACTAGTTGAAGAGACGGTTCAATAACCTCATCAAGTATCCACCATCCTCCCACTCAATTCTTTCGAGAGAAACTTTTCCTCGATAAAGGACCCGATTCTAGAAACAATCCCTTATTGCTTTCGGATCTGAGACAGGAGGTATACCCAACTGTTTTGGGTGTCCTATGAAGATGCATTTATCCGCTTTGGGTTCGAGCTTATCAGCCTGAAACTTTTTCACATAAGCCTCGCAGCCCCAAACTTTTAAGAAATGACAGCTTAGGTTTCTCTAAACCATAGTTCATACGGTGTCATCTCATCGGAATTACGTGGTGCCCTATTTAAAGTGAATGTGGTTGTCTCTAATGCCTAACCCATAAACTATCATGGTAATTCGATAAGAGACATCATGGTATGCATCATATCCAATAGGGTGCAGTTATGATGTTCTAACACACCATCACACTATGGTGTTCCAGGCTGTATTAGTTGTGAAACAATTTCCACAATGTCTTAATTCTATGCCAAACTCGTAATTCAGATATTCATCTCTATGATCATATCATAGATATTTTATCCTCTTGTCATGACGATCTTTCAACTTCACCCTGAAATTACTTGAACCTTTCAATAATTCAGACTCATGATTCATCAAGTAAATATACTCAACATCTACTCAAATCATCTGTGAAGTAAGAACATAACGATATCCACTACATGCCTTAGCACTCATTGGACTGCACACATCAAAATGTATTACTTCCAACAAGTTGCTTTCTAGTTCCATTGTACTGAAAACGAGGCTTTCAGTCATCTTGCCCATGTGGTATGATTTGCATGTCTCAAGTGATTCAAAATCAAGTGAGTCCAAACGATCCATCTGTATAGAGTTTCTTCATGCATATCTACCAACAAACATGGTTCGCATGTCTCAATCCTTTCAAAAATGAGTGAGTCCAAAGATCCATCAACATGGAGCTTCTTCATGCATTTTATACCGATATGACTTAAGTGGCAGTGCCACAAGTAGGTGGTACTATCATTACTATCTTATATCTTTTGGCATGAACATGTGTATCACTATGATTGAGATTCAATGAACCATTCATTTTAGGTGCAAGACCATTGAAGGTATTATTCAAATAAACAAAGTAACCGTTATTCTCCTTAAATGAATAACCGTATTGCGATAGACATAATCCAATCATGTCTATGCTCAACGCAAACGCCAATCTCGATGGTAGAGGGAGCGTGCGATGCTTGATCATATCAACATTGGAAACACTTCCAACACATATCGTCAGCTCACCTTTAGATAGTCTTCGTTTATTCCGTAGCTTTTATTTCGAGTTACTAACACTTAGCAACCGAACCGGTATCCAATACCCTGGTGCTACTAGGAGTACTAGTAAAGTACACATCAACACAATGTATATCCAATATACTTCTATCGACCTTACCAGCCTTCTCATCTACCAAGTATCTAGGGTAATTCTGCTCCAGTGGCTGTTCCCCTTATTACAGAAGCACTTAGTCTCGGGTTTGGGTTCAACCTTGGGTTTCTTCACTAGAGCAGCGGCTGAATTGCCGTTTCATGAACTATCCCTTCGTGCCCTTGCCCTTCTTGAAACTAGTGGTTTCAACAACCATCAACAATTGATGCTCCTTGATTTCTACTTTTGTGATGTCAAACATCACGAATATCTCAAGGATCATCATATATGTCCCCGATACATTATAGTTCATCATGAAGCTCTAGTAGCTTGGTGGTAATGACTTCGAAGAAACATCACTATCTCATTTGGAAGATCAACTCCCACTTGATTCAAATGATCGTTGTACTCAGACAATCTGAGCACAAGCTCAACAATTGAGCTTTTCTCCTTAGTTTGTAGGCTAAGAAAATCGTCGGAGGTCTTATACCTCTTGACGTGGGCACGAGCCTGAAATCCCAATTTCAGCCCTCTAAACATCTCATTTGTTTCGCGACATTTTAACACGTCTTCGGTGCCTCAACTCTAAACCGTTTAACTGAACTATCACGTAGTTATCAAAATGTGTATGTCAGATGTTCGCAACATCCACAGACAACGTTCGAGGTTCAGCACACTGAGCGGTGCATTAAGGACATAAGACTTCTATGAAGCAATGAGGACAATCCTCAGTTTATGGACCTAGTCCGCATAATTGCTACTATCAACTTTCAACTAAATTTTCTCTAGGAACATATCTAAACAGTAGAACTGAAGCGCGAGCTACGACATAATTTGCGAAGACCTTTTGACTATGTTTAGGATAATTAAGTTCATCTTATGAACTCCCACTCAGATAGACATCACTCTAGTCATCTAAGTGATTACATGATCCGAGTCAACTAGGCCGTGTCCGATCATCACATGAGACGGACTAGTCAACATCGGTGAACATCTTCATGTTGATCGTATCTACCATACGACTCATGCTCGACCTTTCGGTCTCTTGTGTTTCGAGGCCATGTCTATACATGTTAGGCTCGTCAAGTCAACCTAAGTGTTTTGCATGTGTTCCGAGGCCATGTCTGTACATGCTAGGCTCGTCAACACCCATTGTATTCGAACGTAAGAATCTATCACACCCGATCATCACGTGGTGCTTCGAAACGACGAACTTTCGCAATGGTGCACAGTTAGGGGAACACTTTCTTGAAATTTTAATGAGGGATCATCTTATTTACTACCGTCGTTCTAAGCAAATAAGATGTATAAACATGATAAACATCACATGCAATCAAACAGTGACATGATATGGCCAATATCATATTGCTCCTTTTGATCTCCATCTTCGGGGCTCCATGATCATCATCGTCACCGGCATGACACCATGATCTCCATCATCATGATCTCCATCATCATGTCTTCATGAAGTTGTCTCGCCAACTATTACTTCTACTTCTACAGCTAACGGTTAGCAATAAAGTAAAGTAATTACATGACGTTTATGTTCACACGCAGGTCATAAATAAATTAAGACAACTCCTATGGCTCCTGCCGGTTGTCATACTCATCGACATGCAAGTCGTGATTCCTATTCAAGAACATGATCATCTCATACATCACATATACCATTCATCACATCCTTTGGCCATATCACATCACATAGCATACCCTGCAAAAACAAGTTAGACGTCCTCTAATTGTTGTTTGCATGTTTTACGTGGCTGCTATGGGTTTCTAGCAAGAATGTTTCTTACCTACGAAAAACCACAACGTGATATGCTAATTGCTATTTACCCTTCATAAGGACCCTTTTCATCGAATCCGATCCGACTAAAGTGGGAGAGACAGACACCCGCTAGCCACCTTATGCAACTAGTGCATGTCAGTCGGTGGAACCAGTCTCACGTAAGAGTACGTGTAAGGTCGGTCCGGGCCGCTTCATCCCACAATGCCGCCGAATCAAGATTGGACTAGTAACGGTAAGCATATTGAACAAAATCAACGCCCACAACAACTTTGTGTTCTACTCGTGCATAGTAACTACGCATAGACCTAGCTCATGATGCCACTGTTGTGGAACGTAGCAAAAATTCAAAATTTTCCTACGTGTCACCAAGATCAATCTATGGAGTCATCTAGCAACGAGGGAGGAGTGGATCTACATACCCTTGTAGATCGCGCGGGGAAGCGTTCAAGAGAACGGGGTTGATGGAGTCGTACTCGTCGTGATCCAAATCACCGATGATCCTAGCGCCGAACGGACGGCACCTCCGCGTTCAACACACATACGGAGCAGCGACGTCTCCTCCTTCTTGATCCAGCAAGGGGTAAGGAGAGGTTGAGGAAGATGGCTCCAACAGCAGCACGACGGCGTGGTGGTGGTGGAGCTGCAGTACTCCGGCAGGGCTTCGCCAAGCACTATGGAGGAGGAGGAGGTGTTGGAGAGGGAGAGGGAGGCACCAAAGGCAAGGGTGAGAGGTCCTCCCTTCCCCCCACTACATATAGGGGGCCTAGGGGGGCGTCAGCCCTAGGAGATCCAATCTCCTAGGGGGGGCGGCGGCCAAGGGAGGAATCCCTCCTCCCCAAGGCACCTAGGAGGTGCCTTCCCCTTCTAGGACTCTTCCTTTAGGGTTTCCCCCACCCTAGGCGCATGGGCCCTAGGGGGAAGTGGCGCCCCAGTCCACTTTGGGCTGGATCCCTTCCCACTTCAGCCCATGGGGCCCTCCGGGATAGGTGGCCCCACCCGGTGGACCCTCGGGACCCTTCCGGTGGTCCCGGTACAATACCGGTGACCCCGAAACTTGTCCCGATGGCCGAAATAGCACTTCCTATATATAATTCTTTACCTCCGGACCATTCCGGAACTCCTCATGACGTCCGGGATCTCATCCGGGACTCTGAACAACATTCGGGTTACTGCATATACATATCCCTACAACCCTAGCATCACCGAACCTTAAGTGTGTAGACCCTACGGGTTCGGGAGACATGCAGACATGACCGAGATGACTCTCCGGTCAATAACCAACAACAGGATCTGGAAACCCATGTTGGCTCCCACATGTTCCACGATGATCTCATCAGATGAACCACGATGTCAAGGACTTAATCAATCCCGTATACAATTCCCTTTGTCTAGCGGTACGATACTTGCCCGAGATTCGATCGTCGGTATCCTGATACCTTGTTCAATCTCGTTACCGGCAAGTCTCTTTACTCGTTTCGTAACACATCATCCCGTGATCAACTCCTTGATCACATTGTGCACATTATGATGATGTCCTACCGAGTGGGCCCAGAGATACCTCTCCATTTACACGGAGTGACAAATCCCAGTCTCGATTCGTGCCAACCCAACAGACACTTTCGGAGATACCTGTAGTGTACCTTTATAGCCACCCAGTTACGTTGTGACGTTTGGCACACCCAAAGCACTCCTACGGTATCCGGGAGTTGCACAATCTCATGGTCTAAGGAAATGATACTTGACATTAGAAAAGCTTTAGCATACGAACTACATGATCTTGTGCTAGGCTTAGGATTGGGTCTTGTCCATCACATCATTCTCCTAATGATGTGATCCCGTTATCAACGACATCCAATGTCCATGGTCAGGAAACCATAACCATTTATTGATCAACGAGCTAGTCAACTAGAGGCTTACTAGGGACATGGTGTTGTCTATGTATCCACACATGTATCTGAGTTTCCTATCAATACAATTCTAGCATGGATAATAAACGATTATCATGAACAAGGAAATATAATAATAATCAATTTATTATTGCCTCTAGGGCATATTTCCAACACCAGGACCCCGGCCAGCCCACGTTACGAAGGGTTCAATGTACATTAAGGCAGGGCGTTACTGGTAACGCTAGTAATAAAGTGCTATGATGACCATAAAAGCTATTTAATGACCGACCGTTCGCGTGCGGGGTGACTTTAGGTCTCCTGGCCGTCGAGTGGTTGGATCTTGGTCGAGTGATCGCTTCTTGGTTGAGTGACTTCGAGTCTGTCGAGTGGAACACCTTCAAGTCGATTGAAAGGTGATTTCTTCTAGAGATGTCCTTGGGTAGGGCAGTTAGGACAGGTCCATGACCCTACCCTAGGTACATAGCTTCATCGGCATGGAGATCTGCGAGGGTATGTGCACGACCGAGGTGGGCGGGCGCGCGCCGCGCGTGGCGGTGGAGTCCGGGACCGGCATCCGATGGCCTCGCCTTCCCGTGTTGAGCTCCCGAGGATCCCTTCCTGGCTCGATGTGGGCACGACAATGTCCCTACTCCCTACTAGTATATCGGAGTGCTCACCCGTGCTTTCTTGGATTCCATCGGTAGCAGCTATGTAGCGGCCTAGGTCTGTCTTTGCTCGGTGCAGTTCGATCATGTGCTTGGCTTCTGTACAGCTTGTGTTGCACTAAGCGGCTGTGTGGTTAGAGCATCTACAACTGGACCTCTTAAATTTGTCTCATACGTCTGGGCAGCCTGCCCGTCCGTTCACTGTTCGGTCACAATTTTTAACTCAAACGGGCATCTCAAACGGCCGGCCTGACCGGTACCCCCCATATCCAGCCAAAATATGAAGCGGATACGAGGGCTCTCGGGCACGCCCGTCACGTCGGACCCGACAAATCCGACCCCACCCTAACTTGCACCAAATCACCCCTTCCCCCCGAGTTGCCGGATTCATTTGCTCTCTCCTCTCTTCTTCCTCCTCCGCGTCGTCCGGCTCGTAGCTCCGCCGCCGCGCCCACTCCGCAGTCGTTCCCAGGCTCTCCGCCGCCAGCTCCGGAAGAGCGCTCCCATCCTTGCAACAGGGAACGTTGTCGCTGGCCCGGACGCCACCGTGGTATGTCCGACAACTCTTCGGCTCTGCCTTGCGCTTGATGTGTTCGACATATTGACCGACCAGAATTATTGTGATTTTGTTAGGTAAATGATGGATTCTGATACTTTGTCGAACGAAGAGTATGGACTGACGGAGCTTGACCAAATGATTCAAGATGAGTTCTTCGGTTCATCGGATTCGGGCGAAGAAGTGAACATGATCATACTCATGAGCATGCAAGAGGAAATGGACCGGCAAGTGGAGCATATTCTCAACTTCAAGGGCTCAACCAAAGGGAGAAGAGTGATCAACCAGGACATGGTGTCCAAAGAAAAGCTACTGCACAATGACTACTTTGCTCCCACACGTGCTTTCTCGGATGATCCATGGTTTGGTCGCTGTTTTCGCATGCATAAACCATTGTTTTTTCACATTATGGAGGGAGTGAAGGCACATGACGACTACTTCAAGCTGAGAAGGGATTGTTGCGGCCAACTCTCTTTCTCGGCCAAGCAGAAGTGCACGGCTGCTCTGAGGATGCTTGCACTTGGTACTGCTGCAGACGCCATTGGTGAGATGGTCAGGATGGGGTAGAGCACGTGCCTCAAGACTACTGTCAAATTTGCTCGCGTCGTGGTTGAGGTGTTTGGACCAGAGTATCACAGAGAACCAAATGCGCAGGACACAGAGAAGTTGTTGGCTATTGGAGGGGCAAGGGGGTTTCCAGGAATGTTCAGATCAATTGATTGCATGCATTGGCAATGGAAAAACTGCCCCAAAGGTCTGCAGGGAATGAATTAAGGTCACACTAGAGAGGCCACCATCATACTAGAAGCGATGGCATCACATGACTTATGGGTTTTGCATGCTTTCTTTGGAATGCTCGGTTCTCACAACGACATCAATGTGCTTCAACGATCTCCGGCTTTGCAATGGGGAATCACAGTCGTGCAACTACACCGTCAATGGTCAGAACTACAACATGGGGCATTATGTTGCCAATGGTATCTATCCTCAGTAGACGGCGCTTGTGAAGACCATATCCGAGCCTCGTGGCAATAAACAGAGCCACTTTGCAACAATGCATGAAGCGGCTAGGAAGGACGTGGAGAGGGCATTTGGTGTGCTTCAAGCTCGTTGGGGTATTGTGCGGAGCGCTGCAATGATATGGGAATCGGAAACTTTATGGCAAGTGATGACATGTTGTGTTATTCTGCACAATATGATTGTCGGGGATGAGGGTGATGGTGTAGCCTAAACCCGTGATTTTGAAGCACCCGAAGAACAAGTTGAAATCCTGGAAGATCAAGATGCAGCTCAGCTTATGAACTTTCTGTAGATGCATTAGAATCTTCAAAATCAGCAAGTGCACACGCAGCTACTCAATGATCTTGTGAAGCACATGTGGATCCACAATGGCAACCAATGAGGCAATGCTTGAGTTTGGCACTTTAAATAAATTTTATGTAAACGATGTGTATGCTTGATACCAACAATTGCTATTTACGTGTGAAATTGTGTTGCATGATCGACGTGCATGTATTTGCATGGATTTGAGAGTTCGAATTTAAGATATGTGGATGCACGAAAGAAAATATGAGGGTCCATCCAGATGCGCCCGCGGGCATGCCCGGACACCTGATAACCCACAAGTATAGGGATCGCAACAATTTTCGAGGGTAGAGTATTCAACCCAAATTTATTGATTCGACACAAGGGGAGCCAAAGAATATTCGCATGTATTAGCAGCTGAGTTGTCAATTCAACCACACCTGGAAACTTAATATCTGTAGCAAAGTGTTTAGTAGCAAAGTAATATGACAGTAGTGGTAACGATAACAAAGGGTAATGGTAGCAAAAGTAATGTTTTTGGTATTTTGTAGCGATGATAGCAATAGCAACGGAAAAGTAAATAAGCGAAGAACAATATATAGAAAGCTTGTAGGCAATGGATCAGTGATGGAGAATTATGCTGGATGCGGTTCATCATGTAACAATCATAACCTAGGGTGACACAGAACTAGCTCCAATTTATCAATGTAATGTAGGCATGTATTCGGAATATAGTCATACGTGCTTATGGAAAAGAACTTGCATGACATCTTTTGTCCTACCCTCCCGTGGCAGCGGGGTCCTAGAGAAAACTAAGGGATATTAAGGCCTCCTTTTAATAGAGTACCGGACCAAAGCATTAACACATAGTGAATGCATGAACTCCTCAAACTACGGTCATCACCGGTAAGTATCCCGATTATTGTCACTTCGGGGTTAACGGATCATAACACATAATAGGTGACTATAGACTTGCAAGATAGGATCAAGAACTCTTATATATTGATGACAACATAATAGGTTCAGATCTGGAATCATGGCACTCGGGCCCTAGTGACAAGCATTAAGCATAGCAAAGTCATAGCAACATCAATCTCAGAACATAGTGCATACTAGGGATCAAACCCTAACAAAACTAACTCGATTACATGATAAATCTCATCCAACCCATCACTGTCCAGCAAGCCTACGATGGAATTACTCACGCACGGCGGTGAGCATCATGAAATTGGTGATGAAGAATGGTCGATGATGACGATGGCGATGAATTCCCCTCTCCGGAGCCCTGAACGGACTCCAGATCAGCCCTTCCGAGAGGTTTTAGGGCTTGGCGGCGGCTCCGTATCGTAAAACACGATGAATCCTTCTTCTTTATTTTTTCTCCCCAAAAGCAAATATATAGAGTTGGAGTCGAGGTCGGAGGAGCTCCTGGGGCCCCATGAGGCGGCTAGGGTGTGGGCCCCCTGGTCTTCATCTTTTGCAAGGATTTTTTATTATTTCCAAAAAGATGTTCCGTGAAGTTTCAGGTCATTCCGAGAACTTTTGTTTCTGCACATAAATAACACCATGGCAATTCTGCTGAAAACAGCGTCAGTCCGGATTAGTTCCATTCAAATCATGCAAGTTAGAGTCAAAAATAAGGGCAAAAGTGTTTGAAAAAGTAGATACGACGGAGAAGTATCAACGCCTCCACGGACGTTTGAGGGGCCGGATTTGTCAAGTCCGGCTGTAGATGCTCTTATATGCCTTTGATTGCCACACACACAAAATGAAAGACATAAGTATTTTTTGAACAAAAGAAGGGTCCAAAAGGACCCTGATGCTTATATTAAACATAAAGCATCAATGCACATCTTACAACAGGACCCTTAACAACCAGGAAATAACAAACTCATCCCTGTTTGTGACAAAGAGGACCTCCAAGAGCTAATGAAGATTGCAATCGAATCCCTAGCTGCTCCCGTACTAACCCATCCTTGTTGTCACCTGGGATGGCAGAACTAATGAAAGATTGCAATCAAATCCCTAGCTGCTCCTATACGAACCCTACCTCGTCGTCACCAGGGATGGCACCACTTGGGACGGGGAAACCTCCATGACACCTCGCCATGAACTTCGTATTGAAGCCGCATTGCCTCCCTTTAAACATCATGGCCGGAAGGAAGAAGTAAACCCGTCATTCGGCTAGAAGATTTGATGCGAGGAAGACAGTCGGCAATTAACCGCAACTGTAGGCGCTAAGGTCTCTCGTGGGAGCCACCGACGATGAGCGTGAACCTAGCTTGGATCTCCATCTCCCCGTAGCTCCTTCTCCACCACCATGGTGACCTTGCAACCATGGAACATGGAGGCCCTCCTCAAATCCAGTGAACTAAACGACCTTATTCTTGGAGTCGCCAGTGACGTGAATCCCACCAGCGGCTGGCAGCCAACCAGCACAGGTAGGACCACCATCACCGAGAGCCATCAGTCGTTCCGCCACGGCATAACGCCTTTCGCCATGGAGGCAAAACTCGTCCTAAAGTTAGACCAGAACCTAGTAGTATATACAGGACTAGTTCACGCATCTCTCCCACCTCTGCTCCGGTCAGCATCGTCGTTGAAGGAGATTAGGGATCGGGCGGGATATTCATGGCTACGGCTGACTCTCGTGTTTGCCTAAGGGAATCGAGTCACACCTTTTGTGTGTACGTAATGTGAGGCACTAGTGTGTTGGCCTAAGGTGTGGCTTGAACAAAACACCCACTTAAGTTGGTCAAACTTATCCAACCTTAGGTGTGGCAATCTTAGGCAAATTTAGTCTCAAACCAAACAACCCCCGTAACGAAGAAGGGACGGCGACAAGGCTCGTCGAGATTTGGAAGCAGCCTTTGTATTTTGCTGAAAAAAGCAGCCCCTGTATTTGGGAGTTTTCACGATCGCACTACACAATTTATTGTGTAGTAATATTAATTTGATTCAATGGTTGATATAATTCAATAATTCGGCCTGTAGTTGGGCTTGAGGTTAATTTGGGAATTTCCTTGTTAGCCCAGTATGGGCAGATCTGTACATTTTCATGTCATCGATCCTAATTAATCTATGATCTACGCTAAAAAAATCTACGGTAGCATTCTAATAATTGCAGTCACTGATGCAATTAACTCTTCGGGCGCCGCGTTGCCAGCGACCGCACACCGGGGTGTCTTCTTCGTCATCCCCATGTTCTTGTGTACCTTTGCCGCCTGCCCGCCACGGCCAGCCATCCGGCTGCCGATTTGTATTATGGTACTCCCTCCAATCCATAATAAGTGTAATAGTTTTGAACTGAGATAGAACTAACCTTAGCTCAAAAACGCGACATCTATTTTGGATCTGTGGGAGACTTGATTTGTAGTATTGTCTCATGATTTGTAATCAACCACCTAGCATGAGAACCATTAAAGTAGTTCCGTAGTTCGTATGGTACCTGATTTGTAGTATTGTCTCATGATTTGCCTAGGCTGGTTTTGGAAGTACTAGCAACGATGTGGTACGATTTTGCTAGCTTGATCTCTGATTGTCTCAGGACATTCACGATTAGCCGCCTTCGATTGGGATTTTGTAATTACGGAAGCGAATCATGAATGGTAACCGATGATAATATGAAATCCGTTATCTACTTTTAGTTCACTTTTGGTGTAACTTGGAATTTTTCTTTATGACTAGTCAATGTGTATGTGCAATGCACGTTAATTTGGAAGTATATTAAGTGGATGTAGATATTAAGTAGGATATTATTTATGTGTTATTATATGATTATCGCTATTTTTAGCATGAAATTAACTGCACGCCAAACGTGTTGAGCGCTCGGCATTGAAGCAGTCTAAGTCGTTGGATTGACATGATTTGATGACCGAGATTAATTGGATTTGCCAATTTAAGTCTTTTTATATTGCTATAGATATATAACAGTGAATTGCCTAAAGTACCCTTGCTGTCTAAATATACTACAGTACAATACTAGAATTTTGTTGTGGTATTGTCTAATTTAGGCCTCTAGATTACAAAAATAAACAGTCCAAAATAATTTGACGTACTATAAAAGGACTCCTATATTTGGTTACGTTTATTTTGCCAGCACTGATTGTCATTAGTGGCAGAGAAAGGGGGGGCAATCAGGCCCTGGCGGCCCTAACAATGGAGATATAGTGCTAATTTGCTGATGAACAGTGCAAACACTAGTGATTATTTTCTGTTAAAAGCCTATTATTTAATGGCTTGGCCCTCCCAACCTGTTTTAACACTATCCGGCCCCACTATAATTTGTTGGCTCCGCCACTGCTTGTCAATACCAGTAGCCGTTAACCCCACAAATCAGAAGACATTTTTTTTTCGCAACTGACAAAAGTACATCCACCACTAGAAAAATAATACATCCTGATAATGTTAGAAGTTCCAAAAGTGTCTCATTCAGTCATTACCCTTTTTTCCAAGTTAGTCAGCAATTGTTGTTAGTTGTTGATATCTGTACTCGAGTACAGCGACTGAGGAGCCAGAGGACGGAGTTAGTGAAGCCAGATGTTATTATGACTGACTAGTTGAATGCCCGTGCGTTGCTACGGAGACACAATTATCTATCTGTTAACATCAAGGATATCAAGCCAATACCAAATCATCACCTTAATCTTGAATACCAGACACCGTGTCATGCATACATATTTCCCAAGGATATCAAACCAATATGAAATCATCGCCTTAGTTTTGAATACCAGACACCATGTCATGCATACATATTCTTACATATAAGCCTTTTTAGAGATTCCAATATTGACTACATACGTAGCAAAATGAGTGAATCTATATTTTAAAATATGCCTATATACATCCGTATGTAGTTCGTATTGAAATCTCTAAAAGGGCTTATATTTAGAAACAGAGGGAGCATTTTCCAAGGATATCAAGCCAATATCAAATCATCACCCTAGTTTTGAATACCACACAGGGTGTTATGCATACATATTCCAGCTTGACTCGAATAATTACCCATATAAAACAGACAAGATAAATGGTTTTTATAGATAAACAATAATGGTTATGTCAGCATAAAGCAGATCCGTACATGGAGTTATAAGAGAGAAAAATGATACATGTAGTAGCTACTTGTGAGCGAAGAGTAATTTGACTATTTTTTTGTTCAGCTTTGTATTTTGGTATTGTACTCCTTGACTACATAGGTTTGCCCTTGCTCCTTGGGATTCCAGCCATACCTTATCCTTTTGTGAACTAAAAAATAAAAATTATCAGAGATCATCCATACGAGTCTAACAACTATTACGAAAACCAGGCACTACATACATAGAACTAAATTATTCTCAAACAATGCCGAGCCATTAATTGCATGAGAGATTTTATATCCCTCCAAATAGTCCGTCCAACCTGCAATTTCCATTGACCATAGAGAAAATAGATGCAAAGAGCCAGCCTTTTTTCCTCCTCCATCCAGCACTGAGATGACAAAGTAAACACTATAAACTACAGGAAGGATCAGCTACTTTGATCCAAAATTCTGACTATCCATGTTAAAGAAATGGATTTATGAGCTTATTTGACAGAATATAGGTTAGGTGAATACAGCTATTGCCAAGAGTAAATCTTCCGGAATTAGATGTAGAAAATATGAACACCTTCCTGTCAATGAGGAGGAACCTAAACAAGCCTGCAGTTGTGTTCTTTTTAGGGCATCATCATATATATAACAGAACCTAAATCAAGTCAGATGTGTTCTTTTTAGGGCATCTACTTCCTAAATCAAGTTGTAGGATATATATAAGAGGAAGGGCCAGAATGATTTTGAATGCCTACAACTCACGTCTATAGAAAGACATTCCAAAGTGAAGCGTGGATCCAGCTCGTAATATATATATATATATATATATATATATATATATATATATATATATATATATATATATATATATATATATATATATATATATATATTACAAAGAAGAATGGATGGAAGACGAAATTGTGTATTATACTAATTTCATTAGTACTTTATACCAGAACACGGCAAAACAAAAAATTACTGCAGATTTCAGTGGCATAAAAAATCTTCTATTTTACTGCTTTCCTCGGAATTTTGCAGTGGTACACATTTCTGATCAGACTATCCATCACCTGGGTCTCCAAAATAAAAACTACTCCATCCGTCCCAAATTAAGTGTCTCAACTTTGTACTAATTTTAATAGTAAGTTGTACTAAAGTTGAGACACTTACTTTGGGACGGGGAGAGTACCGTTTACTGCCGGTCTACAACCATACCACTTGTTAGAGTTAAAAACATGAACAAACAATGCAATTCTTATTCAAGCAAAACAGACAATAAAAGTTAGCACAATATGTATATCTCCATTCATGATGAAACAAATCAAAGAGAGGCAATATTGACCTTCCATTTGATGTATTAGATGGAGTGAAGCATGTCGATGTCGCAATAGCGTCGACTTAATTAGGCATATATCTACACATTCAGATGTTGGCAGAGAAGTTTTTAACCTCACTGAGTCGTTGTTAGCATTGAGTAGGGCAGCCAGAACGCAATATGTAGAAAACTGCATGGAGTTAGTCATGAGAAAGAACTACAGGTTTAAGTGTTTTTCATCACATTCGCCTGAAAGGTAGCTAAAAGTTTCAAGTATATAGAACCATTGACTCATGTTTTAGATGTCTATAACGTTAAGCATGCAACCAAAAGTATATGGCAGCCTTTTGGAACTGTACTATAACATTCACGAATCAAGATTTAGTGGCTGAAGAGTGGGGCAGAAAAATGTTTAATACCTAGTTCTTGACAGCCTTGGCCATCTAGCAGAACTCCTTGTGCATGACAGTATTCTGGTGGAACGCGATAGACTTGTCCTTCTTCCGTGTCTTGGTTGTCAAGAGACGAAAGAAGGACAAGCGTGGAGCGTGGATTCGATTGGACCATGGCTCCACTCAATGCCATCTCCTTATCACTAGTTAGCTATGTGCCGTCAGTCTTCTTGTTTACCAGGACTGAAAAACACACCAACCACCAAACAGATCTGCCAATGGCGAGACATCCATAATTCAACTGATCAAGAGATAGCAACAACTACTAACCAGAGTGCTTGTCAGAGTGGACAATGTAAAACTTGTTAGGCTTCGTGACTGAACAGAACCTTGGCAGTACTCATGCTGAACTGCTACATTAGGAAACAAATGTTCCTCTTGACAAGTTCCCAGGCCAGATTGTCCGGAACCGTCACCATTTATCTGTTCCTAAAAAATCATATCAACCAATGAATATGAAACCCATCAGAAAAAAGTGTAAGGATTCTCAAGTTTCTATCTCACATAGCCGATAGCTTCTGCATAGTGGTAACGACTGGTGTTCCTGCTCGTGGCTGCCCTGAAGTGCGCGTTGAAGGCAGACGGTTCTGCTGACGCTCTTTGTTATGAGATAGCCGCAAGAGGCTGCAGACCATCATGGGCGGCATCAGGTTGAGATGCATCAACGGCTGGAAGCATGCAAGGAAGTGGACGGGCCATACCTCTTTGGAAGGAAGCACCACAGTCCTAGCAGCAGCAGCGCGACCCCACCACGGCACCACGCGCAGGAACCATGGCCTTCTCTTTCCCTGTGGGCATTAGGCCAGCACCGCCCGCTGCGCTCTTCTGCCGCTTGCTAGATTTCCACCGGCGATTACATGTGTCCACCTGCTCCTCCCACGATCCCACCGCCTCCCACCGTCCGTTGCCACAAACTGATCTTCCGCCGGCTGTTTCACTGCCACTCAGACGGCCCCTACCATGGGAGAGAAAACGTAGGGGTCAGACAGTACAGGCTATGGGGAGAAGATGGGTCGGAGGGAGGGTGAGATAGCGTAACCTGGGCCTCATTCATCGCGGCCATGGGCGCGGCGCTCTTGCTCGGCTCCCTCCCCACGTCAAGCTCCTCCTCAAGTCGGTGAAGAACAGATGAGATTGGAAGGGCTTGGATCCACCGTTCCAGTCTAATTCGGCTGCAGTGTGGAACCGCTCGAGGTCGCCATAAGCGTGAGGAGGTCGGCGGCGGTGATTCCTCTAGGGAGAGCAACGGGATTGAGAGGGAGGGATTTGGGGGAAGGGGAGTAGGAGGTGGGACGTGCGCTGCGCTGTTTTATTTGCCTTTTCTTTTCTTCCTTCGTGCGACGGGTGGAGAGGAGCGAGGAGGTCCGGTTTTTTCGCATGCTGGGAGAAGTTTACATGCGAGGGGAGGCCTGGTTGAACCATCACGACGACGGCAAATTTCCCTTTAACAGTAGAGATATACACATATATTGGTTGGTTCGTGGATGCACAAGATAGGACGTCTTGGTCATAATAATATGTTACTCCGTCCGTAAAGAAATATAAGAGTGTTTTGATTACTAAAGTAATAATTTAAATGCTTTTATATTTATTTACAGAGGAAGTATATCATAAGACAGAGATAGTACTTCCTCCGTCCAAAAATATTTGTCATCAAAATGGATAGAAAAAGATGTATTTAGAACTAAAATATATCTAAATACATCTTTTTTTATTCATTTTAATAACAAGTATTTTCAGACGGAAAGAGTAACATTTAAGCGTGATGCTGGTATATGCTGCCTGTATACTGAAAATATGAAAATGGAAGGTTCCGTAGTTAGTGCTTGCTACTGGGCAAAAACCTCCATTTCCGACGGACACACCATCAGACTCAAACAGACTCAGTAAAAATGCTTGCGTTTGACAAGCAATCAGACCATCCAATTTTGTTCCTGAAATTTGGTTCTCAAGTTGGAACAAGTCTTTTTTCCGCTGTTTTTCCTTTGCCCCTGTTTTTTTCCGCTGGTTAATCTGCATCAGGGCATCCTTCTGGCGCTCCCTGTGGCTCGGACATGGAAGTCTCCCGCAACGCTTCCCCATGCTCTTCATCCACTCTCAACGAAAGCACAGATCAGTCCACGACGCACTCAGCAACGACACCTGGATCCGCGATCTCGCCCACGGACAAAACCAGCACCTCCTCGAGGACGTCCTGGCTTTGCACCACGAACTGCAGGGATCGGCGCCGCCCCTCCGGCAGGGTGTGCCGGACGATCTCACCTGGAAGCATTCGAGTTCGGGGACGTACTCGGCCAGGTCTGCATACCAGGCTCAGTTTCAGAGCAAGACGGCGACCGACTTCGATCAATTGATCTGGAAAGCCTGGGCACCGGGGAAGATCAAAATCTTTTTATGGCTGCTGCTGCGGGACAAGCTCTGGTGCAATGACAGATTGCAGAGGCGGGGTTAGCCGAACGGCTATTTCTGCCAACTCTGCGTCAGAAGCCTCGAGTCCTCGAGCCACCTGTTCTGGAACTGCCTGGAGTCTAGGCAAGTGTGGAGCGCGATCGGGCAATGGCATGGCTGCTCCGCCCTCTCCCCTGCGGACTGCTGGAGCCACGGAAACTCCAGCATGATCATCCACTACATCTTGCCGCGCACTGATCCATCATGACGACACGGTGCACGGTCAATCCTGCTGCTGGCATGCTGGGAGATTTGGCAAGAAAGAAACAACTGCACCTTTCGACGCAGCCTTCCGAGCGTGCGAGAAACCATCAGGCGCATCCGAGACAGCATCGAGCTCTGGAGGATCACAGGAGCAACGTGCATCGAGAGCCCCTTCGGGGAACCAGCTTGAGAAAAAAAATTCCTGTACTAGGGTTTTCGGCCGCATGTGGCCATCCCTACGCACTTGATCCTCGGATCTTCACTTCCCCTTTGTTTCCCGCTGCTTCCTGCTATAATCAATGAAAAGCCAGCATTTACTAGATCTTTCAAAAAAAAACTTCTGCGACAGCGCAAGAGCCTGTAAGTCTGACCAAGTTATCTCAAAGCAGGAAATATATGAATCGGACGAGTAAAGGCTTGAATTTTAGCGTGCCAAGATCGCCCGTGCGAGTGCTATCTCTGGCACTAATTGTTTGTTGACCCACATTGCCATGACATTTTCGTCAGAATAGCAGGGAAACATTACACACCACAAGTACAGGGCATCCTGGATGGCGATATTAAGCTGTATGTACAGTGACAGTGAGCCATGAAGGCCAGGCCCGAGCCGGCTCAGGTGCGCGGCATCAGTAGTTCCACAGGCTGACCTCGCAGTCGTAGTCCTCCTCGATCCACGTCGACGGCCCCGCCATTGGCGGTGGCTCGATCAGCATGCCGTGCGCCATGTCAAGATAGCCCTGCATTTCGAATTCTAAACCATCCATGAGGTGGTAAGGAGAGTTTGCAACGAGCTCCGCGTTCCCCGCGTCTGCCGGTGAAGCAGCCGGCGCCTCGGTAGTAGCTGCATTGCGCTGCCCAGGCTCCGGGCGGAACAGCTCGGCCGCCTCGACCGCGGCGCGGCGTATCTCCTCGTGGCCGGCCCCCTGCGGCGGCACCCGGAGCGTGCGCGGCGAGTCCGCGAAGTTGAGGCACGCGGCGCGGCCGCGGAGCGCGAGGGCGGCGACGTCGTGCGCGCGCGCCGCCATCTCGGCGGTGTCGAAGGTGCCGAGCCACAGCCGCTGCTTCCCGTGCGGCTCGCGCACCTCGCAGACCCACCGGCCGGGGTTCCTGCTGCGCACCCCCTTGTACACCGGGTGCCTCGTCTCCCTGACCTTGGTCCTCCCCGCCCGTCGCTTGGGCGGCGCCGACGACACCGTCATGTACGAGCCCTCCTCCCGGCCGCCGGCCGCCGGAGATTTCGAGTGGCCGCCGCCGCTGTACGCCCACTCCATCAGTGATCAGTCCGTTCGAGGTGGACTTGTGTGCCTGGCTTGGTTTGAGTTTGGGTTTGGGAGGGAAAGATCCGGCGGCGCTTTATATATAGCTACGCATGTGATGGATGGATGGATGGATGGGATGGGAGGGAGCGCGTGCGGAGCGCTGCTGCAAACGCGGGGTGACAAGAGGAGCCAGCCGGAGTGAAGTGAAGTTCGATGTGCCATGGGCGGGAGGGGATGGTGACATCAATGGTAGAGTGGTCAGGCAAGATAGAAGTTTCAATATAATCTGAAAATGAATCTGTGGAAGATGGCGGCGACGATACGCGAGTGCGTCTGACCAGATTATGCCCCAGACACGGTATGTGGCTTAGCTGAGGCTTCCGGCTTTTGATATTAAGCTTAGGTGAGTGGTTTGGGTAGTGACCCAGCTAGCATCCCTTCATCATTTGGATAAGAGTGACGGTATATGTTGTCAAGATGGTAGATTCAGGTATATTGTTTGTAATATTTTATAAGGTCCTCAACAATAATCAATAAAGTAACCGTATGCATTTTCTAGATGTAGAGGCAGGGGCCATCCTCCTTTTCTGAAAAAAAAATGGATGGACCGGGAGTAGGCTCTCGCGGTTTTTTTGGTTAGGTGGACGCTTCAGTTGGTTGTCAAACCAGCTGTAGGCTGCACGGAAGGCGATGGTGACGCCCGCGACGCGCTGCCATGGGCCACTTTGGGTCTCGACGGCGCGCGCGCGATCGAGCGTTGTGGGCTGCTGGGCTTTGCTTCCGTTCGTTTCGGGGGGTTTGGAGTTGCTACTATTTTTTGAGAGGTTGTGAAGTGGACGCGTCGCGTGTGCTGAAAGAAACCTCACGGTGAGGGGCTGCGGTTCTTTCTCAAAACCTGAGCTGGCCTTAAAGTGGGTTGATGCGGACTTGCGCAAGTTGGAGAGTGCGCGTGGCCCTCTGTCTGTGGAATTTGAGGTTTTCAGTTGAGGACGACAACGACGGTCGCCATGACGCCAATTTCAGCTGGTTACAAAATATCCTGGACAATCGTATGCCCCGCTTTATCGTGACAGAGCAGGTGGGCGTGGACTGGGTCGCACGCGCACGTACCTGCCAAGTGAAAATGGACACTGACCACAGTCCAGACACGGCTGAGCTTGCTGCTCGGGGAAATAGACGGTGGCTTTGGGGAGTTTCACGTCGCACCTCGCGACGCATGCTGGTTGCTCGGAGTATTTCGGGACATCACATGGGATGGGACCCGTATTAGTTGTAGTACTAGTACTGTACTAGTATCATTGGCCTCCTTCTGTTTTTCTCCAGACATGACGGCCTTTGATTACAGTGCTCCTACGTTTTCAGAGGCCTGAACCTGTCGGCCTCGACTTGGAATTGAGGCCATGCACCTCTTTGGCTTCTGCTTGAAACTGGGCATGTGAGTGTACGGACGTGTCTGATCCACTCATCACCAGCGGTCCTCCTCTCCTCCTCCTTCGACCTCCAATACACAGGACCGATCGTAAGGACGCGTTTGGTTGTCTGCATAAGGACTAACCAGGTCCGCGCGGAAAGAGAACGGATTGTTTGGACGTCTGATTTTACTATTGAACCTGCACAGCACGAAACTTAAAGCACCTCTGGGCCTGGCTCGCTGGGAACGCACTAATCTGCAGTTTCTCCAGGGCCAGGCCTGAGCGGTGCATGTGGGCGGCGGCGGCTGCACGCGCGCGGCCACGCTCGAGAAGCCGCGTTGCTTCCCGAGACACCGGCAGTTATTAGCCTCACCGCCCCTCATCGCTCCCTCTCCCCACTCTCCCAACTCTCACCGGCGGCGGCGGATCGGAGCAGAGGAAGAAGACCACCAGACTCCATCGCCGGCGAGCGGATCAGCAGTTGGCCCACGGCAATTGCGGTAAGCGCTTCTCTCTCTTCGACATGCACGCTAGATTCGATCCACGACGATAGATTCGATCCACGGCGGAGGGGAATGGGGAATAGAGGTAGATAACCATAGGGGGTAGTTCATACTAGTTCATAGCAGTTCATGCGAGTTCATAGATGCAAGATCGAAATGCAGAAGGGGGATTGGGGGATAGGGGGTACACAAGGGACATCGGCTGACCGCGGCGGCCGTCATCGGCGTGCGGAGCGGCTGGTCGAGCCGCTGGCCTTCATCTTCTTTTTCATCGTCGTGCGGGCTGGCGGGTCGTCGTCGTCCTTGGCGGAGTCGAGGTCGATCTGCCAGGTACGACGGCCTGGCTCCGGCTCCCTCGCTGGCATCTGCACCGCTTCTTCTTCCTCCTCCTTAGGCTCCCCACTGATGACCGTCGGCGGCGCGATAGCCGTCTCCCAGTACACTGCGGCACGGCGGTCATTAGGAGCCCAGTAGGTCTTGTACTTGCACCACTTCTTCCTCTGTTTAGCGTCGTCGTAGACGACCTGATTCATGGCCCAGCGAATGATGTCAACTGCCATCACGCCCTTCGCTGGGTCAGGAATCATCGTCTTCAGCTCTTCTTTACTGGCCTTCATGAGCACTGCATTAGATTCGTTCCGCATGTCATGCATGGAGCCGAAGTTCGAGCACACCTCCATGGTGTTCTCGAACTTGGTGCGGTCACAAGCCGATCACCAGAGGAAGAAGGCCCTCCAGCCAATACCCCAAGGGAAGGGGTTGACGTTGGAGCTGGAGCTAGAGCTCATGGCGATGGGGAGGAGAAAGGTTGACAGTGAGAGAAGAGAGGAGGTGGGTAAGTAGTGGTGGGCAGGGTGAGTAAATATAGGGGGATGGAGAGGAGGAGAAGAGTGACAGTCATGCCGTTTTAACTACATGCTCTTCAATTAGCCATGAACTTTGTGATGTGCTTGACTCCATGAATTGTGTGCAGATCGAGGAGAGCAATGAGATGGGCACGGAGGTTGACAACAAGGGCAAGCAGCCCCTTCATCCAATGCTCAACGAGGTTGTGCTGCCGCCCACCGCCGAGGAAGACCCGAAGACGCCTGAGGGTGGCGACGAGGGCATGGAGGAGCCCCCCAGCAACAAGCGCCACAACTACGGCCACTACCATCAAGAGGATGGCCCGACTCACTTCTGCAAGGTCATCCTTACACCGAAGCTTGAGTGCATCCCCATGCCCCTGGACTTCACCAAGCACTTCGTCACGGTGCCAACGGAGTTCAAGCTCAGGAACAACACCGGCTGCTCCTGGAAGGTTACAGTGAAGCTGATGAACGGCATGGTGACCCTGAATTAGGGTTGGGCCACCTACACAGCCGTTCATCAGATCAAGATCGGCTACATGGTGACGTTCAAGCTCCTCACTCCCGACACCCTCAAGGTCATCATCTTCGACGACGATGGCATTGAGGTCGTCAACAAGTGCGGGAAGCACAACGAAGCCTTCGCCGCCAAGGAGTAGGCCGGGGCCTCCCTAAGTACTATCGAGCCTGCTTTGAACTGTTTATGTTTATGGTTTATGCGTAGAACTGTTATGAAGTGTGGTACTGCTTATCTGAAATATGTTCTTAAGTAGTTGATCCTCTGTTTATACTCTGCTCTGCTTATGATGTGTGCTACTGGTTGTGCCGAAGTGTGCTGGTAACCTCACCAACTAGCCAAAGAGGTTACCACACACCACACGTTGCATACAAGCAAACACCATGCCTTGGGTTTGTCCACTAACATGCGGGGAACCATACACCAGGCAGTGTGGTTCTGCCCATGCAGGCAAGAGGGCATGCAGGCAACCACACAACATGCAGATGGTGCATTTGAGGCTGCATTTGCATAGCTAGGTTGGGTGGAGAAGTGTATGTAATGCGGGTACTGTAGCGCACGACAAGCAAACACGCCCTAAGATGCAAGCCGCATCCCGTTTCGTCCCACGAAACTCATCAAAACTCGTAATTAGTTCATTATAACTTGTCTGTATTGGCAATACATTGCCAAGTTTTTGTGGATTCTACGGATTGTAGTTGGGCGGTAGTTGTTACATGAAATTTATTCATGATATTCGTTCTAGGAAAGAGCGAAGCTGTTATTCTTAAACTTGACTTCGAGAAAGCTTATGATTGTGTTTGGTGGTTCTTTCTTTGCAATGTGCTTTTGGCCGAAGGTTTTGATGGTGGGTACGTGCATCGTATCATGCAGTTAGTTTGTGGCATATATATTGCGGTGTCTGTCAATGGGGTGGTGGGTCCTTTCCTCTCCAATGGAAGAGATCCCAGGCAAGAAAATCCGATCTCTCCTCTTTTGTTAAAATTTCATTGTCGATTCTCTCTCCTGTATTTGGATTCGCGCTATCGTGGATGGTCATATCACTCCCGTCAGCTCTAATCATATATCATCTGTCCTTTCTCACCTCCAATATGCAGATGATACGATCATCCTTGTCAAAAACGATGGTTTGTGTATCGTCAATTTGAAGTTCCTACTCCTTTGCTTAGAAGCCTTATCCGGTCTTAAAACTAATTTGTCTAAAAGCGAAGTCCTAATTTCTGGTATCTCGACCGTTGAGGCAGAGCGGGTTGCCAATCTCCTGAATTGTCAGCTTGGATCATTCGCTTTTAAATACTTAGGGATTCTGATGTTCTCTCTCATGCTGCGTTGTAGAGATTTTGCTGCTATTATGTTAAAGGTTGGCAATAGGGTCATGCCCCGACGTAGCAGATATAATTCATCTGCTCGTAAGGTTTGTCTCATTAATGCTGGTCTTTCTTCCTGCCCCATGTTTTTGATATCTGGTCATAAAATGGTGGTAGAGGATTCTTAACTCTTCCCCTAGGGTGTTGTGGTTTGGTATTCTTAAAGCTAAATATTTTCCCTCTTCTAGCCCTATGCTTGCCTCTGCTGTTGGAGGCTCTCTGTGTTGGCGTGATTTGGCTAAAGTGTTGATGAATTTTGTGCTCACGTCAAGTTTGTCGTCCATGATGGCAAGTCTATTCGTTTTAGGCTTGATTGGTGGCACAATGATGCTCCGCTTTGTTCGTCTTTTCCTATTCTTTTTTCTTATTTGTTCTAATCCTGAGATTTCCATTATGGATTTCTCTTGCAATAACTGGGATTTGGGGTTTCATCGGGTATTGTCTCCTGTAGAGTTGGAGGAATGGCACAATCTCGGTGCTATCTTCCTTGTGCTTTTGGAGGCTAAGGACTCCGTGATCTGGTCCTGTTCTCCTTACGAGGTTTCTCGGCTAAGTCTCTTTATAATAGGCTGATTTCTGGTTTCGCTACTTCCGAGTTTCAGGACATTTGGTATGCTAGGCTTTTTTCTTTGGCAAGCAATCACATGAATATGCGCATACCAAATTCATTCTTCCTGAGATGGCTGGCTGCAGACCAAATTCATAAACGTAAGCGGCTTTAGAATTTTGTGCCTTGCATGCTGGGTGTGAGGACTCTGATCATATTCTTTTCAAGTGTGACTTAGCTACTCTGCTCTGGAGTTGCACCCAGTCATGGTTGGGTGTTAACTGGGCTCCCAATTCTTTTGTTGAGCTGTTTGATCTTGCTAGGTCTTTGTCTGGTCAAAAATTGCAGATAACTTTATACTGAAATTGCACCTTTTGTTATATGCTAAAAATAAATATAAATAGTGAAATTTTTGCAGTCTAGTATAGCTTACACACATATTATATAGTACTTGTGTGTTTACTTACACATAAAAATTAAAAATGAAGTTTTCCAAGAAAGAATGGATTAGTGGCATTGATATTAACCTTTAAGATGAAATAAAATAAATAAAATAGAATAAATAATGACAAAATTTGCACACAATTTACACATAAATTATGTTTTTAATAATATGCAAGATTAAGCATATAATGGTGGATTGCCAAAAAGAAGGTTTCTAAGAATGAATAGAATGAATAATTAGTGGCATTTGTATTGACCGTAAAGAAGAAAGAAATAGAAATAGAAATAAAACAATAAAAAAGAGTTTTCTAAGGAAGAATGAATTAGGGCATTTTCAACGCTAACCCGCAAACCGGACACCGCATCCGCCCGCGGACCAGGGGGCAGTCAGCGGACACTGATGTGGGAGCGAGCCATCCAAAGTTATCTGCATACATTTCAAACCGGGTTTCATCAAACACGACAAAATTCATCAAAGTTCAGATAGAAAATAGCATACTCATCCATACATAGCATGCAAACAAGTCTAGTACAAGAATAGCTCAATCAACAAGAAATAGTTCAAATCAATGACATTAATCGGATGTTCAACAAGTTTTTCATGGATGGATCATATTGTCCCACACATCTAATGATGTATGTGCATGAATGATCTGCCTCTACCCTATGGTACATCACGGCAGTGCGTACATGATGCATAACTTGTAGAGCGGCATTGAGTGAATGAACGAATCAACTAGCAAATTGAGCAAGAAGAAGCAAAACTTACATTGCTGCAAGAAATGGCCACATTGCCTCCAGCCGATCAACCGTGACAGAAAACTTTGAAACGGAGTTCTGGATGGTGTACCATCGATACGCTAATGACGTTATATTGTGTGCATGGATGATGTGCATGTCATAGGGCGCAGTGTGCTTTCGCGCATGAAACAAACCATGCACGCGCTGCCAAAACAACCCCTTTCTACTCCACCCTACAAAGTCCGCAGATACGGTCAATCACGCATCGCACAACAACTCATCGTCTCTTACTCTAAAAAAACGACATGAAGTTTAAAAATAAGTTCACCGGCGTTTTATCGGACACCTGCTGAGCGTGGTGTCCTCCATGGACCTTGTGGACAGGATGACGGAGGGTACTTGGCTACGGACGGGTCCTGGGTGGACAGCGCAGTAGTACAAGGCGTGCGGGTGCGTGGGTAGTGGCTACGAATGTCTGACAATGTCTGGGTGGTGATACGTCTCCGTCGTATCTACTTTTCCAAACACTTTTGCCCTTATTTTCGACTCTAACTTGCATGGTTTGAATGGAACAAACCCGGACTGACACTGTTTTCAGCAGAATTGCTATGGTGTTATTTATGTGCAGAAACAAAAGTTCTCGGAATGACCTGAAACTTCACGGAACATCTATTCGGAAATAAGAAAAAATCCTTGCAAAAGATGAAGACCAGGGTGCCCACCACCTGTCCACGAGGGTTGGGGGCGCGCTTGCCCCCCTAGGGTGTGCCCCCTACCTCATGGGCCCCCTGGAGCTCCTCCAACCTCAACTCCAACTCTATATATCAGGAGTCCGTTCGGGGCTCCGGAGAGGGGAATCCGTCGCCATCGTCATCATCAACCATCCCCCATCATCAATTTCATGATGCTCATCGCTGTGCGTGAGTAATTCCATCGTAGGCTTGCTGGACGGTGATGGGTTGGATGAGATCTATCATGTAATCGAGTTAGTTTTGTTAGGGTTTGATTCCTAGTATCCACTATGTTCTGAGATTGATGTTGCTATGACTTTGCTATTCTTAATGCTTGTCACTAGGGCCCGAGTGCCATGATTTCAGATCTGAATCTATTATGTTTTCATCAACATATGAGAGCTCTTGATCCTATCTTGCAAGTCTATAGTCACCTATTATGTGTTATGATCCGTTAACCCCGAAGTGACAATCATCGGGATACTTACCGGTGATGACCATAGTTTGAGGAGTTCATGTATTCACTATGTGCTAATGCTTTGTTCCGGTCTCTATTAAAAGGAGGCCTTAATATCCCTTAGTTTCCATTAGGACCCCGCTGCCACGGGAGGGTAGGACAAAAGATGGCATGCAAGTTCTTTTCCATAAGCATGTATGACTATATTCGGAATACATGCCTACATTACATTGATGAATTGGAGCTAGTTCTGTGTCACCCTAGGTTATGACTGTTACATGATGAACCGTATCCGGCATAATTCTCCATCACTGATCCATTGCCCATGAGCTTTCCATATACTGTTCTTCGCTTATTTACTTTTCTGTTGCTATTGCTATCATCATTAAAAAATACCAAAAACATTACTTTTGCTACTGTTACCTTTTGCTACCATTACCACTACTATCATATTACATTGCTACTAAATACTTTGCTGTAGATATTAAGTTTCCAGGTGTGGTTGAATTGTCAACTCAGCAGCTAATACTTGAGAATATTCTTTGGCTCCCCTTGTGTCGAATCAATAAATTTGGGTTGAATACTCTACCCTCAAAAACTGTTGCGACCCCCTATACTTGTGGTTTATCAAGACTATTTTCTGGCGCCGTTGCCGAGGAGCATAGCTCTATTCTTTGAGTCACTTGGGATTTATATCTGTTTATCATTATGAAGAACTTGAGAGATCCAAAAACCAAGATTTATCCCTCAACTACGAGGGGAGGTAAGGAACTGCCATCTAGCTCTGCACTTGATTCACCTTCTGTTTTGAGTAAGCTTGCGACACCTAAACCTGCTTCTGCTATTCGTTCTGATATGTCACATGTTATTGATGATGCCACTTCTGCTATGCATGATAATTATGATGAAACTACTTCTATGCTTGATACTACTGTGCCACTTGGTGAATTTCTTGATGAACAACTTGCTAGGGTTAGAGAGAATGAAAATATTGAATCTGATAATATTGATGAAAGTGATGATGAAGACTTGCCCGTTATTCCTAAGGGTTATGTTTTTGATAAAGAAGCTTCTTTAGCTATTTTAGCTTGCAAAGATAGTTATGAACTTAAGAGGTTATTAGCTAAATGGAATAAGCAATCTCTAAATGCTAGGATGAAACCTGACCCTGCTTTTGCTACTTCACCTATCTTTGTTACTGATAAGGATTATGAATTCTTTGTTGATCCTGATATAATTACTTTGGTTGAATCTGATCCTTTTCATGGCTATAAATCTAAAACTATTGTGGCACATCTTACTAAATTAAATGATATAGCCACCCTGTTCACTAATGATGAGATAACTCGCTACTTTTATATCCTTAAAATATTTCCGTTCTCATTAAAGGGTGATGCTAAGATATGGTTTAATTCTCTTGATCCTGGTTGTGTGCGTAGTCCCCAGGCTATGATTTATTACTTCTCTGCTAAATATTTCCCTGCTCATAAGAAACAAGCTGCTTTAAGGGATATATATAATTTTGTGCAAATTGAAGAAGAGAGTCTCCCACAAGCTTGGGGGGGCTTCTCCAATTACTTAATGCTTTGCCTGATCATCCTCTTAAGAAAAATGAAATATTGGATATATTTTATAATGGATTAACTGATGCTTCCAGAGATTACCTGGATAGTTGTGCTGGTTCTGTTTTCAGGGAAAGAACACTGGATGAAGCTGAAATTCTATTGAATAATATGTTGACAAATGAAAATAATTAGACACTTCCTGAGCCAACTCTTGAGCCTATTCCTAAACCAACTCCGAAGAAAAGAGGTGTTCTATTTCTCAGTCCTGGAGATATGCAAGAGGCAAAGAAATCTATAAAAGAAAAAGGTATTAAAGCTGAAGATGTTAATAATTTACCTCCTATTGAAGAAATAAACGGTCTTAATTTACCGCCTGTTGAAGAAACATATGATCTTAATCCATTACCTATTGAAAAAGTACATGGTCTTGATAACCCGACACAGGTAGTAAAGGTAAATTCTCTCTATAGATATGATAAAGCTGAAATCCCATTTACTAAGTTTGCTAGCCCATGCTTAGATGAGTTTGATAAATTTATGGTTAAGCAAGAAGACTTCAATGCTTATTTTGGTAGATAATTGAAATACAATTCAAATATGCTTGAAAACTTGGGTGATTATATGGCTAATGTTAAAGGTGAACTTAAACTTATTAGTAAACATGCTTCTATGGTTACCACTCAAGTAGAACAAGTACTTAAAGCTCAAAATGATTTGCTCAATGAATTGAATAGTAAGAATAATGATAACGCTATTAGAGTTATGACTAGAGGTGGTAGAATGACTCAGGAACCTTTGTATCCTGAAGGCCACCCTAAGAGAATTGAGCAAGATTCTCAGAGAAATAATGTAGATGCACCTAGTCCTTCTAATAGGAAGAAAAATAAAAATGATAGGACTTTGCATGCTTCTAGTGAACCTATTACTGAAACACGTGAGAATCCAAATGATATTTTTATCTCTGATGCTGAAACACAATCTGGTAATGAATCTGAAACTAGTGATAATGTTAATGATAATGTTCATGATGATGCTCAACCTAGTAATGATAATGATATAGAAATTGAACCTGCAGTTGATCTTGATAACCTACAATCAAAGAATCAATGTTATGATAAGAAAGACTTTGTTGCTAGGAAACACGGTAAGGAAAGAGAGCCTTGGGTTCAGAAACCCATGCCTTTTCCTCCCAAACCATCCAAGAGAAAGGATGATGAGGATTTTGAGCGCTTTGTTGAAATGATTAGACCTATCTTTTTGCGTATGCGATTAACTGATATGCTCAAAATGAATCCTTATGCTAAGTATATGAAAGATATTGTTACAAATAAACGAAAGATACCAGAAGCTGAAATTTCCACCATACTTGCTAATTATACTTTTAAGGGTGGAATACCAATGAAACTTGGAGATCTGGGAGTACCCACTATACCATGCTCCATGAAAAGAAATTATTTTAAAACTGCTTTATGTGATCTTGGAGCCGGTGTTAGTGTTATGCCTCTCTCTTTATATCATAGACTTGATTTGAATAAGTTGACACCTACTGAAATATCTTTGCAAATGGCTGATAAATCAACTGCTATACCTGTCGGTATTTGTGAGGATGTGCCTGTTGTGGTTGCAAACGTTACTATTTTAACAGACTTTGTTATTCTTGATATTCCCGAGGACGATAGTATGTCTATTATTCTTGGAAGACCTTTTTTGAACACTGCAGGGGCTGTTATTGATTACACTAAAGGAAATGTCACTTTTCATGTTAATGATAATGAGTATACGATACACTTTCCGAGGAAACAACCTCAAGTTCATAGTGTCAACTCTATTGGAAAAATTCCATTGATTATATTTGGAGGTTTTGAATTTCCTCTTCCTACTGTCAAGGAGAAATATGATAGTCTTATTATTGGGGATGTGCATATACCCGTTGAGGTAACATAGTGTTATTCGAAATTTCTCCGGTTCCATATTATTTGGAATGAGTTCGTTAACAAGACTTGATCAACCTTATTAGTGGATTCCTTTTGATGAGCATGAGATGGATGAAACTAGAAGCCACAACCTTTTGTACCCTACTTTTACTTTCTGTTATTTATTTTAAATAAAATAAAAATAGTATTTTTTTTGTCTGTTATCTGATTTATCCGTGCAATATAAAAATATCCCGAAAATAAAAGTTCTCCAAATGCCCTGAAATTTAAATATAATTTTTTCTGAAATATTTGAGAATATTTGGCACTGAGAACACAGCAGGAGGAGCTGGCACCTGGCCACGAGGGTTAGGGGCGCGCCCTACCCCTTGGGCACGCCCCCTGCCTCGTGGGCCCACGGTGGCCCTCCTCCACTTATTCCTGCACCCACACACTCATTCTTCCTCCCACAAACACGAATATCCAGTTCATACCCGAGTCCTAGCTCATTTTGCTGCCATTTTCGATCTTCTTGCTCAAAGCATCTCTCACAAAACTGCTTGGGGGATTGTTCCTTGGTATGTGACTCCTCCATTGGTCCAATTAGTTTTTGTTCTAGTACTTTATTCATTGCAAATTTATGCTGCCTAGGTGACCATGTTCTTGAGCTTGCATGTCAAATTTATATGGTTTCAAGTAGTTTTGATGCATGATATAGGCTCTAGGCACTTGTAGGAGTAGTTGCTATCAATATTATTGAGCTTTGTTCACTTTTATTTTGAAGTTACTAAAAATTTCAGAATTTTTTAGAAAATAATGAAGAGATTTTTGAGGGGCTCATCGAGCCAAAGCTCGAAGGAAATGGCACAGAAGCCCAAATATAATCTGCCTCGCACCGCGAAGGTTCGGACGTGTGAATGGCCTTCCGATGATTTCTTGAGAGCAGCCGGGATTTATGAAGATTTTTATGAATTGGCTGAGAATGCAGGCCTCACCGCTTTCCTCCTCGACCAACGCGACCAGTATCTCTTACTCACAAATATCTTTGTGCAAAGCTTTTATTTCCATTCTAGGAGCTCACCACCTACGGTGGAGTTTTATTTATATGATGAGCATAAAGAGATGTCGCTTTATGATTTTTGTCGGGTTTGTTTGGTCCCTTTCGAGGGCACGACAAAGGAACCACATCGCGGCGATGTGGATGGGTTTATTGATACCATCACTATAGGGGAAACAAGGAAGGTTTCCGATGCACGAATCACTAGCATACATTTTCTTGTTTTACGCTACTTTGCAATATTTGCTAGTCGTTGCTTAGTTGGTCGCAAAAACTATGGAAACCTTAGTGTTCCTGATATTATTATTTTGTTTCATGGTTTATTCAGTGATAACTCTGTTAGTATGGGCGGTATTATTGCTAAACGGTTAAGTCTGAACCGTACAAAGGGCCCCATCTTTGGAGGCATCTATGCTTCATGCCTAGCTGCACATTTTAACATACCTATTAGGCATTATGAGAAGGAAGAAAAATTGCTGCCTCGTGTTTATTTAGATTATAAGAGTATGGTGGCACACGATTTTATTGTTAAAAATAGGGAAGGGGGGCTTAAATACAAATTGTTCTTTCATAAACATCATCCTGAGACTATTACCCTGCCTGCTCCTTCCTTATTTGATTTATCTTCAGGCCAGTACCTTGTTCCGTTAGAGGCTATTCACGCCTACCGGAACCCTACATCAGCCACAGAGCCAGAGTCGGAACCACAAGTTGATCCTCCATGACAGTCTAATTACTATTGGGATCCAGAGATGATTGCCAACCAGTGGCAACCAGAGTCTTCTTCATCGCAGTACGACCCCAACTATTATTATGGATATCCGCCAGACCAACCGTGGCCATAGACCAACTTAGGCCAAAAGCCTAAGCTTGGGGGAGTATGTATTTCTCACCGATATTATATTCATGTTCACACACTCATTGCTAGATGTCGGTGCTCATACTTTTTCATTGTATCATCCATGCTAGTTTATTTTCCTTTTTATGCTTTCTTCTTCTGTGTTTAATAAAACCTTAAGAAAAACCAAAAAATTAGTTGTAGTTTTTAATTAGTTTACTTTCCACGCTTGTAGTAGTAATTAAAAAGAAAACCCAAAAATATTTCTTGTTCTTCTTTTACTTGTTGGGAGCTTTCCCGTGTAAATAGTTTATTTCTTTTCTTTTCTTTGGGGGTTGATAGGAGAAGACCATGATTAAATTGTTGAAGTGGCTCTTATATGCATTATTGTTGAACTGACAAAAGAGCCTATATCACCTTGTCTTCTCTCTTGAATTGAATGCTTGCAGATTCCAGCTTAGTCTAATGCACGTGCACTATTATTATTATTCACACTATTCGGTCGTGCAAGTGAAAGGCAATTATGACGATATATGATGGACTGACTAAGATGGGAAAAACTGGTATGAACTTGACCTCTCTTGTTTTTGTAAATATGATTAGTTCATCATTCCTGATTCACCCTATTATGAATAAACATGTTTGCAATGACAACTAGAGATCATAGTTTTTTGTGCCATGCTTGATTAGCTAGGAGCTTATAATGGTTTACCTTGCGTGCCAACATGCTATTAAAATGGTTGTGATGTGGTATGATAGGGTGGCATCCTCCTCTGAATGATTTAAGTGACTTGACTTGGCGCATGTTCACGCATGTAGTTGAAACAAAATCAACATAGCCTTCACGATATTTATGTTCATGGTGGATTACATCCTACTCATGATTGCATTTGGTGCTGATTAATTTTAATGCATGTTCATGACTGTTGTCGCTCTCTAGATGGTCGCTTCCCAGTCTTTTACTAGCCTTCACCTGTACTAAGCGGGAATACTGCTTATGCATCCAATCCCATAAACCCCAAAGTTATTGTAGGGTTTCGTAGTAATTTCAAAAATTTTCCTACGCGCACACAGGATCATGTGATGCATAGCAACGAGAGGAGAGTGTTGTCTACGTACCCAACGCAGACCGACTGCGGAAGCAATGACACGACGTAGAGGAAGTAGTCGTACGTCTTCACGATCCAACCGATCAAGCACCGAAACTACGGCACCTCCGAGTTTGAGCACACGTTCAGCTCGATGACGATCCCCGGACTCCGATCCAGCAAAGTGTCGGGGAAGAGTTTCGTCAGCACGACGGCGTGGTGACGATCTTGATGAACTACAGCAGCAGGGCTTCGCCTAAACTCCGCTACAGTATTATCGAGGAATATGGTGGCAGGGGGCACCACACACGGCTAAGGAATCGATCACGTGGATCAACTTGTGTCAACTTGTGTGTTTAGAGGTGCCCCTGCCTCCGTATATAAAGGAGGAGAGGAGGGGAGGCTGGCCGGCCAAAGAGGGAGGCGCAGGAGAGTCCTACTCCCTCTGGGAGTAGGATTCCTCCCCCCAATCCTAGTCCAACTAGGATTCCTCGGAGGGGAAGGGAGAGAGGGGGGCCGGCCACCTTCTCCTAGTCCTAATAGGACTAGGGGAGGGGAAAGAGGCGCAGCCACCTTGGGCTGCCCCTTTCTCCTTTCCACTAAGGCCCATGATGGCCCATATGGCTCCCGGGGGGTTCCGGTAACCTCCCGGTAACCCGGTAAAATCCCGATTTCACCCGGAACACTTCCGATGTCCAAACATAGGCTTCCAATATATCAATCTTTACGTCTCGACCATTTCGAGACTCCTCGTCATGTCCATGATCACATCCGGGACTCCGAACAACCTTCGGTACATCAAAATGCATAAACTCATAATATAACTGTCATCGTAACCTTAAGCGTGCGGACCCTACGGGTTCGAGAACAATGTAGACATGACCGAGACATGTCTCTGGTCAATAACCAATAGCGGGACCTGGATGCCCATATTGGCTCCTACATATTCTACGAAGATCTTTATCGGTCAGACCGCATAACAACATACGTTGTTCCCTTTGTCATCGGTACGTTACTTGCCCGAGATTCGATCGTCGGTATCCAATACCTAGTTCAATCTCGTTAACGGCAAGTCTCTTTACTCGTTCCGTAATACATCATCTCACAACTAACATATTAGTTGTAATGCTTGCAAGGCTTATGTGATGTGTATTACCGAGAGGGCCCAGAGATACCTCTCCGACAATCGGAGTGACAAATCCTAATCTCGAAATACGCCAACCCAACATCGACCATTGGAGACACCTGTAGTACTCCTTTATAATCACCCATTTACGTTGTGACGTTTGGTAGTACCCAAAGTGTTCCTCCGGTAAACGGGAGTTGCATAATCTCATAGTCGTAGGAACATGTATAAGTCATGAAGAAAGCAATAGCAACATACTAAACGATCAGGTGCTAAGCTAATGGAATGGGTCATGTCAATCAGATCATTCTACTAATGATGTGACCTCGTTAACCAAATAACAACTCATTGTTCATGGTTAGGAAACATAACCATCTTTGATTAACGTGCTAGTCAAGTAGAGGCATACTAGTGACACTCTGTTTGTCTATGTATTCACACATGTATTATGTTTCCGGAAAATACAATTCTAGCATGAATAATAAACATTTATCATGATTATAAGGAAATAAATAATAACTTTATTATTGCCTCTAGGGCATATTTCCTTCAGTCTCCCACTTGCACTAGAGTCAATAATCTAGATTACACTGTAATGAATCTAACACCCATGGAGCTTTGGTGCTGATCATGTTTTGCTCGTGGAAGAGGCTTAGTCAACGGGTCTGCAATATTCAGATCCGTATGAATCTTGCAAATCTCTATGTCTCCCACCTGGACTAGATCCCGGATGGAGTTGAAGCGTCTCTTGATGTGTTTGGTCCTTTTGTGAAATCTGGATTCCTTTGCCAAGGCAATTGCACCAGTATTGTCACAAAAGATTTTCATTGGACCCGATGCACTAGGTATGACACCTAGATCGGATATGAACTCCTTCATCCAGACTCCTTCATTTGCTGCTTCCGAAGCAGCTATGTATTCCGCTTCACATGTAGATTCCGCTACGACGCTTTGTTTAGAACTGCACCAACTGACAGCTCCACCGTTTAATGTAAACACGTATCCGGTTTGCGATTTAGAATCGTCCGGATCAGTGTCAAAGCTTGCATCAACGTAACCTTTTACGATGAGCTCTTTGTCACTTCCATATACGAGAAACATATCCTTAGTCCTTTTCAGGTATTTCAGGATGTTCTTGACCGCTGTCCAGTGATCCATTCCTGGATTACTTTGGTACCTCCCTGCTAAACTTATAGCAAGGCACACATCAGGTCTGGTACACAGCATTGCATACATGATAGAGCCTATGGCTGATGCATAGGGAACATCTTTCATATTCTCTCTATCTTCTGCAGTGGTCGGGCATTGAGTCTTACTCAATTTCACACCTTGTAACACAGGCAAGAACCCTTTCTTCGCTTGATCCATTTTGAACTTCTTCAAAATTTTGTCAAGGTATGTACTTTGTGAAAGTCCAATTAAGCGTCTTGATCTATCTCTATAGATCTTAATGCCTAATATGTAAGCAGCTTCACCGAGGTCTTTCATTGAAAAACTTTTATTCAAGTATCCCTTTATGCTATCCAGAAATTCTATATCATTTCCAATCAGTAATATGTCATCCACATATAATATCAGAAATGCTACAGAGCTCCCACTCACTTTCTTGTAAATACAGGCTTCTCCGAAAGTCTGTATAAAACCAAATGCTTTGATCACACTATCAAAACGTTTATTCCAACTCCGAGAGGCTTGCACCAGTCCATAAATGGATCGCTGGAGCTTGCACACTTTGTTAGCTCCCTTTGGATCGACAAAACCTTCTGGTTGCATCATATACAACTCTTCTTCCAGAAATCCATTCAGGAATGCAGTTTTGACATCCATCTGCCAAATTTCATAATCATAAAATGCGGCAATCGCTAACATGATTCGGACGGACTTAAGCATCGCTACGGGTGAGAAGGTCTCGTCGTAGTCAATCCCTTGAACTTGTCGAAAACCTTTTGCGACAAGTCGAGCTTTGTAGACAGTAACATTACCATCAGCGTCAGTCTTCTTCTTAAAGATCCATTTATTCTCAATTGCTTGCCGATCATTGGGCAAGTCAACCAAAGTCCATACTTTGTTCTCATACATGGATCCCATCTCAGATTTCATGGCTTCAAGCCATTTTGCGGAATCTGGGCTCACCATCGCTTCTTCATAGTTCGTAGGTTCATCATGATCTAGTAGCATGACTTCCAGAACAGAATTTCCGTACCACTCTGGCGCGGATCTTACTCTGGTTGATCTACGTGGTTCAGTAGTATCTTGATCTGAAGTTTCATGATCATTATCATTGGCTTCCTCACTAACCGGTGTAGGTGTCACTGAAACAGTTTTCTGTGATGAACTACTCTCCAGTAAGGGAGCAGGTACAGTTACCTCGTCAAGTTCTACTTTCCTCCCACTCACTTCTTTCGAGAGAAACTCCTTCTCTAGAAATGATCCATTCTTAGCAACGAATGTTTTGCCTTCGGATCTGTGATAGAAGGTGTACCCAACAGTTTCCTTTGGGTATCCTATGAATACACATTTCTCCGATTTGGGTTCGAGCTTATCAGGTTGAAGTTTTTTCACATAAGCATCGCAGCCCCAAACTTTAAGAAACGACAACTTTGGTTTCTTGCCAAACCATAGTTCATAAGGCGTCGTCTCAACGGATTTTGATGGTGCCCTATTTAACGTGAATGCGGCCGTCTCTAAAGCATAACCCCAAAATGATAGCGGTAAATCTGTAAGAGACATCATAGATCGCACCATATCTAGTAAAGTACGATTACGACGTTCGGACACACCATTGCGCTGTGGTGTTCCGGGTGGCGTGAGTTGTGAAACTATTCCACAGTTTTTCAAATGTACACCAAACTCGTAACTCAAATATTCTCCTCCACGATCAGATCGTAGAAACTTTATTTTCTTGTTACGATGATTTTCAACTTCACTCTGAAATTCTTTGAACTTTTCAAATGTTTCAGACTTATGCTTCATCTGTGAAGGTGAGAAAATAACGATATCCGCCACGAGCCTCAATATTCATCGGACCACATACATCGGTATGTATGATTTCCAACAAATTTGTTGCTCTCTCCATAGTACCGGAGAACGGTGTTTTAGTCATCTTGCCCATGAGGCACGGTTCGCAAGTACCAAGTGATTCATAATCAAGTGGTTCCAAAAGTCCATTAGTATGGAGTTTCTTCATGCGTTTTACACCGATATGACCTAAACGACAGTGCCACAAATAAGTTGCACTTTCATTATCAACTCTGCATCTTTTGGTTTCAACATTATGAATATGTGTATTACTACTATCGAGATTTAGTAAGAATAGACCACTCTTCAAGGGTGCATGACCATAAAAGATATTACTCATATAAATAGAACAACCATTATTCTCTGATTTAAATGAATAACCGTCTCGCATTAAACAAGATCCAGATATAATGTTCATGCTCAACGCTGGCACCAAATAACAATTATTTAGGTCTAATATTAATCCCGAAGGTAGATGTAGAGGTAGTGTGCCGACCGCGATCACATCGACTTTGGAACCGTTTCCCACGCGCATCGTCACCTCGTCCTTTGCCAGTGCCCGCTTATTCTGTAGTCCCTGTTTCGAGTTGCAAATATTAGCAACAGAACCAGTATCAAATACCCAGGTGCTACTGCGAGCATTGGTAAGGTACACATCAATAACATGTATATCACATATACCTTTGTTCACCTTGCCATCCTTCTTATCCGCCAAATACTTGGGGCAGTTCCGCTTCCAGTGACCAGTCTGCTTGCAGTAGAAGCACTCAGTTTCAGGCTTAGGTCTAGACTTGGGTTTCTTCTCTTGAGCAGCAACTTGCTTGCCGTTCTTTTTGAAGTTCCCCTTTTTCTTCCCTTTGCCCTTTTTCTTGAAACTAGTGGTCTTGTTAACCATCAACACTTGGTGCTCCTTCTTGATTTCTACCTCCGCAGCTTTTAGCATTGCGAAGAGCTCGGGAATAGTCTTATTCATCCCTTGCATATTATAGTTCATCACGAAGCTCTTGTAGCTTGGTGGCAGTGATTGGAGAATTCTGTCAATGACGCAATCATCTGGAAGATTAACTCCCAATTGAATCAAGTGATTATTATACCCAGACATTTTGAGTATATGCTCACTGACAGAACTGTTCTCTTCCATCTTGCAGCTATAGAACTTATTGGAGACTTCATATCTCTCAATCCGGGCATTTCCTTGAAATATTAACTTCAACTCCTGGAACATCTCATATGCTCCATGACGTTCAAAACGTCGTTGAAGTCCCGATTCTAAGCCGTAAAGCATGGCACACTGAACTATCGAGTAGTCATCAGCTTTGCTCTGCCAGACGTTCATAACATCTGGCGTTGCTCCAGCAGCAGGCCTGGCACCCAGCGGTGCTTCCAGGACGTAATTCTTCTGTGCAGCAATGAGGATAATCCTCAAGTTACGGACCCAGTCCGTGTAATTGCTACCATCATCTTTCAACTTTGCTTTCTCAAGGAACGAATTAAAATTTAACGGAACAACAGCACGAGCCATCTATCTACAATCAACATAAACAAGCAAGATACTATCAGGGACTAAGTTCATGATAAATTTTAAGTTCAATTAATCATATTATTAAAGAACTCCCACTTAGATAGACATCCCTCTAATCCTCTAAGTGATCACGTGATCCAAATCAACTAAACCATGTCCGATCATCACGTGAGATGGAGTAGTTTCATCGGTGAACATCATTATGTTGATCATATCTACTATATGATTCACGCTCGACCTTTCGGTCTCCGTGTTCCGAGGCCATATCTGCATATGCTAGGCTCGTCAAGTTTAACCTGAGTATTCTGCATGCGCAACTGTTTTGCACCCGTTGTATTTGAACGTAGAGCCTATCACACCCGATCATCACGTGGTGTCTCAGCACGAAGAACTTTCGCAACGGTGCATACTCAGGGAGAACACTTCTTGATAATTTAGTGAGAGATCATCTTATAATGCTACCGTCAATCAAAGCAAGATAAGATGCATAAAAAGATAAACATCACATGCAATCAATATAAGTGATATGATATGGCCATCATCATCTTATGCTTGTGATCTCCATCTCCGAAGCACCGTCATGATCACCATCGTCACCGGCGCGACACCTTGATCTCCATCGTAACATCGTTGTCGTCTCGCCAATCTTATGCTTCCACGACTATCACTACCGTTTAGTAATAAAGTAAAGCATTACATCGCGATTGCATTGCATACAATAAAGCGACAACCATATGGCTCCTGCCAGTTGCCGATAACTTGGTTACAAAACATGATCATCTCATACAATAAAATTCAGCATCATGCCTTGACCATATCACATCACAACATGCCCTGCAAAAACAAGTTAGACGTCCTCTACTTTGTTGTTGCATGTTTTACGTGGCTGCTACGGGCTTAAGTAAGAACCAATCTCACCTACGCATCAAAACCACAACGATAGTTTGTCAAATAGACTCTGTTTTAACCTTCGCAAGGACCGGGCGTAGCCATACTTGGTTCAACTAAAGTTGGAGAGGCAGTCGCCCGCAAGCCATCTCTGTGCAAAGCACGTCGAGGGAACCGGTCTCGCGTAAGCGTACGCGTAAGGTTGGTCCGGGTCGTCTCGTCCAACAATACCGCTGAACCAAAATATGACATGCTGGTAGGCAGTATGACTTGTATCGTCCACAACTCACTTTTGTTCTACTCGTGCATATAACATCAACATCATTAACCTAGGCTCGGATGCCACTGTTGGGTTTCGTAGTAATTTCAAAAAAAATTCCTACGCGCACACAGGATCATGTGATGCATAGCAATGAGGGGAGAGTGTTGTCTACGTACCCAACGCAGACCGACTGCGGAAGCGATGACACGACGTAGAGGAAGTAGTCGTACGTCTTCATGATCCAACCGATCAAGCACCGAAACTACGGCACCTCCGAGTTCGAGCACACGTTCAGCCCGATGACGATCCCCGGACTCCGATCCAGCAAAGTGTCGGGGAAGAGTTTCGTCAGCACGACGGCATGGTGACGATCTTGATGAACTACAGCAGCAGGGCTTCGCCTAAACTCCGCTACAGTATTATCGAGGAATATGGTGGCAGGGGGCACCGCACACGGCTAAGGAATCGATCACGTGGATCAACTTGTGTCAACTTCTGTGTTTAGAGGTGCCCCTGCCTCCGTATATAAAGGAGGAGAGGAGGGGAGGCTGGCCGGCCAAAGAGGGAGGCGCAGGAGAGTCCTACTCCCTCTGGGAGTAGGATTCCTCCCCCCAATCCTAGTCCAACTAGGATTCCTCGGAGGGGAAGGGAGAGAGGGGGGCCGGCCACCTTCTCCTAGTCCTAATAGGACTAGGGGAGGGGAAAGAGGCGCAGCCACCTTGGGCTGCCCCTTTATCCTTTCCACTAAGGCCCATGATGGCCCATATGGCTCCCGGGGGGTTCCGGTAACCTCCCGGTAACCCGGTAAAATCCCGATTTCACCCGGAACACTTCCGATGTCCAAACATAGGCTTCCAATATATCAATCTTTACGTCTCGACCATTTCGAGACTCCTCGTCATGTCCGTGATCACATCCGGGACTCCGAACAACCTTCGGTACATCAAAATGCATAAACTCATAATATAACTGTCATCGTAACCTTAAGCGTGCGGACCCTACGGGTTCGAGAACAATGTAGACATGACCGAGACATGTCTCTGGTCAATAACCAATAGCGGGACCTGGATGCCCATATTGGCTCCTACATATTCTACGAAGATCTTTATCGGTCAGACCGCATAACAACATAGGTTGTTCCCTTTGTCATCGGTATGTTACTTGCCCGAGATTCGATCGTCGGTATCCAATACCTAGTTCAATCTCGTTAACGGCAAGTCTCTTTACTCGTTCCGTAATACATCATCTCACAACTAACATATTAGTTGTAATGCTTGCAAGGCTTATGTGATGTGTATTACCGAGAGGGCCCAGAGATACCTCTCCGACAATCGGAGTGACAAATCCTAATCTCGAAATACGCCAACCCAACATCGACCATTGGAGACACCTGTAGTACTCCTTTATAATCACCCATTTACGTTGTGACGTTTGGTAGTACCCAAAGTGTTCCTCCGGTAAACGGGAGTTGCATAATCTCATAGTCGTAGGAACATGTATAAGTCATGAAGAAAGCAATAGCAACATACTAAACGATCAGGTGCTAAGCTAATGGAATGGGTCATGTCAATCAGATCATTCTACTAATGATGTGACCTCGTTAACCAAATAACAACTCATTGTTCATGGTTAGGAAACATAACCATCTTTGATTAACGTGCTAGTCAAGTAGAGGCATACTAGTGACACTCTGTTTGTCTATGTATTCACACATGTATTATGTTTCCGGAAAATACAATTCTAGCATGAATAATAAACATTTATCATGATTATAAGGAAATAAATAATAACTTTATTATTGCCTCTAGGGCATATTTCCTTCAGTTATTCCACATGAGTCCACTATACCTTCCTATATGCGGTATCTACCTGCCGTTCCAAGTAAATTTGTATGTGCCAAACTCTAAACCTTCAAATAAATATCATGTTTTGTATGCTCGAATAGCTCATGTATCAACTAGGGCTGTCCGTATCTTCCATGTTAGGCGGGTTATTCTCAAGAGGAGTGGACTCCGCTCCTCACTCACGAGAAAGTGGCTGGTCACCGGGATGCCCAGTCCCATGCTTTATGCAAATCAAATCAAAATAATTGCAAACAAAACTCCCCCTAGGACTCTTGTTAGTTGGAGGCACTCGTTGTTTCGAGCAAGCCATGGATTGATGCTTGTTGGTGGAGGGGGAGTATAAACTTTACCATTCTGTTTGGGAACCACCTATAATGTGTGTAGCATGGAAGATATTGCCATCTCTTGGTTGCTATGTTGACAATGAAAGTATATCGCTCAAAATATTATTCATCTCTATTTCAAAACCGAGCTCTGGCACCTCTACAAATCCCTGCTTCCCTCTGCGAAGGGCCTATCTATTTACTTTCATGTTGAGTCATCATCTTCTTATTAAAAAGCACTAGTTGGAGAGCACCACTGTCATTTGCATTCATTATTGTTAGTTTACATTGAGTATAACTTGACTGGATCTCTTTTCCCATGAATTACAATGTCTAGTCAGTCCTTGATCTTTAAAGGTGCTCTGCATTTATGTTTTGCGGTCTCAGAAAGGGCTAACGAGATACCATCTTGTTATATCATATTATGATTATTTTGAGAAAGTGCTGTCATCCGAGATTTATTATTATTGCTCGCTAGTTGATTATGCCATCGATATGAGTAAACTTGAGACCTAAGCATTATTATGAATGTGGTTAGTCATAATCTTTGCTGAAAACTTGAATGTTGGCTTTACATATTTACAACAACAAGAGCAAATAGAGTTTGTAAAAGTTTTTCTTTATCACTTTCAGTTTATCAACTGAATTGCATGAGGACAAGCAAAGGTTTAAGCTTGGGGGAAGTTGATACGTCTCCGTTGTATCTACTTTTTCAAACACTTTTGCCCTTGTTTTGGACTCTAACTTGCATGATTTAAATGGAACTAACCCGGACTGACGTTGTTTTCAGCAGAATTGCTATGGTGTTATTTATGTGCAGAAACAAAAGTTCTCGGAATGACCTGAAACTTCACGGAACATCTATTCGGAAATAATAAAAAATCCTTGCAAAAGATGAAGACCAGGGGGCCCACCACTGTCCACGAGGGTGGGGGCGCGCCTGCCCCCCTAGGGCACACCCCCTACCTCATGGGCCACATGGAGCTCCTCCGACCTCAACTCCAACTCTATATATTTGCTTTCGGGGAGAAAAAACCAGAGAGAAGGATTCATCGCGTTTTATGATACGGAGCCGCCGCCAAGCCCTAAAACATCTCGGGAGGGCTGATCTGGAGTCCGTTCGGGGCTCCGGAGAGGGGAATCCATCGCCATCGTCATCATCAACCATCCTTCATCACCAATTTTATGATGCTCACCACCGCGCGTGAATAATTCCATCGTAGGCTTGCTGGATGATGATGGGTTGGATGAGATCTATCATGTAATCGAGTTAGTTTTGTTAGGGTTTGATCTCTAGTATCCACTATGTTCTGAGATTGATGTTGCTATGACTTTGCTATGCTTAATGCTTGTCACTAGGGCCCGAGTGCCATGATTTCAGATCTGAACCTATTATGTTTTCATCAATATATGAGAGTTCTTGATCCTATCTTGCAAGTCTATAGTCACCTATTATGTGTTATGATCTGTTAACCCGAAGTGACAATAATCGGGATACTTACTGGTGATGACCATAGTTTGAGGAGTTCATGTATTCACTATGTGCTAATGCTTTGTTTCGGTACTCTATTAAAAGGAGGCCTTAATATCCCTTAGTTTTTATTAGGACCCCGCTGCCACGGGAGGGTAGGACAAAAGATGTCATGTAAGTTCTTTTCCATAAGCACGTATGACTATATTCGGAATACATGCCTACATTACATTGATGAATTGGAGCTAGTTATGTGTCACCCTAGGTTATGATTGTTACAAGATGAACCGCATCCGGCATAATTCTCCATCACTGATCCATTGCCTACGAGCTTTCCATATACTGTTCTTTGCTTATTTACTTTTCCGTTGCTATTGCTATCATCATTACAAAATACCAAAAACATTACTTTTGTTACTGTTACCTTTTGCTACCGTTACCACTACTATCATATTACTTTGCTACTAAATACTTTGCTGCAGATATTAAGTTTTCAGGTGTGGTTGAATTGACAACTCAGCTGCTAATACTTGAGAATATTCTTTGGCTCCCCCTGTGTCGAATCAATAAATTTGGGTTGAATACTCTACCCTCGAAAACTATTGCGATCCCCTATACTTGTGGCTTATCAGGTGGCGGCCAAAGAGGTACAACAACGGTGTCGGAGGAGAAGAGTGCGAATGAAAAGAATGGGGAGCAGTGATGGAGTGGAAGAGAATGGGACCGTGAAGGGGATTTGAGTGGGCCGGGGGTGTCAGAGTCCTATGTGGTGGCGGTCCAGACTCTCGCAAAGCCCCCATCCCTAGTTTTCTTTCAATTTGCAGGAAAAACACGTCTAGACCGGCCAGCGGATCGATAGAGAACCGCGTTGGATGAAGAAACATGTCCAGAGCGTGTAGTCCAGATGGTTACAGGTGATTTCAGGGTCGGTGTTGAAGATTTCTTAGAGGCATTGGCATTATCTTTAAGAAGAAAGAATATGAAAAAACTGGCACACAACTTTGCACAAAATTTATAATATAGAAAAGAATAATTATATAATAGTGTAATTTTCGCAGTCTAGTATGATATACAAACATGTGTATATTACTTGCGTGTATACATTTACCTCGCCCAACATTTCAAAAATACAGCCATAGAAGAAATAGAAACATAGAAAAGCGACTAAAAATGATAAAAACAAAAGCAAAAACTCAGAAAAATAACAACAAAATGTCCGTCTATACTGCTTGAATTGGACACCGTGGAGACATTTGTCACAGTTGCATGGCAGTTTTTGCTGGAGATGTTGAATGTTTTTGGCTTTGGGTCTGCTTGGTGCAATTGGATCTCCACACTTCTTAGAACGGCTTCCTCTCGAATCCTTCTAAAAAGCATACCAGGTTGCGGTTTTGCACATGGTCATGGTATAGGCATGGTGATGCTCTCTGGCCCATACTCTTCATAATCACCACAGACGCTATGTGTAAGCTTTTCGAAAAGGCCGAGGAGAGTGGGATTTTGGACCCATTTAGAAACAAGCACTCCATTCTGCAACGCTTGTCAGTTTATGCAGATGATGTGATTATCTTCCTAAAGGCCACACATTAAGATGTTGTTGCTGCTTAAACTTATATTGGGGACTTTTTTGTTGTTCCTCGGACTTGAGGTGCAACCTAGATAAAAGCTCTATTTCACCAATTTTTTAGAGGAGGATCTAATAAGAGAGTTTGGTAGTATGTTGAACTGTAAAACTATTCATCTCCCAATAAAATACTCATTCAAAGCCATAGACAAGATTAGAAGGGCTTTTCTTCGGAGAGGTACATATGCGGTTAGTGGCGGACATTGCTTAGTAAGTTGGAAACAAGTGTGCAGACCAAGAGAAAGTGGAGGGCTAGGAATTTTAAAATCTTGAGATCATGAACACCGCCCTTCATTTGCGTTGGGAATGGAAAGTGCGATCCTCTAAAAACATGGCTTGGGATATACTTATGATCCCTTTGGAGTTTTATGAGAGGAAGTTATTTAACGCCGCAACATGAGTTGAATTGGGAAACAGGCAAAGAACATTATTGTCGACAGATAGATGGTTGCAAGGGAAGCAGTGTATGATATTGCATCGATGTGGTGGGTGTTGTTCCTCAAATCATGAAGGCTAGGAGAGCAGCGTAGGCTTTGTCAAATGGAGTTTGGATCAAGGACATGAAGTGACACATCAATATTCGAATTTTCCACCAAGTTTTGCTGCTGTGGGAGGCTATCACTGGGGCTCACATTGAACCCAATGTGTAGGACAAGTAATCATGGACTTGGGGCCCCAAAAGTGAGTTCAATGCCAAATCTGTCTAATGCACATTTCGTCGCCACGACTATCCCTGTGAGCCCTAACCCGCACCGAGCTCCGGTCACTCATCAAACTATTGCGGCTCAATTGCCAACCTGGAAGGCCTCACTTCTTTGGCGAGCCGGACGGCTGCCCCTAGTGAATTGCAAGCTCACGGCCATGCTGATCTTCCACATGATAGCGCTTGATTTACCACTGTGGTTCTTCAAATGCATTGACAAGTTAAGGAGGTGTTTCTTCTAGAAAGGGGTTGACAAGGCCAAGGGCGGATGTTGTCTAGTTGTGTGGAACATTGTCTGCACCCCCAAACCATATGGTTGATTGGGCGTCCTAAACCTCCCCCTATTGAACTAGGCCCTTCGCCTTCGCTGGCTATGGCTCGAGAAGATAGTGCTAGACAAGCCATGACAGGGACTGAAGGTGGCTCCCACAACCAAGAGCGACGGACTTGGTCTCGCGGCCCTTCATTGCCATATTGGAGACGTCCTCAGGACCAATTTCTTGCTTGACACATGGCTTGGTGGACGCAACATCGCCCAAAGGGCGCCTAATCTTCTCACTTTCATCTACCCTGCTAGCAAGCACTTGTTGGTGGTCGACGCCTTGCCGGGACACACATGGGTGGATGGAATCTATCGAACCCCATCGGTTCTGGCCATCACGGAGTTCCTCACGATTTGGGATGAGCTGCGTCATGTCTCTCTTTCCAATGTGCCCGATTCCTTCTTCTGGCGGCTTGGAGCGGCAGGCAAGTACTCTTCACAGGACACCTACGCGCGCGTTCTTCCTTGGTCGCGAGTTCACCCCATGCACCGTTAAGATTTGGAGGTCATTGGCTCCCCTTGAGATAAAAATCTTCACCTGGTTGGCGGTGCGTGCAAGACTATGGACGGCGGATAGGCTGGTGCGCCGGAACCTACCACATACTCGACAATGCTATAGCTCTGCAGCTAGGTCGGCGAGAACACCACACATTTGTTCCTCGGCTGCCCCTTTAAGCGCGAGGTGTGGTACCATATGCTGTTGTCGCTGAGACTTCATAGATTCACATTGGATGGAACGTTGGTCCTTACGGTGCGGTGGCCCAATCTATCGGCTGCGGCGCCATCGGAAGACGATGAATACCATCATTGCCGCCACGCTGCGATACATCTGGTTGGAGCGTCGCTACCTTAGCTGTCGACTTCGTTTCCTTAATCCGAGTAGAGCTTCGCTTGTGGAATGCTGCTAGGGTAGATGGTGGGCACTCGTTTCAAATTCACTAAGCGGCGCCTCGGGCATTGCGTATGAAAGGTGGCCTATGACCCTTGTAATGAACTATTGTCGAAACCTCATCTTCTTAATGGAAAAAACATGCAATGTGTTCTTGAAAAATCGCCATGACAATCTGCAGCACGACCTGAACCATCTGGAGATACTGGCTCCTACGAAGCGCAATTTTTTCTTTGGTTGGTCGTTAGAGGAAGGATGTGGACGGCGGATAGACTTACCAAGTGTGGTCTTCCACATAACACTATTTGTAGTTTTTGTAACTTGACCCAAGAATCGGCACACCAAATCTTTATGGACTGCAGCGTTGTTTCAACTCTTTGGAACTCGGTGCTCCATTGAGCAGGGCTGAGTGAGGCCGCTCATCATAAGGGGTCGTCTCTCAGTGACCAGTGAAAGGAGGCTAGGTCGAATATATAATGCTCTAGGAGGAACGCTGTGAATACATTGGTTCCTCTCATCATTTGGAGCATTTGGCGCAAGAGAAATGCAAGGGTGTTTTTTTGCGGGGTTAAAGGAAGTTTTATTCCATTATTATAGGGTTACAATCACGAGACAACTGCTCCTCACAACACGGCGGGCATGAGTTCAACCATACCGCAGTACAGGCTTCGATACGACTATAGTTTGCAAATTGACATGCTACCCTATTTTGATCTCTGCTAATTTTTAGATGAACAAACTCTCTAACTACCATATGATCCTTAATCTCATAAGCGAGATGGCCATAGGACGACCTAGAAAGAGTATCGCCCGAGAGGATGGCCAAAGCATTTGAAGAATCTGATTGTACAATCACAGGCCTATTCGAGTGTTGAATGACGAGTGCCATGCCTTGCATAAGTGCATGAATTTTCGTTTCCAAGGCATCATTACAGTGGAAGATATATCTGTATGCCGCAGATATCAACGAACCGTTCTCCCTGCGCAATACCATGCCAGCCGCGGCGCGACCACCCTGACTTGAAAACGATCCGTCGACCGACAGCGCCACCCATCCCACAGGCGGAGGAGGCCAGGGCGTAGGGGACCGTGTTGTAACACATGTTGTCCGGTCATCATCATACCTCGGCATCTTCCCTTTGATGATTTCCTCCATGCTATAGTTCCCAACTAGATTTAGCGACTTATAAAAACTATCAAGATAATCCACAGTTAGCTCTACCGGAGTCTCATTCTTCCCGTGCGTAATATCATTTCGGATCTGCCAAATACGCCAGATGGTCATTATTACTAAATCTCTGGCCTGGCCAGAAGCTAGTCAGTGGGAAGTTTGATAATACCTTCAAGCCACTTCAAGGAATCATCAAACTAATTAAAGGAGACGCTAGGCAGTGGGAAGTTACAAGCTAGGGTCGCTTCTCGTTGCACTAATTTGTTGTAGAACTTGTCTTTATGTTCGGACATTTTTGTTGTTTCCCTTGTTTTGCCGCAGGGGTCACTGGTCTTGTATTATACTCTGTCATACGGAGGGAGTACAAATTACATATGGTTAAAGTGTAAAGAAAAATCTCCTTGTTCTTCACCTTCTGCACACCTTGTGATCCTGGCGCTTCAACCAAACAGTTCTTAACGTTCACTTAGTTATTTCTCTCTTTTTTCACGTAAAAAGAAAGTGGAAAACCGTAGATTTTCGCCGGATGACGGCTGCCTCGGGCCAGCGTGGGCAGGCAACGACTAGTCTCGCGGTGCTGGGAAGGAGACGAAGGATCCCAGATTGGTAAAAAAAAATCAGATTCGCAGCTCAGCAAAGGCAATGGCAAATGCAGGGTGGGGGCACGCGAATCGTACGGCCGGTCCAGATGCGTCCGTGACTCCATGATTTGGACGGGCTCCGCTCCGCTCCGCGTCCAACCAGCAGCGCCGCCGTGCGGTGGCGCGCTCGCGTCCCTGTTCGATCGAAACCGACGCGCCAGGCGGTCCGTACGAGCCGAGGAGCCCTGCCGGTTGGGCTTTGTCGATCTGGCCGGAGTCGGGCCGGGCCCCAGCCTGAGCTGCCGCGTCGCCAACTGATGATACCCCGCTTTTGCTCGTTTTCGGCAGCGTGCGCGCAGAGGCAGAGGCTCCTCAGATGAGAGAGAGCTTGGACCACCGGCGAGCGCCCGTACCTGCCGAAGAACCCATGCTGCCGCCGGGCCGCGCGCAGCGTAGAGGTGGGGCGCGCCGGAGGCCTTGGTCTGTCGTCCCGTTAGTGTTCCGCTCATGTTTGCCTCAGGTGGAGGTGGACACGTGTTGCTCGCGGAGGTGGGCAGCTCGGTGTTTGCTAGCCCGTATGTGATTGATTGAATGTTCATCACTACTTCTTCTTCTTCTTCTTCTTCTTCTTCTTCTTCTTCTTCTTCTTCTTCTTCTTCTTCTTCTTCTTCTGGAATTTCACTCATTTCTGTAAGCATTTGAATTGACTTCCAATCCTCCTCCTCACCACCTCAGTTTCTATGTAACTCACAACCTGAAAGATTATGTAGAGTAATAATTTTTCCACAATCCCATACCCACAAACTAAAAGTTGTGGTAACATGTGTAATTTTATATGCCTGTGACTTGAAAACGTTTCAAGCAACCAATAATGAGCATCAAATAGAAAAAAGGTAGCCAATGAAATTTCCATCCACGTGCTTATAAATAAAAGAAGGTGGTTTTGTCATGAATAGTAGCCAAAGAACTGTTCCCTAAAAATGCTACTATTCACTTCTTTTTGATATTTTTACTAGTCAGTTTTTCTATGTAATATGTCAACTGAAACTGAATATAAAGTTTGTTTAGTAGTACATCTTTGGTCCCACTTCTTAGGCAAACTATAGTAAAATCAACTGATTTTCCTGTTATACACACAGGAGGATAGTTGCCAAAGTGGTGATGTTGTCATAGTTGTGGGTCAGCGGTTTTGTCTCCAAGAAAGCCTATTTTTTAGCTTGCTCTCCATGAAATTCTTGAATCTTGAAGATAATTTTATTTTGTAGGGAAATCTTATAGATAGCCGGGTTTTGAAATATTACCTACCAGTACAAGTTTATGATCGTCTCTTGTTACGCCTTTTACCACCTTAATGATAGCCTTAACAAAGGTACCGTTTCCGCTAAGACGTACTCCCTCTGTAAACAAATATAAGATGTTTTAGAGACTTGAGATGGAGCATTTTATGTCCCAAAGAGCTTGTAGTAAGAATTCTCCAACTCATTTACAGGCAGGAGACAAGCAACACGTTTTTATATATAGCAACCGGCAAGCTAAATTACATGCAGGAGACAAGCTGATCGCGAAAACACCAAAAGGCCACATGTACCAAACCGTGGTTGGCTCTTTTGATCCTTTTCAACGGCCAACTACCCCGAGTCAAAAGGCTCACACACCGGCACACACTTGACCACAAACTGGAAATCAGCAACAAGGGTTTCAAAAAGGGGGAAAGGTGGAGCTAGCGATGTGCTGTGCGCACATCTTATAGCCAATCCGCACCCACAGAATAGTTACAGTACAAACTTGATTCCACGACTAAGTACTTACGTGGTACATCCACATAAACAGTGCGTACAGGCCTCCTCGTGACCCGCTCGACATTTTAGCGAAGTATCTCGCTGCTGCAGCTTTATATACTGCCAAGCTCGGATGCTTCAAACAGAGCCAGAGCTGGTGAAACGGGAGACCTTCTCCCCCTCTGGCTTTCATCAAACCAGAAGGTCCAAAACACTTCAAACAGCAAGGGGAAAAATAGTCTAGATAGATAGGGAGAAGAAGGAGAGAAGAGGTAGAAGGAGATCAGGCGGACGATAAACCCAACCCACATCTGCATGCGTTACCGGAGAGAAAAATGGGATCTCCAACACCGGTTCGCGCCTCCTTACCTATCCTCGTTATTTCAGGCTCCAAGTTCAGTAGTGGTGCTGTAGCTGCAATAGTAGTGGTACTAGTAGCAAGTCGCGACGCCATGGCATGTAGGCCATGGTCGATCGATCGATCGAGCTATGGCTACGGGTCGCGGTAGCTCCAGAGGCTCTCCCCGGCCTCGGAAGGGTCCGGCGATTCGTCGGAGGAGTCGGGGCTGAGCCTTGGGGGGCTCATCATCATCCCGGCGGCCATGCTGCGCAGGAACTGCGGCGTCTCGAAGAGCGCCTCCTCGTCCAGGAAGAACTGGTTGAACCCAATGCCGGCTTGATCCTGCTGGGCCGCGCCGCTCGCCGAGGCAGCGGCGGCACTGCCCCCGCTCAGCTGCTGCTGCAGCTGCAGTGCGGATCCAGCAGCCGCGGGGGCAATGCCGCCGCCGGCGCGATCGTGCTGGACGGAGACGGCTGCGGCGGCCGCCGCCGCGCGGATGTCGTCCGCGGAGGCGGACGCCGGGGCGCGGCGCGTGGCGGCCAAGGCGGGGAAGTTGAGCGCCGCGTCGGGCCCGCGCAGCGCCTGGGCGGCCACGTCGTAGGCCACGGCGGCCATCTCGGCCGTCGGGAAGGTACCGAGCCAGATGCGGCGGGCCTTCCGCGGCTCCCGGATCTCCGAGACCCACTTCCCGCACCGGCTCCGGATGCCGCGGTAGAAGGGGTGCTTGCCCGACGACCCATGCCCAGACATTGAGTGATCAGCTAGGGCAATGGCAGCACTACACTGCACTTCTAGTCTATGGCGTATGGAGTATCAGTCGATGAGTGCGTAGGTGAGAGTGGGAGCGTGCGCGTGCATGGAGTTCGCCGTCGGATAAATTAATGCACGCGGCGGAACTCGGTTTATATAAGGGGGCCGCCGGGCGAAGAAGCGCGCGGGCGGGAAGCGTGAGGGACGCCATGACGCTCGCTCTCGATGAGCTGTTGCCCCGGAAGCAAACAACTAAGGTAAGCATAATCGCAGCCACAGCCGCTAGCAGTTCCTTTCGGGCGTGTGGGGAAGAATCACGTCGCTTTCAGGCCTCTCTAATCATGGAGATTTAATTTGCTCGCCTTTTTTTTTCTATCAGGGCGTAATTATTTGGCCTTTCAGTTTTCTTCTGTTTTCTTCCATATTTTTCAACAACCAACGGTAATGTTTTTTTCCGTGGGCATACGGTAATGTTTTTGGACTACCTTTGTTTTTCTGAGGGAATGGGTTAGCTTTGTGGACCCTCATCTTAAACAAAACTTTTAGATAAATTTCTTGCTTCTTATTGAGATGTGTGCAATAATTAACTTCTTATGAGATAGCCTCGGCAAGAGGCAGCTCATCAGTGACATGGCTTGTATTTTCTGCACTGGCATATTCTTTGATTGTGACATTGCTAAAGTACTCTTTGTCCGGGTTTATTAGGCCCTCTTGTATTTGGGATCAAATTTTGACTATAGATTTGACTAGCAAAATATAATTTACTACATGTCACATAAAATACATTTTGACTCGTATTCTATTTGCTATTTGAAAGAAGATTCCAATGATACTATTTTGCTAAATATAGATCATCACTACTGGAATTTTCATATACACCGGGTGCCAGACTCTTTGCTAAGATCCAAAACACGGGCACTCGGCCAAGAAGAGACGTCGAGAGGGCCTCTCAGCAAAAGAAGCATCTTGACAAACACAGGATATCGTCGAGAGTAGACCTCGGCAAAAAGGCAACACTTGGCGAAGGCACTATTTGCCGAGAGACACGCAGTGCCGCACGGCAACATTTTGCCATGTGGCACATCCGGCGGCGGTTAACGGCATGACCACGGTTTGACTTCTTTACTAAAGCAGCTCTCGAAACAATAACAGTTGCATATTTGGTTCCACGTCGCCTACCCGTTTAAATAGTCCGATAGTCCAACAATTGAATTAAACTTTGCTGTTCATAATTAAGAATATGTATTAACTTTATGATCCAACCGTACCTGTATCGAGACTGGCGCTCGAAACAACAACAGTTGCCGAGAATAGCTCTCGGTAAAGATAAGGCTCCCATCAAATTTTAGTCCCACCTCGCCCAGAGACAAGCAATAGAACATGCTTAAATAGTGGGATAGTTCAGATGTAGTAAGTTTCGGTCTTCATTACACTCTTGTTAAGGAGATGGCCCATCACTTTGAATGTTTACCTGTTTCGGGCAGAGAAGATTCTAAGTGATATGCCATCTTCTTAATGGTGGATGTCGTCGCTTTTTATTAATTCAACTATTATTATTTTTGAGTCATTTATTGCTCTACTAGGGTTTCATCGCCGGAAATTGCAGATCAGCAAGGCGGCACATGAAATCATGCCTGGTAGCGGCATGGGAAATCCTTTGTGATGTCCTTGCAGCATGCCTAGGTCCTGCATAGACGAGGGAGGGGCATGCCCTACCACCGGGTTACCGAAAGTACCTCGATGGCATGCGTGATGCAACCGTTGAAATCCTCAGAAAATCGTACGATGCTGGAATTCCTCGAGAGCTGGCACAGTGCCATCACATGGCCCTTGTAAGGTGTGGTAGATTGGGCGCGTTTTAAATAAGCCTCCCCTGAGGCTGCTCGTAAACCACATCGTCTCTGAGCTAGTCCCTGGCTATCGAGAAGGAACGTGTTCGGTTTGTGCAGGAAATGCTGGTCCTGTTGCTCCGTTGGCCTTGAAACTTCTCGTCCTCTCAAAGGAGGCAATCACATGACATGAGCTTCTCTCCCATAGGAAGCAAGCTCTCCTACCAGGTAGCTGCTTTCTTCTCACATTTCTCCTCGGCAGGTTTTCAATCACTACTACTAAGTTTTTTGTAGTGCAGGTGCATACCTAGCAGGTAAGTAAAGGAAAGTTTCCAATTGCGCAAGTAAAGATCTGAGCATGATTCTTTTGTTTTATTTCCGCCTCACAAAAGCAATAAACTTCACTTAAAAATTAAGACTAGTCAAGTGCTAAAAAACACAACAAATGATGTCAAGATTTCTAGCTCCTTCCAAGTCACCTTCACCTTGCTTATGAGCCCTTCCTAAGACCTTTTCTGGTAGTAAAATAATTACCCAACATATCTTCAAAGCAATAGCCACTCTACCATCAACAATAGATAACTTGGTCCACTAAATAAATTTTTCAGGGAACCCTTTCATCTCTAACATAGAAATCATAAATTCCAAGTTAATTTTATCGTAAGCTTTCTCAAAATCGACTTTGAAAAGCACACCTGAGAGCTTGCTCTTATGAAGATAGTGTATGGTCTCATGCAACATTACTACATTATCCAGTAAATAGCGACCTTTAATAAAAGTTGCTTGGATCTTAGACACTAGCTTGTCAACAATTAGCATAGCTCTAGTGTTCAAAACCTTCATAAAAATCTTACAATGGACATTAAGCATGCAAATAGGTCTATATATTTGAATCTTATCACCCCTTGGCCTTTGGCAATCAAAGTAACTACAACATAGTTTAGCCTAGAGAGGTCCTCTTTGCCATCAAATAAGTCACTAAATAGCTGAAGTAGATAACAACAAATTGAATCCCAAAAGACTTTGTAAAACTCAACGGGATCTGAATTGATCTTCACTTTGTAAGTCCTAGTGTGATCTAAGGCTAGCTTGAAGGGCTTTGGATTTTGGACACTAGACAATTGCATGGAAGTTTGTTTCCTGAGCAGTATCATGATGAATAACAAATGTATCCATGTGTTATTGTTGTAAAAAGTGAAACTGTAGTAGTTTTTTGATATATTCATGGACACAACAAGGAAAATGAGAGGCAATGGAGAGGAGCAAACTGTGATGTACACGAAAGACATTTTGATGATGATCTCCACAAGAAAGTAGTTGGTGGTAGACATGATAGATCGACAAGGCATCAAGGTGGAATGAGCTCAAAGAGATTGAGGGGGAGAGGTTGAGAGTCAAGGCGAGCAATGAGGTGCATATGACAAATATTGAGGAACATAAGGAAAATATTGAAGAGAGCAGGCTTGCTCTTGAGAAGGACACACCGAGGGTTTAAACACATAAAGAAACAAACAAGAAGAAGCAAGTGGTAAGGCTCATATTCATGAACACTTGTGGGATGGA
>NC_041382.1:656528620-656529715 GCF_002162155.2 Triticum dicoccoides
TGTACCGGCGCAATGCACTTTGTCCTATATTCTTGCATTTGAATGATATATATATGTGTGTGTGTGTGTGTGTGGTGTGTGTGTGTGTGTGCGTGTGAAGGAAATATGCCCTAGAGGCAATAATAAAGTTGTTATTTATATTTGCTTATATCATGATAAATGTTTATTATTCATGCTAGAATTGTATTAACGGGAAACTTAGTACATGTGTGAATACATAGACAAACAGAGTGTCACTAGTTTGCCTCTAAGCTCGTTGAATCAATGATGGTTATGTTTCTTAACCATAGACATGAGTTGTCATTTGATTAACGAGATCACATCATTAGAGAATGATGTGATTGACTTGACCCATCCGTTAGCTTAGCACGATGATCGTTTAGTTTGTTGCTATTGATTTCTCCATAACTTATACATATTCCTATGACTATGAGATCATGCAACTCCTGAATACCAGAGGAACACTTTGTGTGCTACCAAATGTCACAATGTATCTGTGTGATTATAAAGGTGCTCTACAGGTGTCTCCGATGGTGTTTGTTGAGTTGGCATATATAGATCGAGATTAGGATTTGTCACTCCGATTGTCGGAGAGGTATCTCTGGGCCCTATCGGTAATGCACATCACTATAAGCCTTGCAAGCAATGTGACTAATGAGTTAGTTGCGGGATGATGCATTACGGAACGAGTAAATAGACTTGCCGGTAACGAGATGGAACTAGGTATTGAGATACCGACGATCGAATCTCGGGCAAGTAACATACCGATGACAAAGGGAACAACGTATATCGTTATGCGGTTTGACCGATAAAGATCTTCGTATAATATGTGGGAGCCAATATGAACATCCAGGTTCCGCTATTGGTTATTGACCGGACACGTGTCTTGGTCATGTCTACATAGTTCTCGAACCCGTAGGGTCCGCACGCTTAACGTTTGGTGACGATCGGTATTATGAGTTTATGTGTTTTGATGTACCGAAGGTAGTTCGGAGTTTCGGATATGATCACGGACATGACGTGGAGTCTCGAAATGGTCGAGACATAAAGATTGATATATTGAACGGCTATATTCGGACACCGAAAGCATTCCGG
>NC_041382.1:656529956-656543470 GCF_002162155.2 Triticum dicoccoides
CAGCCAGGGCAGGCCGCGCTCCCCCTCTCCCTCTAGTCCGAATTGGACTAGGGAAGGGGGGGGCCCTTTCCTTCTCCCTTCTCCTCCTTCCTTTCCCCCTCCTAGCAGGAGTAGGAAAGGGGAGTCCTACTCCTACTAGGAGGAGGACTCCTTCTCTCCTGGCGCGCCCCAAGGGCCGGTTGCCCCCCCTTGCTCCTTTATATACGGGGGCAGGGGGCACCCTAGAACACACAAGTTGATTGTTTTCAACTGTGTGCGGTGCCCTCCTCCACCATAATCCACCTTGGTCATATCGTAGCGGTGCTTAGGCGAAGCCCTACTCCGGTAGTATCATCATCACCGTCATCACGCCGTCGTGCTGACGAAGCTCTCCCTCGACACTCTGCTGGATCGTGAGTTCGTGGGACGTCACCGAGCTGAACGTGTGCAGATCGCGGAGGTGCCGTACTTTCGGTACTAGGATCGGTCGATCGTGAAGACGTACGACTACATCAACCGCATTGTCATAACGCTTCCGCTTACGGTCTATGAGGGTACGTGGACAACACTCTTCCCTCTCGTTGCTATGCATCACCATGATCTTGCGTGTGCGTAGGATTTTTTTTAATATCACTACGTTCCCCAACAATATATATATATATATATATATATATATATATATATACGATGATGAACTATTTCGGGTGATATAAGACATATGTTGCTCGATTTCTTATGCAAACATGGTATAGTTTTGAATTTCAAAATTATGGACTTGAAATGTTGTTGAAGTGTGTGTGAAAAAATGAAACTGAAATGGTGTCCATATAAAAAGCGGGTGGGAAATACAAAAATAATTTTACTAGGGAGTTAAATGGGGCGATCTTCTTTTTGTTGAAAAAAAATCTGATATATTCATCAAATATCATGGCAGTACATAAAATACAAGAAGTAATAGAAATTACATCCACATTTGTGGAGCACCTAGCGACGACTGTAATCACTAGAGCGAGTTGAAGGTGCGCCGTTGTCACCGCCCCCCTCACCGGAACCGGGAAACTTTTTCACACTAGAACAATTGTCGCCGATGAAGAGAAGTATAGATCAAAAGGATCCAACATGTAGAGACACGGACACAGACAAACAATGATCGGATCCAAGCTGATCCACCAACGACAAACATCGACTGAATCCTGCAAGATCTGCCGGAAACACACCTCCACACGCCCTCTGACGACGCTAGACGCACCGTTGTGACGACAACTACAAGAAAAGAATTTTTATTTAATCTTCAGAAAGACTCCGCCGGCTCATCTTCTCGAGTAGAACACAAACGCTAAACAAACTAAAAAAAGACTTAAAAACAAAGCACGAGCCCTCCCACCAAAAAGCCAAAAGATCCATCACGCCTCCATGGCCCCGAGGCCACATGAGACAAGGCAGGTTGGTAGAGGCGCCGACGGGAGGGAGGCAACCCGGGACTCGCTCTTGGATTGAGTAAGAGAAAAACGTTTCGTGGCAACTTGGGCGATCTACTAGGACACTGTCTCCCAATATCCAAATTATTTTTTAGAGTCCTCCTAATAAATACTTCCTCCATGACGAAATATAAGACGTTTTTATTGGTATAGTTTGCTAGAAAAGGTCATATATATTGTTACAGAGGGAGAGTGGCTTTCAAGGGGTGAGTACCGAGGATCTGCTAGATTGCTGCGAGGAAATAGTTGGAGCTCGTCTTTGTTTGGGTTTGCAAAAACACTGACATATAGTCTGAGTCTGCGTTGCTATCTTCAAAGCTGTTTGTAACTTGTGATGACGCTAGGTAGCACCTCCCAATGTGACAGCACCATTGCACGCATAGTAACTGGAGTACAAGAGCGCAGAGCCTCGTCCTTGTTTAGGGAATAAAACAGTGCGACTGCAATCACCCCAAGAAAAAAGGTGTCACACAGAAACACGCACCCAAGCCCTAGGCTACAGATGCTTGCAGTTGGCACGTGTGGGGGCGCCTCATGCACATCCCAGGGACCAGCTCGACCAGGACGGGAGTGTAGGGTTCAGGGTCGCGGCCTGACGACGCCGACGCGGAGGCAACGCCATCCGCAACGGTGTACCCTGCGGCTGTACTTTGCGTGGTCCAATTCTGGTACGAGTACATGTAAGGAGACTCGGCGTTGAGGCCTCCGGGGCGTCTGCAACGGCGTCCACGTACGTATTCGCGCAGTCGCGCTCCGGAATCGTGGGGTGCGTCGTGCGCGCGTGAGGGGACAGGACAGCGAGAGCAGCCGCAGCTCGCGGTTTGTTTCAGCCGATCGATTGGTGCAGCCACCCAATTGTGCCACGCAGGAGTGGCGCGACTCTGCCTTTAAAGAGCCGACTAGTTTGCTACGCCGGTGTAATTTGCATGTTTTCGGTGTGCCATCGGTGGCTCTTGGCCTCTAGGGAGAGTATGATTCTAGAAGAACAATAAAATGCAAGAAATATTAAAATAGTAACATTATCCTGTAGTTATAAGGCTGGTCGTAGTGGGGAGTATCATATACTAATATCATACATATGATATTACATCCATAATGCATAATATCACATACTAGTATCTTAGAGCATTTATAGCCAGGAGCCCTAAACCAGCCTCAAACGCCCAGGCGGCCCGTCCGACCACTGACCGGTCACGTTTTTTCGACCCAGACACCCTCCTTAAACCGGCCTCAAATGCTCGGGCTGACCGGCGCCCCTCACATGGAGCCTAAATATGCGGCGGATATGGGGGCGCCCAGGCATGCACGCCACGTCGGACTAGCGGCGGGGTCCCACGCGGAAATGCCCGAAAACCCGAGTTCTGAAGCTTGTCTCATTCGTCGGTCCAGTGGCGCCGCTCCAGTGGACCGTGTAGTGCCTAGCCCAACTATTTAAGTCAATCAGCGGCACCGAAACCCTACCATCCACATTTCCCTCCGCCTGTCCGCCGCCGCCGTCACTTTTCACTTCACCCGTCCGCCTAGTAGCCATGCCCCCACGCCGCCAGATGAGGAGCGAGCCATTTCTGACGCTGGAGCACCGACTTGAGCTCCTTAAGCAAATCCGGGCAAGGCGCGAAGCCTGGATCGCTGCGGGGCTACCACCGTATGCAATGGAACCGGAGGAGGAGTTGGAGGACGAGGATGACGAGGACGAGGAGGAGCAGGTTGAGGAGGAGGAGGATGAACCGGTGGAGGAGGATGTGAGGGACGCTGACGACGCGGATCCACAGGCGTAGCAGCATGCCATTCTCAATTCCCCCCGGCCGGAGTCGGCTGCGGAGGCCAGACGCCGTCGCCGGCAGAAGACGGAGGCGCAGCAGGCCGCAGAGGAGGCGGAGATGCTCGTGCACAAGGATGAGGTCGAGCAGGAGGAGGATGAGCCAGATCCCTCCTACCCGCCCGTCCAGCCGACACCCGGTACCGTCGTCATGGACATCTATGACGACGAAGAGTAGTTAGGGTAGTATGTAGTACTCCCTCCGTTCCATAATGTAGTGCCTATAGATTTTTGCAAAAATCAAACATTACAAACTTTGACCATATTTATAGAGAAAAGTAGGTACATCTAGAATACCAAATGCACATTATTGGATACATCGTGAGTTATATTTTCAGAATGTACATGTTTGGTATTGTAGATGTAGACAATTTTCTTTTTACACTTGGTCAGAGTTGGCAAAGTTTGACTTTCACAAAAAACTATGAGCACTACATTATGGAATAGAGGGAGTATGTAGGATTTCTTTTGCATGCTTTCTGTGGATCTAAGGGCTGAAATATGAGAGTGTCGGATGCAGAGCGACCAATTTGAGACATTGCCGGTCACTGTCCGTGGATGTGCCCGATCACCGTCCGCGGGCTTTTGAGTAGCCGGATTTGTAATGTTCGGTTGTAGATGCTCTTATGTGGTTTTATTTATTGCCAAGCATGATACTCAACCCTCATGTGCAATCCAACAATGTGGATTGCAAGGCAAATCGGTCGGCCAAGCAAGTTTCAATTACTAAAACATGATAGGAATGATGATACATTTAGCAAGTTACAAGAACTATGTGTCGCAACGACTTTTCGTTATTCTTAAAGCAAAGTACATGCACGCTCTCAAACACGGACGCACACTCACTCTATGAACGAATGCACATAGACACAACTTATTCAAATGAGCACCTTCAAAATACTGAGCCGTAGATTCCAAAATCGATGAAGTCGCTACACACATATTGTAGGTGACCGGCACACCATGCCACTAACAAAAAAAGAAACGAAAGTTTTGGAGTAAATCCATAAAAATGTGAGTACCCATGGCAAGTCCAAGACATGAAGCCGGATGAACATTTTTTTAGCATACATGTTTGTGTTCTCCATATATATGTAAAGTTTCTTGAATATTTTCTTTTAAGAAAAAGGAGCGAAATCCTGGTCTATGTACTGATTGATGCAAACAACTCACTTTAATAAATGACAAATGTTGTGCTTTTACAAAAACAATGCTCCAAAGAGCTTCAAGCACCGTTTTTTTGTTGCACATGGCACAATACTCATCTCTTTTATAAAAAGAGTACATGATTTATATATGGAACATGGACATGTATGTGTGTATATTTGTTCATATTTTATTGACATCAAGAACAACATTTGTTTCACTAGAGGACCGTATGTTATCGGTAGCCGACATGAATATCCAAACTCACTTCGAACTAAGCACAAATTCTGAAGGTGAAAGGTCCAATTGCAAGGTTAAGGCACGTGAACGGCAGGCATTTTCTCGGAATGTAGGACTGAAAGATCCAAGTCTTCCTCCTCGTAGTGGAAACAAACTTAGCCAAAACATCACTATAAATTATAGCTCAAGAAAATCAATATTAGTATGTGAAAGAAAATGATTGCCAATGATTCATGCGTAGAAGTTGATGGATATAAATGGACATGCATTACCTGGTTGACATGTACCACTTCCACGGATAGACTTCACAATCGCCCCTAGCCATGATTCTGTGTATAGCCAATAATAGGAAGTGTGGAAACTTCTTACATAGTTATTTTCGGCCATTAGCCCCTTTTCATGCACTAAACTGCATAATTTGGAGCATCAAGCTAGTTCAGTCATAGTAACAATACATTATAGTGCTTCGTTATTAACTGTAACACATAAATTACTGTGAAAACTACTTAATAATGTGATTTACTGTACTACTAAATTCGACCCAACTATCTGCATTTAAGCCGGGTCCTAGCGACAGAGGATCACCCACGCCTTTCACCTGTGCTTGTGCTTGCACACCGGCGCAGTGCGCGCCAACAGTTGGGCGCTGAACAAACTCGAGATGCGATTGATATGTCAGGCGTGCAGAGCTGGCGGCCAGAAATTTGATACGCGACGCGAGGCTGAGATCGCTCCTTTCCCGATCGCAAAGCGGCGAAAGCGACGGCGGCGCGATGAGTGCCGCGTTGCTAGCGTCTTATCGCAAAGACGCGACGGGCGACAAGGGCGTCGCCGGTCGCCGATCGCCGGGCCCCTCGACTAGACCCCTCTCCGGCTCAAGAGCGACTCGCACGGAGTATCGGCCGATGCCTCGGCAGTTGACACGGTTACAACTGGATCTGCATCGTTGCCATGTGTAAGCCGCCACTGTGACCGCTGTGAACCGCGAAGCTCACCTCACCTCAAGGCCGCCACAGCTTCCTGTGCCTGCAGACGTTGCGCGCGATCGCATCGCATAGCGCGGGAAAAGCCAAGAAAGGCTGAGGGCGATGGCTGATCGTGAATGGCACCACGGCAGGTCAAATCGAGAAGTTGGTGCAGCGTTTTTGGAGTCATTGGTGGGTAATCATCCTTCTTCTGTCTGCGTCGGGAAAAGGACAAACTGTACATGGAAATATCTAGACGTTGCACGGTTACGTCTTGCTTCTCTGGAAACGTGTTGCTTTGCTTCTCACTTGTTACCTCAATTATTATTTTTGCTTCTTTTTAGGAATGTCTCTCGGTGCATTTTATTTGGGTCCTGATATTTATCACACTTGTGGCATATTAAACATTCGTTCACACATCGTGTGTGACGTAAGTAGGAGGTAACCCACACGGGTTATGTGTGGGCGAAAATTAGAACTGGCCACACGTATGGGCGCAATTTCTTCGTGTCACACGTCAAATAAGTACTACTCACCTTCACCTCACATGTGTGCCACGAAGCAAATATGCCTACACGTCCTAGCACAGATACGTTAGTTACCCGCGGGATAACGCTTTAGTTAATCGGGGATGATGACTTTAGTTACCCGGGATGACAAATGTAGTTGTAAAAACATGGCAACTCTCTTTGTTTTGGTTAACTATAGTTGCCATGTTTAATTTATGGAGTTGCCGCGTGTAATCAAACCATTGTTGTCGTGTGTGATTAACTACATGTCACATGTGGTCAAACGATAGTTGCCATGTATGTTTACCTAGTTGCCACGTGTGGTCCAACCACAGTTGCCATGTATGGTTAATCATAGTTGCCATGTGTGTTTACCTGGTTCCCATGTATGGTCCAACCATAGTTGCAATGTATGGTTAATCATAGTTACCATGTCTGTTTGACTGGTTGTCACGTACGCGCAACTGCAGTTGTCACGTGTGGTCCAACCATAGTTGCCATGTATAGTTCATTATAGTTGCCATGTGTGTTTACCTGGTTGCCGTGTATGCACAACTGCAGTTGCATCTAGCAACATACGAGTGTCGTGTGGGTGAAGAGCAGTTCACCCACACACGGACGGACTAGGTGATGACTGTGTGGGCGGGAACTGGTTCGCCCACATGCACAGCTGACAACCGCGCGCTATGTGTCGTGTGAGCGAGCGCTTTAACGCCCACACAACATGCTATGCCTATGTGGCACTGAGATTTCAACAAATTACTTTAGAATTCGTGCAAAACAGAATCAATATGGATCAAGGTGTGTGGACAAAGTACAAACATGCCACACATGTGGACGTTATCATTTGAGTTTATTTTGATGTTAATACATTTACATCATCCTCTATAGCACTATGTTTTCTAATTTTAAGGTTTCACAATCAAGATTTTCAATTTAGAATTGGATCATGTGATTTGTAATAGGCTCAATAGTTTATTAAGGAGCACCTAAATTTTTAAGGCCTCAGAATTTACTGAAGTCTTCAATTTAGAATTGGATCATTTATTTTTTATCGGATCAATAATTTTTTAAGAAGCCCTCTTATTCATTTATTTCAATTCATTATGCTCCTTAATTTTAAAGCTTTTCCGTCCGATTGAGGTATTCAATTTTATATTTGGTTCATGATTTTGATCAAGTCAATAATTTTTTGAATCAATTGGCAGGAACCGGCCTATAAAAATATATCAATAATGCGCACTCTCTCATCACCTATAAAAAATATGCGCCAACATGCGTGTAGCACCAACATAATATATGCAGCCACCGGTGCAGAAATTTCCCCCACTTAAGTATGGGTTGATTAGTAAACACCAAATCACATGGTAAAAGGCCCAAAGAAAACACACTCCATCACCCCCCACTCGCCAATCCAAATACTGACTCAGTTCCAAAATATAAGGTGTATTTGTTTTTCGAAAGTCAAATTCCTTTAATTTTGACCAAGTTAAGAGCAAAAAATATCAACATTCACAATACCAATTAAATAAAATATGAAAATTCATTTGATGATGAATCTAGTGATAGCAATTTGATAGTGTGAATATTGATATATTTCTCTAGAGGTTTCACTTTTCTATAAACTAATAAATTTTATATTTTGAAACACAGAGGGTAATTTTTTATGAAAATCCAATGACATTAACAGTGCAAAATGCACCCAACCCTTCTAGTATATTACAAATGACAGCAAAAAAACTTGGTGGATCACCATCTCACGAAATTTAAAACTGAGGAACATAATAATGTTTAGCTAGATGACACACCACTTGATTAGCATTCTTAGTGTTGTGTTGGAAGGAGTTTCATCATTATGCACGCGGAGAAAAGAAACTCATTATGACATCCTCATCCTCTTTTGATAGTAATGACATGCGTATGGACTAATGTGATCTTGCGTTACTAGAATGAAAATGAAGAGTCACCAACACTAGTCTTGGTGTAATTTTCTAGGGGTCACCCTCCATTCATTTATTGCACCCACAAGGAACTTCCCTAAAATATACTTGTAGGATGCATTAGTTCTTTGAGATATGTTCATATTAATTAAAAAATTCCACCAAGATGATTAGATGCACTTTGAAGGCCGCAAGTAGATTTGTCTTTACACATGGAGGTGGCGTTGTTTTATGGAAGTCTTGCAAGCAAACTATATTAATAAAGTCAACAATGAAAGTAGAACTCGCAACATTAGATAAATCCTCTATAACACTAAGCTCCCTATTTTCTAAAAGCTAACATTTAATTGAGGTCTTCAATTAGGATTGGGTCACCCGATTTTGATCGGGTCAACAATTTCTCAAAGCTCTCTCATTTGATTCATTATACTATACACTATGCTTCCTAAATTTTAAGGCCTCACAATTTATTGAGGTATTAGCTTTAAAATTGGGTTAGCCGATTTTGACCGAGTCAATAATTTCTCAAAGATCCCTCATTCAATTATTTTAATTCACTATCTTCCCCAATTCTTAACCTCTTTCATTCAATTGAGGTATTCAATTTTGACCAGGCCAATGATTTTTCAAATAAATTTGTAGCAACCGTCGAAATTTCCTCACATCAACCTATGTTGGTTAGTAGATAACACATAATCACACAATGAAAGACCCATCAAATCACGGCATTATGAATAAACATAAAACACACTCTATAATCTCACCCACCGCCAAATTAAATATTCCATCTGCTAGGACATTTCCCATCTTTTTGATTTGGGTGATGATGACAACTCTCCTTGTGGTCTAATCATGTGATAAGTTCTTCGAGTTCTCTATGCTTAGGTACACATCGATTAGACATTCTCCCTGGAAGGAAAAGATCGAAGGCAGAGTTTTCTGCGTGTTTATTTCTTTGGTCGTAGGAAACCCGTACTATTAAGAGGGAATCCACATCGGAAGGCGTTGTGTGAATCATTGCACGTGCATACTTCTCGTCACCCACCATTACCTTCCGTTCCTTGTAGAGAGAGGTCCCTTTGATTCATACTGTTGCAGTGGCTTCTCCTCCCCGGTTGTACCGCCCACTAAGACGGTTGTACCGCTGACCTTATTGTACCGGCTCAACCACCACCCCAGGAGTGATACCCTGGGGTTGCACCTCCTAGGTTCTTGCCCAACGGTTGTACCGCTGCCTCCGGGCGGTGGTACCACCCATTCGTTGGAAGAACTCTGGAGTTGCATCATTGGCGGTTGTACCGGCCGGGTACCACCCGACCACCGGACTAGCTTCTGTGATAGGGCGGTACTTGGGCGGTGGTAGCCCGGTTGTCCCGGTTATGCTCTGCATATCGGTACTACTGTGTGTCCTGAGCAGTACTACCACTTGGAACTTAGCCATCCCTGGTACCAGGGCCAGTTCGTAGTTCCGGAGCACTACCACTCGACCACCGCCCATAGGGGTGGCTCCCTTCGGGTACAAGGCGGTTGTTGAGCGGTAGGGGAGCGGTTGGTATGGTTACTCTTGTTAACCGGTGCTACCGCTCAAGCGTCCGGTTGTACCGCTTATCAGGGTTTCAGCAGCTTACCCATGATTCTCGGTTGTACCGGGGAGAGGAGCGGTTGTACCGCTATAGTGTAAAGACTGTTGTAACGGTTGGATTTTAGGGTTTCCTATATAAAGGGGGTTTCTTCCTCTTACCCCTCTCTCTCCACCATTAATTCCCTTCAAGCTTTCTTGCCCGATCTCTCTCTCTAGCCACTCAAACTTGTTGATTTGCTAGGGATTAAAGGAGGAGACCTAGATATACACTTCCACCAAAGGATATTTGATTCCCCCATACTTTCTTGTGTGGATTTTCTTACTCTTGGGTGTTTGAGCACCCTAGATGGTTGAGGTCACTTCAGAGCCATATTCCATTGTGGTGAAGCTTCATGGTATCATTGGGAGCCTCCAATTAAGTTGTGGAGATTGCCCTAACCTTGTTTGTAAAGGTTCGGTCGCCGACTTCAAGGGCACCACTAGTGGAATCACGGCATCTCGCATTGTGTAAGGGCGTGAGGAGAATATGGTGGCCCTAGTGGCTTCTTGGGGAGCATTGTGCCTCCACACCGCTCCAACGGAGACGTACTTCCCCAAAAGGGAAGGAACTTCGATAACACATCCCCGTCTCCACCGGCTCCACTTGTGGTTATCTCTTCCCTTTACTTGGTGCAAGCTATTATTATGGTGTATCCTTTGCTTGCACTTGTTGATGTTGCTATTTGCATCATATATGTTGTTCACCTAGTTGCACGTGTAGTCAACCTATTTGTTGCTAAACTTAATTTGTTAAGAAAAGTTAAAAATTGGTAGTTGCCTATTCACCCCCCTCTAGTCAACCATATCGATCCTTTCAATTGGTATCAAAGCCTCGTCTCTTTATTAAGGGTTTCACCACCCGAAGAGTATGGTTGACACCGAGGAGGAAGTGCCCGAGGCCGTGGAGTTGACTTCGATCACTCGAGATGACTTAAATAAAGCTATGGCTTCACTTAAGAAGTCTATGACGACCGTGTTGGGGAACGCAGTAATTTCAAAAATTTCCTACGCACACGCAAGATCTATCATGGTGATGCATAACAACGATAGGGGAAGAGTGTTGTCCATGTACCCTTGTAGACCATAAGCGGAAGCGTTATGACAACGCGGTTGATGTAGTCATACGTCTTCACGATCCGACTGATCCTAGTACCAAAAGCATGGCACCTCCGCGATCTGCACACGTTCGTCTCAGTGACGTCCCACGAACTCTTGATCCAGCTGAGTGTCGAGGGAGAGCTTCGTCAGCACGATGGCGTGATGATGGTGATGATGAAGCTACCAGTGCAGGGCTTCGCCTAAGCACTACGACGATATGACCGAGGTGGATTATGGTGGAGGGGGCCACCGCACACGGCTAAGAGATCAATGATCAACTTGGGTGTTCTAGGGTGCCCCCTGCCCCCGTATATAAAGGAGCAAGGGGGGAGGCCGGCCGGCCCTTGGAGCGCGCCAGGAGAGGAGTCCTCCTCCTAGTAGGAGTAGGACTCCCCTTTCCTAGTCCAACTAGGAGGAGGAAGGGGGAAGGAAGGAGAGGAAGAGAAGAGAGGGAAAGGGGGGCGCTGACGAGGACATGTACTGGGGGTAGGGTAACAGGCCTGACCTAAAGGCCCTACCCATGGACACCGTATACTCTGTACTGGGCTCCTGGGACAGATTGCCGTCCAGATGTACCACAACTTGAAAATCACTCGGACGGCGATAACCACTCGGAGCACGACACTTCACTCGACGAGCTCATTCCACTCGACCATGTAACTCACTCGGATATGCAAAGACCAATAGTCAGGATGATGGTTTGTAGTGGGTAGGCATTATGGCATTGATGCTCCACCGTGTAACATAAGGGGTGAGGGGGTGGCACACTCTATATAAGCCACCCCCACCACTAGACTAGGGGGCTTGTTTTTTCTTCCATCTCTCTCTCTCCTTTTCACCATTAGTCTCAGGACTACGAGGATCCGTTCTCCTCTCATTGTAATCTCTGGATACATACTAAGATAAAACAAACCCTCCCCGGAGCACGAGACGTAGGGTTGTTATCTCCACCGTGAGAGGCCCGAACTCGCTAAAACCACCGTGTCACCCATATGCATCTCGATAGATCATGCTCCTTTATCCTACCCCTCTCTTATTGTCGGAATCGTTACCATGACAGTTGGTGTCCACCTTGGGGCAGGGTGTCTATCGAGCCATGATGCATATGGTTCTTTTTTCAATCGCCGGCAATAGACTAATTTCTGCAGAGGGAAGAGCCACGACAATGGATGTCCTCGCAGACGCTCAGCCCTAGTGACTCCCCGTCGGCGCTGCGCTGCAGCAAGCCACCGTCGCCCTCCTCAAGATCTTCCTCGGCTCCGATGGTGATGGCAAGAAGTGGCCCGCGCTCGCCACAGCACGTCACCGCCGACCGCTCTGGCGGCTACGCCGTCGTCTCACTGTCCGTTGACCTGCGCCTGCCGCAGCGCGTCACCTCTGACCGCTCCGGCGGGTGCAGCGCGACCTGAAATGCCACGGTCAGATTCGCCGTCACCGCCAGCGCCGCTGGGCCGGTTGACATGCTGCTCTACGCTTTCGAGGTACACATTCCGAACTTCTCTCCGGCACCGCCGATGACCCCGTTCCCAGGTACGCAAGTCAATTATAGCTGTTAATTACGTGATTACTTATTGCGATAGTTAAGCTAGCCCATGCAAAAACTTCTCGCCCACGACCTCAAGTCCTCGGACCGTTAGCCAATCATTTAATGGTCCGCTGGGCATGCAGAGGAGTTAATGCGCCAGTTTTCTCTGCCATCGATTGATGACTAATGCACAGGGTAATTTGTGCATGCATGCACGGTCATCCATCCGTGGTCTTTACGCCCTCCAAAATAGCATTCATGCGTGGACACTTTATTAGTCCAACACAAAATATTCGTGGAGGTACCTGTACTTGCTAACTTGCAGGCTTGCTAAAACAAACAAATTCGCCTGACCGACTCATCATTTATTCCACTCAGCAGATGGCGTTGCGACCAGATCACAACCCAGTTGTGGTTCACTCGGTCGATTCACCTTTTCGCTCGGCCGGCTAACGAACGGGTTCACTCGGCCGGCTAGCCCAGAGATGATTTTTTGCACTCTAGACAATTAACGTGCAGGCTAGCTACTAGGTTGGTTGGCTTCAACATGCGACCACCAGCGCCATCTGCCTCGTCGTCGTCTGCGAGGCCATCGTCGAACCTCCACGCGTGACCACCGACGCCGTCCGGCTTGTCGTAGTCTCTAGCCTCATCTGCAACGTCATCGACAAAACCACATATACGGCCCCTCCCTCCGAGGGCTGGCGGCACTCCGCTTTGATAACGATGAACCCGGCAGACCAAGTCTCCAGCCACTCAGCAGAGGATTAAGGACCTTATCCTCTCCGATCATTTTACAAATTAGCTCACAAATTACTCGACACTCGCTTAATAGTTCCTTTTTTGTTCGAACCCAGGTTCACTCGGACGGGACTTAAGCTCACTGAAACGCATATTCGGATGAATTTGCTCGGATGGATAACAGACCACTTCGGCAATCGAACACAGACGTTTCAGTCCAGCAACCACTCGGTTGGTCACCAAATAACCACTCGGCCGCCCCGCGCGTCACCACTTGGTTGGTCACATCATCACCACTCGGCCGCCCCGCGCGTCGCCATCGGTTGGTCACCTCATAACCACTCAGCCGCCCCGCGCGTCGCCATCGGTTGGTCACCTCATAACCATTCGGCCGCCCTGTGCGTCGCCATCGGTTGGTCACCTCATAACCATTCGACCGCCCTGTGTGTCGCC
>NC_041382.1:656543805-656545805 GCF_002162155.2 Triticum dicoccoides
TGGTCACCTCATCACCACTCGGCCGCTCCCCGCGTCGCTGCTTGGTTGGTCACCTCATAACCATTTGGCCGCTCCGCGCGTCGCTGCTTGGTTGGTCACCTCATAACCATTCGGCCGCTCCGTGCTTCGCCATCGGTTGGTCACCTCATCACCACCCGGCCGCCCCACGCGTGGCCATCAGTTGGTCACCTCATCACCACTCGGTCGCCCCGCGCGTCGCCACTCGGTTGGTCACCTCATCACCACTCGGCATCCCCCAGTGGGTGACTTAGCTGCGAATCTTTTTCGCCTAAGTTCAAGAAATCCTACCGAGTGGAGAGCAAACCTCCCACTCGGGGGCTTAGCTGCAGTCCAGTACTCGCCTAAGTTTGAAAAAATCCTACCGAGTGGAGAGAAAACCTCCCACTCGGGGGCTTAGCTGCAGTCCAGTACTCGCCTAAGTTTGAAAAAATCCTACCGAGTGGAGAGCAAACCTCCCACTCGGGGGCTTAGCTGCAGTCCAGTACTCGCCTAAGTTTGAAAAAATCCTACCGAGTGGAGAGCAAACCTCCCACTCGGGGGCTTAGCTGCAGTCCAGTACTCGCCTAAGTTTGAAAAAAATCCTACCGAGTGGAGAGCAAACCTCCCACTGGGGGGCTTAGCTGTAGTCCAGTACTCGCCTAAGTTTGAAAAAAATCCTACCGAGTGGAGAGCAAACCTCCCACTCGGGGGCTTAGCTGCAGTCCAGTACTCGCCTAAGTTTGAAAAAATCCTACCGAGTGAAGAGCAAACCTCCCACTCGGAGGCTTAGCTGCAGTCTAGTGCTCGCTTAAGTGATTGAAATCCTACCGAGTGGAGAGCAAGCCTCCCACTCGGAGACTTAGCTGCAGTCCAAGGACTCGCCTAAGTAGCCAAAATCCGACTGAGACAAGAGCAAACCTCTAACTCAAGGAGCTGCATCACAAGTATAATGTGCGCTTCATCCCTATCCGCAAGGACACCAAGACGAAGGTTGACTGCCACCATCGCCTCGTCACCAGTCGGCCACTCGCGCACCGTCAGACAGCTAAGTCATTTTACATCCTGTTATTTCCGTCTTCCCAAGTGTCCCGTAATTCACACGTCATGTTCACTCGGAGGCCACGCCACCGAGTGTACCTTTACGCTCGGCTGCTTATTTTCACATACTTGCTTAGTACTGGTTATGAGACTCACGAGTCCATCTTTCATTTTTTTCGCATACATCATTCACGAACACCATGTGTCGTTCTTCATTTCGAGTTTGCATCGGTCCTCCGGGGCTGCAACACAGGCTTCGACAATGGACATGTCGGAATACGAGAAATATAGTTTTGAATGGATGATTTGCAATTCATCGAGTCGAACTCGGGTAAAGATGAGGAGAAGCTTCCGAGTGATGCTCGGAAGAGGCAAACTCGCAAAAGAGTAGTCGAGTTCGACTCGATGAATTGCAAATCATCTCGGGGGCTATGCCGCACTCGGAGGATGCATCTCATTTGGAATGACACTCTCCTGAGTAGTCGAGTACTTCATCACCAGTCAGATCCTTCACTTCAACAAGTACATTTGATCCGCCACTTTGACAAGTTTTATAACCACCCAGACGCTCTGCACGCCATCTTCATTCCTACTTAGACTCAGTTGTCACGCCGGTCTTGTTGTGTCGCAACCACACTACACCGACCTCATTGCTACATTAGCTTCGAAAGCATCCGGTCAAGTCCTTCGAAGACCATTTCAGCCACTTGGCTGGACACGTAGTCCTTCACTCGGCCACCTCGCGCATCCTCACTTGACCGCCCCGCGCGTCGCCACTCGGTTGTGCACGTCTTCACCACTCGGCCGCCCCGCGCGTTGCCACTCGGTTGTGCACGTCTTCACCACTCGGCCGCTTCGCGCGTCGCCACTCAGTTGTGCATGTCTTCATCATTCGACCACCTCACACATCACGACTCGACCGCTCCGCGCGTCGCCACTCGGTTGTGCACCTCTTCACCACT
>NC_041382.1:656546222-656571198 GCF_002162155.2 Triticum dicoccoides
ACTCGGCCACCCCGCGCATCGCTACTCGGTTGGTCACCTCATCACCACTCGGTCGCCCCGCGCGTCGCCAGCGGTTGGTCACCTCATCACCACTCGGCCGCTCCGCATGTCGCCTCTCGGTTGATCACCTCATCACCACTCGGCCGCTCCGCGCGTCGCCTCTCGGTTGGTCACCTCATCACCACTCGGCCGTCTCGCATGTCGCCTATCGGTTGGTCACATCCTCGCCACTTGACTGCCCCGTGCGTCACCACTCGGTTGAACACATCTTCACCACTCGTCCACTCGCGCGCCTTCAGACAGCTAAGTTGTTTTATAGCTAAGTCGTTTACACCCCCAGCACAGGAACGACTAAGTTACTCATATGATCAAACCTCATATCACACTCTGTAGCAAACTTACCTCTTTCAAGCATAACTCGGGGGCTACGCGCAGCCATTGGCCATGATGCCCTCAGGGGTTATGCCCATTCGATCAACCCATTGATCGCATCAGGAATATATTTCTGACCATACATGCTCGTTCCGCTGAAAATCTATAATGGTAGTACTGTCCACTCGGACGATCGCCCAAATCATTTCTTGAAGTCATCTTTAGACTGCAAAAGGGTGAAAACGACGCTCCTCTACGGATACACTTGGCCCTTATCCTAGGCCCCAAGGCGTCAGTTTCACAAACTTGGACTCAGAGATGGCATGTGTTGGTGTTCCCCCGGGATAATGAGTGGCATCTCTCCAGAGAGTCAGCCCACACACTAGCCTCGCCACTCGGGTTTCATGGCACGTCCATGTCAGACCACTAGTCTATCTCCTCCGGGAGACATACGAGTGCCACCAAGTTTTTCCTTGCAGTCAACATACCCCGATCAGTTGGGAAGCACGTCCACTCGGACAAATACCCCTTTCACGCAAAATTTAACGGTTAATATAAGAAGTACTACTAGAATGATTACTCCCTGGAGTGTCCAGCTTTTTTCTACAGTCGTCAGTTTCAAAACCGATTTCATTCACCGTGTTGAGAGCACGAAGATTCAGCTGCTTGACCAAGTTCCAAGCTGAATTTATACCATACCGAGTGCACGAAGATCGGTCTGACTGACTCAGCTCCAGGCTGAGCTTACTTACCATGTCAACCGCCTAAAGATGCATCCGATTGATTCAATTTCAGACTAAAAAGATATTTACCGTGTCGAGTGTGTGGAGGTTTACCAGGACACTTAAACCCTCTGCCAGGCTCATCTAGTCCGACAGAGGCTCGGGAACTACACCCAGTGGGTGCACTCAGCGTGCCCCCACTGGAAGAGAACTCGGAAAGAAACACTTTGCTCGATGCAAAACCAGCTCCAGAATTACTCGACCTCCGAGTCAGAGAAGAACAAGTTCAATCAATATCAGCTAAGAAGATTTTTAGTTCTCTCAGACCCCCGCCGACTTCCCGCAGTCGACGGCGGTCTCAGGGACTACACCAGTGGGTGCACTCAGCTTGCCCCCACTGGAGTAATCTCCACTCGGTACGGCCTGACCAGTCCGAGTGATAAACAACAACAAAAAGGACAGGCTCTAAGACTCCCGCCGACTGCCCGCAGTCGACAGCAGTCTCGGGGACTACACCCAGTGGGTGCACTCAGCGTGCCCCCACTGGAATGGTATCCACTCGGAATGGTCCGCCTGGTCCGAGTGACGGCCAAACAACAAAAAAATACACGTTCCAGGCGTGAAGAAATTCTGAGTAATTAGTTACTCAATGCAGGACCAACTCCAAATCACTCCAAAAAAATTGCTATAAGCTGAGTTTAACGCTCCTCCGCGGACCCGTTTGAGCTCATTTCACTCGGACACCATACAGTCTGGAATCCGTCAAGGCAACATGCGGAGATAAGATCGCCGGGTGACCAGAGGGAGTTCATAAGTTCCTCCGTAGCACTCGACTCATCTGGGAATTCACCTCGACTCGACTCGCTCAACCTTGACCGATTCGGGGGCTAATGACGAGGACATGTCCTGGGGGTAGGGTAACAGGCCTGACCTAAAGGCCCTACCCATGGACACCATATACTGTATTGGGCCCCTGGGCCAGATCACCGTCCAGATGTACCACAACTTGAAAATCACTCGGACGGCGATAACCACTCGGAGCACGACACTTCACTCGACGAGCTCATTCCACTCGACCGTGTAACTCACTCGGATATGCAAAGACCATTAGTCAGCATGATGGTTTGTAGTGGGCAGGCATTATGGCATTGATGCTCCACCGTGTAACATAAGGGGTGAGGGGGTGGCGCACTCTATATAAGCCACCCCCACCACTAGACTAGGGGGCTTCTTTTTTCTTCCATCTCTCTCTCTTTTTCACCATTAGTCTTAGGACTACGGGGATCCGTTCTCCTCTCATTGTAATCTCTGGATACATACTAAGATAAAACAAAGCCTCTCCGGAGCACGAGACGTAGGGTTGTTATCTCCACCGTGAGAGGCCCGAACTCGCTAAAACCACCGTGTCACCCATATGCATCTTGATAGATCATGCTCCTTTATCCTACCCCTCTCTTATTGTCGGAATCGTTACCATGACAGGCGCCGCCCCCTTCCCTAGTCCAATTCAGACTAGAGGGAAGGGGGCGCGCAGCCCTGCCTTGGCCGACCCTCTCTCTCTCCTCTAAGGCCCATCTGGCCCATTAGTTCCCCCTCGGGTTTCGATAACCCCCTGGCACTCTGATAATTATCCGGTGACCTCCGAAACTCATTCGTTGTCCGAACATAGTCATCCAATATATCAATATTTATGTCTCGAGCATTTCGAGACTCCTCTTCATGTCTGCGATCACATCCGGGACTCCGAACTATATTCGGTACATCAAAACACATAAACTCATAATACTGATCGTCACCGAACGTTAAGCGTGCGGACCCTACAGGTTCGAGAACTATGTAGACATGACCGAGACACATCTCCGGTCAATAACCAATAGCAGAACCTAGATGTTCATATTGGCTCCCACATATTCTACGAAGATCTTTATCGGTCAAACCGCATAACGATATATGCTGTTCCCTTTGTCATCGGTATGTTACTTGCTCAAGATTCGATTGTCGGTATCTCAATACCTAGTTCAATCTCATTACCGGTGATACGTCCATTTAGCATCATGCTTTGATATCAATATTTATTGCATTATGGGCTGTTATTACACATTATATCACAATACTTATGCCTATTCTCTCTTATTTTACAAGGTTTACATGAAGAGGGAGGGTGCCGGCAGCTGGAATTCTAGGCTGGAAGAGGAGCAAATATTAGAGACCTACTCTGCACAACTCCAAAAGTCCTAAAACTTCATAGGAGCACGTTTTAGAATATATAAAAAATATTGGGCGAAAGAAGTACCAGAGGGGGGCCACCCACCGTCCACGAGGGTGGGGGCGCGCCCTACCCCCTGGGCGCGCCCCCTGCCTCGTGGGCCCCTGGCAGCCCTCTGATGCCCATCTTTGGCTATATGGAGTCTTTTGTCGAGGAAAAAAATCATAAGCAAGCTTTCTGGAAGAAACTCCGCCTTCACGAGGAGGAGCCTTGGCGGAACCAATCTAGGGCTCCAGCAAAGCTGTTCTGCTGGGGAAACTTCCCTCCGGGAGGGGGAAATCATCACCATCGTCATCACCAACGATCTTCTCATCGGGAGGGGGTCAATCTCCATCAACATCTTCACCCGCACCATCTCATCTCAAACCCTAGTTCATCTCTTGTATCCAATCTTTGTCTCAAAACCTCAGATTGGTACATGTGGGTTGCTAGTAGTGTTGATTACTCCTTGTAGTTGATGCTAGTTGGTTTACTTGGTGGAAGATCATAAGTTCATATCCATTATGCATAATAATACCCCTCCGATTATGAACATGAATATGATTTTTGACTAGTTAAGTTTGTTCCTGAGGACATGGGAGAAGTCTTGCTATAAGTAGTCATGTGAATTTGGTATTCGTTCGATATTTTGATGAGATGTATGTTGTCTCTCCTCTAGTGGTGTCATGTGAACATCGACTACATGACAGTTCACCATTGTTTGGTCCCATAGGAAGGCATTGGGAATTAATAAGTAGATGATGGGTTGCTAGAGTGATAGAAGGTTAAATCCTAGTTTATGCGTTGCTTCATAAGGGGCTAATTTGGATCCATATGTTTCATGCTATGGTTAGGTTTACCTTAATACTTCTGTTGTAGTTTCGGATGCTTGCAATAGGGGTTAATCATAAGTGGGATGCTTGTACAAGGAAGGACAGTACCCAAGCACCGGTCCACCCACATATCAAATTATCAAAGTACCGAACGCGAATCATATGAACGTGATGAAAACTAGCTTGACGATAATTCCCATGTGTCGCCGGGAGCGCTTTCCTTTATATAAGAATTTGTCCAGGCTTGTCCTTTGCTACAAAAAGGATTGGTCCATCTTGCTGCACCTTATTTACTTTTATTACTTGTTACTTGTTACAAATTACCTTACCACAAAACTATCTGTTTACCAATAATTTCAGTGCTTGCAGAGAATACCTTGCTGAAAACTGCTTATCATTTCCTTCTGCTCCTCGTTGGGTTCGACACTCTTACTTATCGAAAAGGCTATGATAGATCCCCTACACTTGTGGGTCATCAAGACTCTTTTCTGGCACCATTGCTGGGGAGTGAAGCGCCTTTGGTAGGTGGAATTTGGTAAGGAAAAAATTTATATAGTGTGCTAAAATTTACTGTCACTTGTTACTATGGAACATAATCCTTTGAGGGGCTTGTTCGGGGTATCTTCACCCCGACCAGTAGAGCAAAGAGTTGCTCCTCAACCTACTGAACCTACTGAAAATATTTACTTTGAAATGCCTTCGGGTATGATAGAGAAACTGCTAGCTAATCCTTTCACGGGTGATGGAACATTACATCTCGATTTGCACCTAATCTATGCGGATGAAGTTTGTGGATTATTTAAGCTTGTAGGTATGCCCAAGGATGTTATCAAGAAGAAGGTCATCCCTTTATCTTTGAAGGGAGAGGCATGGACATGGTTTAGGCTATGTGATGATATGGGATCATGGAACTACAACCGATTGAAATTGGAATTTCATCAGAAGTTTTATCCTATGCATCTTGTTCATCGTGATCGTAATTATATATACAATTTTTGGCCTCGCGAAGGAGAAAGCATCGCTCAAGCTTGGGGGAGGCTTAACTCAATGTTATATTCATGCCCCAATCATGAGCTCTCAAAAGAAATGATTATTCAAAAAAAATTATGCTCGGCTTTCTCTCAGTAATCGCTAATGCTCGATACTTCTTGTACTAGATCTTTTATGATGAAGACTATTGAATTCAAATGGGATTTATTGGAAATAATTAAACGCAACTCTGAAGATTGGGATCTCGACGAAGGTAAGTAGTCAGGTATAACACCTAAGTTTTATTGTGTTAAATCTTTTATGGATACTAATGCTTTCCGTGAATTTAGCACTAAATATGGACTTGACTCTGAGATAGTAGCTTCTTTCTGTGAATCCTTTTCTACTCATGTTGATCTCCCTAAGAAGAAGTGGTTTAAATATAATCCTCTCATTGAAGTAAAAGTAGTTGAACCTATTAAAGTTGAAGAAAAGACTATCACTTATAATGATCCTGTTGTTCCCACTGCTTATATTGAGAAATCACCTTTCCCTGTTAGAATAAAGGATCATGCTAAAGCTTCAACTGTGGTTCGTAAGAGTAATACTAGAACACCTACTCCCTTTGAGCAAATTAAAGTTGAACCTAGTGTTGCTATGGTTAAAGATCTCTTGGCCGATAATATTGATGGGCATGTTATTTACTTCTATGATGAAGCTGCTAGAATTGCTAGACCCGATACTAAAAATAAACGTATACCTGTTGTAGGCATGCCTGTTATTTCTGCTAAAATAGGAGATCATTGCTATCAGGGCTTATGTGATATGGGTGCTAGTGCATGTGCAATACCTCATTCCTTATACAAAGAAATTATGCATGATATTGCACCTGCTAAATTAGAAGAAATTGATGTTACAATTAAGTTTGCCAATAGAGACACTATTTCATCAGTTGGGATTGATAGAGATGTTGAAGTCTTGTGTGGGAAAGTTAAATATCCTGCTGATTTTCTTGTTCTTGGTTCCCCACAAGATAACTTTTGTCCCATTATATTTGGTAGACCCTTCTTGAATACTGTTAATGCCCAGATAGACTGCAAAAAATATGTTGTTACTATTGGTCTAGGGGATATGTCTCATGAGTTTAATTTTGCTAAATTTCGTAGACAACCCCATGATAAAGAATTTCCTAGTAAAGATGAAATTATTGGTCTTGCTTCTATTGCCGTGCCTCCTAGTGATCCTTTAGAACAATAGTTGCTAGACCATGAAAATGATATGTTTATGAATGAAAGAAGGGAAATAGATGAAGTATTCTTTAAATAGGGACCTATTTTGAAACACAAATTGCCTGTTGAAATCCTAGGGGATCCTCCCCCACCCAAGGGTGATCACGTGTTTGAGCTTAAACCTTTACCTGATACTCTTAAATATGCTTATCTTGATGAGAAAGAGATATATCCTGATATTATTAGTGCTAACCTTTCAGAGCATGAATAGAAGAAATTATTGAAAACTCTGAAGAAGCACCATGCTGCTATTGGATATACTCTTGATGATCTTAAGGGCATTAGTCCCACTCTCTGCCAGCACAAATTAAAATTGGAGAAAGACGCGAAACCGGTTTTTGATCACCAACGACGGTTAAATCCTAAGATGAAAGAAGTGGTAAGAAAAGAAATACTAAAGCTTTTGGAGGCAGGTATAATTTGTCCCGTTGCTGATAGCCAGTGGGTAAGTCATGTCCATTGTGTCCCTAAGAAGGGAGGTATTACCGTTGTTCCTAATGATAAAGATGAGTTGATCCCACAACGAATTGTTACAGGTTATAGAATGGTAATTGATTTCCGCAAATTAAATAAATCTACTAAAAAGGATCATTACCCTTTACCTTTTATTGATCAAATTCTACAAAGATTATCCAAACATACACATTTTTGCTTTCTAGATGGTTATTCTGGTTTCTCTCAAATACCTGTGTCAAAAGAGGATCAAGAAAAGACAACTTCCACTTGCCCTTTCGGTACCTTTGCTTATAGACGTATGCCTTTTGGTTTATGTAATGCACCTGCTACCTTTCAAAGATGTATGACTGCTATATTCTCTGACTTTTGTGAAAAGATTGTTGAGGTTTTCATGGATGATTTCTCCGTTTACGAAACTTATTTTGATGATTTCTTAAGCAACCTTGATCGAGTTTTGCAGAGATGTGAAGAAACTAATCTTGTCTTGAATTGGGAGAAGTGCCACTTTAGGGTTAATGAAGGTATTGTCTTGGGGCATAAAATTTCTGAAAGAGGTATTGAAGTTGATAAAGCTAAAGTTGATGCTATTGAAAAGATGCCATGTCCTAAGGACATTAAAGGTATAAGAAGTTTCCTTGGTCATGCCAGTTCTTATAGGAGGTTCATTAAGGACTCCTCTAAAATTTCTAGGCCTCTTACTAATCTCTTACAAAAAGATATTCCTTTTGTTTTTGATGATGACTGTGTAGAAGCATTTGAAATACTTAAGAAAGCTTTGATTTATGCATCTATTGTTCAGCCTCCTGATTGGAATTTACCATTTGAAATCATGTGTGATGCTAGTGATTATGCTGTAGGGGCTGTTCTAGGATAAAGAGTTGATAAGAAATTAAATGTTATTCAATATTCTAGTAAAACTCTAGACAGTGCTCAAAGAAATTATGCTACTACTGAAAAAGAATGTTTAGCAGTTGTGTTTGCTTGTGATAAGTTCAGACCTTATATTGTTGATTCTAAAGTAACTGTTCACACTGATCATGCTGCTATTGGATATCTTATGAAAAAGAAAGATGCTAAACCTAGACTTATTAGATGGGTTCTCTTGCTACAAGAATTTGATTTGCATATTATTGATAGAAAGGGAGCTGAGAACCCCGTTAAAGACAACTTGTCTAGGTTAGAGAATGTTCTTGATGACCAACTACCTATTGATGATAGCTTTCCTGATGAACAATTAGCTGTGATAAATGCTTCTCATACTGCTCCATGGTATGCTGATTATGCTAATTATATTGTTGCTAAGTTTATACCACCTAGTTTCACATACCAGCAAAAGAAAAAGTTCTTCTATGATTTAAGACATTACTTCTGGGATGACCCACATCTTTATAAAGAAGGAGTAGATGGTGTTATTAGACGTTGTGTACCTAAACATGAACAGGAACAGATCCTACGCAAGTGTCACTCCGAGGCTTATGGAGGACACAATGCTGGAGATAGAACTGCACATAAGGTATTGCAATCCGGTTTTTATTGGCCTACTCTCTTCAAGGATGCCCGTAAGTTTGTCTTCTCTTGTGATGAATGTCAAAGAATTGGTAATATTAGTAGACGTTAAGAAATGCCTATGAATTATTCACTTGTTATTGAACCATTTAATGTTTGGGCCTTTGATTATATGGGTCCGTTTCCTTCCTCTAATGGGTATACACATATTTTAGTTGCTGTTGATTACGTTACTAAGTGGGTAGAAGCTATTCCAACTAGTAGTGTTGATCATAACACCTCTATCCGGATGCTTAAAGAAGTTATTTTTCCGAGGTTTGGAGTCCCTAGATACTTAATGACTGATGGTGGTTCACATTTTATTCATGGCGCCTTTCGTAAAATGCTTGCTAAGTATGATGTTAATCATAGAATTGCATCTCCTTATCACCCACAGTCTAGTGGTCAAGTAGAACTGAGAAATAGAGAGCTTAAATTAATTTTGCAAAAGTCTGTTAATAGATCTAGAAAGAATTGGTCCAAGAAACTTGATGATGCATTATGGGCTTATAGAACCGCATATAAAAATCCTATGGGTATGTCTCCATATAAAATGGTTTATGGTAAAGCATGTCACTTACAGTACAAAAAAATACACTTCCGTGATGATACGTGTTTGTCACAGTAGGTCGCGTTTTCTGTCATGCATGTACATCCATGAAAAATTTATGACAGAATCAAGATAGTCATACCTGTGCTGTCGTAGAAGTGTTCCATGACATTGCCAAAATTATCATCACGGAAGTGTCCACTTCCATGACGATAAATCGCGCGTCACAGAAGTGCTTTCGTCAAGGGTGACCGACACGTGGCATCCACCGTAACGGAACGCCGTTAAGCTATCGGGTTAGATTTTGGATCCGATAACCTGTTAACAGCCACGACCAATGTCGATTTTCCACGTGTAAAATTCTCATTGGCTGACTGATCCACGCGTCAGCTCCGCGTTGGCACAGGTGTCACTCATCCAACGGTCGAGATGGGCCTATGATATGTTGACATGTGGATCGGCCCAAAAGTGGCCCACAAAGTTTAAATGGACCGGCCCAACCGAAGGCCCATAAGATTTAGCGGACCATAATGGGCCGGCCCAGCTAAAGGCCCACAAAATTTAGCGGACCATAATGGGCCGGCCCAGCTAAAGGCCCACACGATTTTGCAGACCATAATGGGCCAGCCCAATTAAAGGCCAACAACATTTTGCGGACCACAATGGGCTGGCCCAGCTAAAGGCCCACAAGATTCTACAGACCATAATGGGATGGCCCAGCTAAAGGCCCAACATTCTCTGTCAAATCGACCCGTCAACGGGCTGTCCTAAATTTGTCATCAACGCGGCCCATGGTCACTTCTAGCCCGTTAACAGTCCGCTAAGTAATTGGGCCGAATTACGGCCCGATGTATTTCCGGCCTGTTAAAGGTCCGGCTTCATTTGGGCCCATTTACAGGCCATCAAAACTTTCGGCCCATAAACAACCGTGAAGGATTTGGGTCATATTCGGCCATGTCTGACATTCGGCCTGTTAGAGGCCCACTATAGCTTTGGGCTACTTTCGGCCTGTTGTCATTTTCAGCCTGTTAACGCCGGACGTAAACCATGGGCCATATGTGGCCCAACGTCATATCGGGCCCATTAACGACCCATATAAAAATGTCGATAATCTAGCCCGACCGAAGTTCCGGCCTGTTAAAGGCCCGTGTATTAGGTCGGCGCATTTACAGCCCGCCCGAATTTCGGCTTGTCAAAGATCCGCATCGTAAATGGGCCACCATTTCGGCCTGCTAAGTCCAGTGGGTTATTTGGCACAATCAGGGCCCAATCTCACTTTCGGTCTATTAAAGGCCCATGTTTTCTATGGGCTCGAGATATTTACACCTGTAAACGGCCTATTTTTACTGAGGGCCCAAATTATGTTTAGGCCTGTTAAAGGCTCACTATGGGCAAATGCCTACCAGAAAAATATGAAAGCTTATGCTGATTTAGGCCCAGATATTTTTAGTGGGCTACATGCCAATTTCGGCCCGTAATCATTTTTAGCCCAATTGGAATGGACCCGACGAATGTTGGCATGTTGGGCTACTACGAAGCTTTCGGCCGAATACATTACTAAGATAAACCTACACTATACAAAAATAGCATCGTAATTACTGCAGCCTGAGGCAGCATCATAAATGTTGTATCACAACAAAATAAATTCCAACCATACAACAAAAGGCCTGTTGGCATAAAGTTTACAGTCCTTCCAGATAAAAGCACCATCAGATGTATAGAAGCACATATCATTTGACCTGAGTGCTAATGTTTCAGGCTGTAGAATCTGATGGATCGGCACGATCTCCACCTTTTTTCCGCCATTGCTCTTGAACAACAAAGCGAATGTCTGATAGTCTGGTTTCAAAACCATTCATATCTTGATGACATTTCTCAACCACTATTCTTGTTTCTGAAACAACGTCCATTAGGGATTGGACTTGTGTCTGGAGCACAGATATATCACTCTGTCTAGCAGGAAGATTTTGTTCAGTAGGCGATTTGGACGAGGTTACCTTGACAACCAACCCAGAATTATGCAGGAAGGTGCTTTTTGCACTGTTAGTGGAGAGATACTGACGCACTGCAGCAAGAGGTGACATTGTGCCTGAAGTAGCCTCGTCACCTTCAGGTGGTTGTGGCTGTTCAATCATTTGTTCCATAGCTTCTTGAAAGTTTGAAATTGTAGATTAGTGTACCAGATAAGTTACTAATGAGACAAAAACAAACAAAGTTGGTTAAACGTTTATACATAACTTATTTTGGTGAACTACTGTAATACATTAGCATGTATTGTAGTGCCAACTACATAATAAAATCACTTTCGGAACATATGTCCATGTAGCATGCCTATTGTATTGTCTATTTCCTCACATTCGTTGACATCTAAGGATAAAGAGACATGGTTTAAAGTAGGATGAACATAGTATGACATCATTCATATCATGGGCAAACAGATATAAAACAAACATGCTATTTTATCATTGTGTGCGCATGTGAACATAACAACTAGATTACAGATCAAGACCAAAAGAATGTCCTTCATCTCTTTTAAACCATGTAACATGAAATGATACGTTAAGACAACTGTGAATAAAAGTGAACAGAGTAACTGACATTGGCTGCAAACCAAGTAGTTAAATGAACACATCAAAGTACCAATCAGTTCAAGGCAGGAGGAGTAAGGACTTACAACAGCGGCTTGAACTGGTGTGCTCGTGCCCTTCATCTTGCTGGTGTGGCAATCCTTGAAGATTCGCACTGCATTCAGTTCAGGTTCTTTTTGGTCCGCACGAGCTTTCCTTTGTATTTGGAAGAAGTCAATATAGATACAATAATATGGCACAAAAAGAAGAAGGAAGTAGCAGCTATTTACAAGAGCCTCGCAGTGTGCAATATAGCTACGAGATCCTGTTGTCTGTTGGAATTTCACTTTAGAACGGCTGGTTTTGTTCTTCAAACAGTTAGCCTAGAAGAAGATACACTTGTAAGGCACATACATAAATACAAGTTCAATATGTGGTCTAATCAAATACATATAGCCTACCTGATACTTTGGATCAGACCAGTGTTTAACGAGTGCCGTCCAGTCTTCATCTGTAATATATTCCACTAGAGATGTTTGGGCCATTGTTAGCCTTTCCTTCAAAGTGAGATTTTCTAAGGTGGTACCGATCTGTCGCAGAGCAAACTGAAAAACATGAGTGCATGCTTGTTTAGTTGCATCATCTTTCGGATCCAACTTGAACCTCATCTGTTGAAAAAAGAATGTGAGTGTTATTAGGAGGAAGCTAGAAAGTATGGGACAGAGCAAGACAATATTACTAATTGCGATGAATAACATTACTTACGGATAAATGGTCAAGGAAGGTGTTAAATTGGGTATTGTCTTTCTCATTCCTGTACTGGATCCATGTTGGGAGGATACGTGCATGACACCTAACGACAACTACTGCCTCTGATACTAACTTGGCTGACTCTGTAGCATCACATGGCCTTTTTTAACCTGCCTCAAAATGGATCTCCATTCTTCCTCCTTTAGATTTTGTTAATCTATCAACCATTATCCCTGATGTCTATTTCCGCTTGCGCCGTGGTGCTAGGTCAACAATGAATATGGAAAGTGTTAGTGTACATCAAACTATGAGAGTACATATAAAGGAGCATGCAATTGCAACTTGACTCGGTCAGGTACCGTCTTGGTGTTGATGCTCATGAGGTTCATCTGATCTTGCCAAGTCCTGTTGTGTCAGCAGTGCTTCGGAAGTAGTGTTAGGTGTGAAGGCAGCTTGGAACTGGCCAGTTCCAAAGCAAATGAACGAGTAACTGGTTGAGATATTGGTATAGTTGAAGCGGATGCTGCAGTTGGTGAAGCAGGTGATACTGTGTTTGTAGATTTAGCCGGTGGACTTGGACCTTCTACTGCACTATAAGTACCAGCAGAATCTCGACGGCAGAACCTTTTCCGTTTCACCCGACGAGTAACAACACTCCCTACTATATTATTTTCCTTGCTCTTTTTAACTTTGCCATGTCAAGCTGTACCCACAACACAAAAGAATAAAATCACTCTTCAGAACTCATTGATGCATGATACAGACAAGCAATACTTTGATCTAAGACAACCGTATGAGGATGGAATATGTAAGAAAAACATGATGACATGACATATTCATAGCTACAATGTGCAAACTAAGCAGAAGGATTTTCAAGAAAATAGAAGTAATGCAAGCTAGACACCATATGAAAGATGCAACCAATATTACTCTGCCAAGTTAAAAGTGTCTTGTCATAAGTAGCAATTCGAAAAATTAGAAGCAGTACAACATAGAAATCAATGCAAGATGCAACCACTATCAAACTGCCATGTTAAAAGCATCCAATCATGAGTGACTGATGCGGGATACACAACAGCGGTACTTTGATGTAAGAACATGGTATGATAGATAGATGCAGTGTACTATAGACACAGAAAGCCATGTCATATGCACATGTATAACGTATAAACTTAGTAGGTGCAATTTAATCAAAATAGAAGAAATACATGCTAGACAACATATGCAACATGAAACTAATTATCACACTGTCAACTTAGAGCAAGCACCTGCGATGGTGGAGTACGAGAGATGAACTCATCATGTAGACTTGGGACTTCAACTTCATTAGCAGTAGCAGTGGCAAATCTAGAGAGTCTCTGTTTGCGTCGGTGCGGAGGACCACCAACATCCCCTAACTTACTCTTTTCCTTCCTATTTTATGATATTGCCTTATGAAGTCAAAACCACAAGAAGATGAATAAAATTAGCTCTGCATAACTGGTTGATGCATGATACAGACGAACACTACTGTGATGTAAGGCAAGCGCAGGATAGGAGGATGGAATATATACAAAAAAGACAACATTTCATATTCACACGTACGATAGGAGGATGGAATATGTATGAAAAAACAGTAAGCGGAAGGCATTTCAACAAAATTAGAAGAAATGAAAGCTAGGCACCATATGAACATGCAACCAATATCACTCTATCAGGTAAAAAGTGTCTCGTCGTAAGTGCCATTTCAAGAAATTAGAAGCAGTACAAGCTAGAAGACAATGCAAGATGCAACCTACATCACAGTCCCAAGTTAAATTTGTCTTATGGGAACTGATCATTGCAGGTATAAGTTGTAAGCTACGCAGATGCAATTCAACATAATCAGAAGCAATACAAACTACACATCATACAGAAAACGCAACCACGTATAACAGTTCCAAGTAAGAGCAAGCACCTGTGATGGTGGAGTAGGGGAGATGTGCTCATCATGTACACGTATGTTCTAGAAACAGGAACACGTGTCATATTCACAGGCATTATGTGTAAAGTAAGCAGATGCAATTCAAGTTAGAAGCAATACAAGCTAAACATCATACGCAACATGCAACCACATATAATAGTATCAAGTTAGAGCAAGCACCTGTGATGGTGGAGTAGGGGAGATGTGCTCATCATCTACACAACTACGTTGACTGTCCAGCCTTGTGTTGTCTTGCGAATCTTATTGGGAGGATGACGGAGTAGAATCTGTAGAGACCCCCTGTTTGAGTTGCTCCGAAGGACCACCATCATCCACTGTCGGACTAATTTCCTTCAGCTGTAATGATTTTGCATTGTGAAGTCAAACCGATAAGAAAAAGGAATAAAATCCGCTCTTCAGAACTCATTCATGCATGATACTGACGAACACTACTCGGATGAAAGGCAAACACATGATGCGAGGATGGAATATGTATGAAAAGCATGATGGTGTGACATATTCACACCTATGATGTGGTAACTAAGCAGAAGGCATTTCAACAAATTAGAAGCACTACAAGCTAGACACCATATGAAAGATGCAACCAATATCACTCTGCTAAGTTCAAACTGTATGGCGTTTCAACAAATTAGAAGCAATACATGCTAGAAATCATATGCAAGACACAACCAATATCAAAGTGGTGACTTAAAGGTGCCTTATCATAAGTGACTGATGCGGGATATGCAAGAATAGTAGTCTGATGTAGAAATAGGAACACATGTCATATTCACGGGCATTATGTGTAAAGTAAGCAGATGCAATTCAACAAAGTTAGAAGCAATACAAGCTAGACATCATACGCAACATGAAACCACATATAATAGTGCCAAGTTAGAGCAAGCACCTGTGATGGTGGAGTAGGGGAGATGTGTTCATCATCTACACAGCTATGTTGACTGTCTAGCCATGCGTTGTGTTGCGAATCTTGTTGGGAGGATGGCAGAGTAGAATCTGTAGAGAACCTCTGTTTCATTTGCTTGGAAGGACCACCATCATCCAATGCCTTTCCAATTTCCTTCAGCTTTTTTGATTTTGCATTGTGAGGTCATACCGACAAGAAAAAGGAATATCATTCGCTCTTCAGAACTCATTCATGCATGATACTGACAAACACTACTCTGATGAAAGGCAAAGTCATGATACGAGGATGGAATATGTACGAAAAAATGGATGGCTTGACATATTCACACCTATGATGTGGTAACTAAGCAGAAGGCACTTCAACAAATTAGAAACACTGCAAGACACCATATGGAAGGTGCAATCAGTATCACTCTGCCAAGTTAAAACTGTCTCGTCATAGGTGGCGTTCATCAAACTAGAAGCAATACATGCTAGAAATCATATTCAAGACGCAAACCAATATCACACTGCCAACTTAAAGGTGTCCCATCATAAGTGACTGATGCAGGATACACAAGAAGAGTAGTTTCACGTAAGAACATGGTGTGATAGACAGATATAGTATGTACCAAAAATAGGAAAGCGTGTCATATTCACATGTATCATGTGTAAGCTAAGCAGATGCAGTTTACACTAATTAGGAGCAATACGAACTAGACACCATATGCAACATGCAACCAGATATCACACTGCCAAGTTAGAGCAAGCACCTTGGGTGGTGGAGTAGGGGAGCGGAGACTTGGACCTTGTAATGCACTATCAGTACAAGGAGAATTGGTACAGATGCTCCGTTTATGTTGCTGCAGAGGATCACCATCATCGCCTTCCTTACTCTTTTCCTTCCTCTTTCTTGATTTTGCCTTGTCAAGTCAAACCCACAAGAAAAAGGAATAAAATTTGCTTTTCGGAACTCATTGATGCATGATACTGACGAACACTACTTTCATGTAAGGCAACCACATGATAGGAGGATGGAATATGTATGAAAAACATGACGGCGTGACATATTGACATGTATGATGTATAAAGTGTACACAAAGCACAAAGTGCTTGAACTTGTTAGAATCGATGCAAGCTAAAAACCATATGAAAGATGAAACTAATATCACTCTGCCAAATTAAAAGGGTGCCCTAACAAATGTATTTGACCAAATTAGAAGCAATACATGGCAACAGGCTAGAAATAATATGCAATATGCAACGAATAAAGGTGACTCATCGTAAGTGATTGATGCAGGATACAGAAGAGAGGTAGTTTCATGTAAGAACAAGGTTAACACATAGATGTAGTGTGTACCAAAAATAGGAAGGCATGTCATATTCACAGGTATAGTGTGTAAACTAAGCAGATGCAATTTACCCTAATTATAAGCATTACAAGCTAGACACCGTATGCAACATGCAACCACATATCACACTGCGAAGTTAGAGCAAGCACCTGTGATGGTGGTGTAAGGGAAGTGCGGTCTTCAGGTACAGAGCTACGTTCAATATCTTCATTTAGGCTTGTTGTTTCTTGAGAATCATGTGGAGAGGATGAAATTGCATTCTTTATAAGAGTATTGCGTCTCATATTAATCCACGCGCGTGACTGTCTCATCATAAGCGATAGATGCAGGATACACAAGAATAGTAGTTTGATGTAAGAACATGGTGTGATAGGCAGATGTAGTATGTACCAAAAACAGGAAGGCGTGTCATATTCACATGTATAATGTGTAATCTAAGGAGATGCAATTTAACAAATTAGGAGCATTGATGAGGGATACACAATAAAAGTAGTTTGATGTAAGAACATGGTTAATAGAAAGACGTAGTATGTACCAAAAACAGGAAGGCATGTCATATTCACAGGTATAATGTGTTACCCCAATTAGAAGCATTACAAGGTAGACACCATATGCAACATGCAACCACATATCACACTGCCAAGTAAGAGCAAGCACCTGCGATGGTGGTGTGGGGGAATTGCGGTGATCAACTAGACAGCTACGTTGACTATCTTCATTTAGCCTTGCTGTTTCTTGAGAATCATGTGGGGAGGATGACACTGCACTCTTTAAACGAGTAGGGCGTCTCATAGTAACCCACTCGGGTGACTGTCTCATCATAAGTGATTGACAAGGGATACAAAAGAGCATTAATTTGATGTACGAACATGGTTAATAGACATATGTAGTATGTATCAAAATCAGGAAGGCATGTCATTATCAAAGGTATAATGTGTAAAGTAAGCAGATGCAATTCAAGTTAGAAGCAATACAAGCTAGACATCATACGCAACATGCAACTACATTTAATAGTGTCAAGTTAGAGCAAGCACCTGTGATGGTGGAGTAGGGGAGATGTGCTCATCATCTACACAGGTACGTTGACTGTCTAGCCTTGTGTTGTCTTGCGAATCTTGTTGGGAGGATGGCGGAGTAGAATCTGTAGAGACCCCTGTTTGAGTTGCTCCGAAGGACCACCATCATCCACTGCCGGACTAATTTCCTTCAACTGTAATGATTTTGCATTGTGAAGTCAAACTGATAAGAAAAAGGAATAAAATTCGCTCTTTAGAACTCATTCATGCATGATACTGATGAACACTACTCGAATGAAAGGCAAACACATGATGCGAGGATGGAATATGTATGAAAAACATGATGGTGTGACATATTCACACCAATGATGTGGTAACTAAGAAGAAGGCATTTCAACAAATTAGAAGCACTACAAGCTAGACACCATATGAAAGATGCAACCAATATCACTCTGCTAAGTTCAAACTATATGGCGTTTCAACAAATTAGAAGCAATACATGCTAGAAATCATATGCAAGACACAACCAATATCAAAGTGGCGACTTAAAGGTGCATTATCATAAGTGACTGATGCGGGATATGCAAGAATATTAGTCTGATGTAGAAACAGGAACACATGTCATATTCACAGGCATTATGTGTAAAGTAAGCAGATGCAATTCAACAAAGTTAGAAGCAATACAAGCTAGACATCATACGCAACATGCAACCACATATAATAGTGCCAAGTTAGAGCAAGCACCTGTGATGGTGGAGTAGGGGAGATGTGCTCATCATCTACACAGCTACGTTGATTGTCTAGCCTTGCATTGTGTTACGAATCTTGTTGGGAGGATGGAGGAGTAGAATCTGTAGAGAACCTCCATTTTAGTTGCTCGGAAGGACCACCATCATCCAATGCCTTGCCAATTTCCTTCAGCTTTATTGATTTTGCATTGTGAGGTCATACCGACAAGAAAAAGGAATATCATTCGCTCTTCAGAACTCATTCATGCATGATACTGACGAACACTACTCTAATGAAAGGCAAAGTCATGATACGAGGATGGAATATGTACAAAAAAATGGACGGCTTGACATATTCACACCTATGATGTGGTAACTAAGCAGAAGGCACTTCAACAAATTAGAAACATTGCAAGACACCATATGGAAGGTGCAATCAGTATCACCCTGCCAAGTTAAAACTGTCTCGTCATAGGTGGCGTTCATCAAACTAGAAGCAATACATGCTAGAAATCATATTCAAGACGCAAACCAATATCACACTGCCAACTTAAAGGTGTCCCGTCATAAGTGACTGATGCAGGATACACAAGAAGAGTAGTTTCATGTAAGAACATGGTGTGATAGACAGATATAGTATGTACCAAAAATAGGAAAGCGTGTCATATTCACATGTATCATGTGTAAGCTAAGCAGATGCAATTTACACTAATTAGGAGCAATACGAGCTAGACACCATATGCAACATGCAACCAGATATCACACTGCCAAGTTAGAGCAAGCACCTTGGATCGTGGAGTAGGGGAGCGGAGACTTGTACCTTGTAATGCACTATCAGTACAAGGAGAATTGGTATAGATGCTCCATTTACGTTGCTGCAGAGGACCACCATCATCGCCTTCCTTACTCTTTTCCTTCCTCTTTCTTGATTTTGCCTTGTCAAGTCAAACCCACAAGAAAAAGGAATAAAATTTGCTTTTCGGAACTCATTGATGCATGATACTGACGAACACGACTTTCATGTAAGGCAGCCGCATGATAGGAGGATGGAATATGTATGAAAAACATGACAGCGTGACATATTGACATGTATGATGTATAAAGTGTAAACTAAGCACAAGGTGCTTGAACTTGTTAGAATCGATGCAAGCTGGAAACCATATGAAAGATGAAACCAATATCACTCTGCCAAATTAAAAGGGTGCCCTAACAAATGTATTTGACCAAATTAGAAGCAATACATGGCAACAGGCTAGAAATAATATGCAATATGCAACGAATAAAGGTGACTCATCGTAGGTGATGGATGCAGGATACAGAAGAGAGGTAGTTTCATGTAAGAACAAGGTTAACACATAGATGTAGTGTGTACCAAAAATAGGAAGGCATGTCATATTCATAGGTATAGTGTGTAAACTAAGCAGATGCAATTTACCCTAATTAGAAGCATTACAAGCTAGACACCGTATGCAACATGCAACCACATATCACACTGCGAAGTTAGAGCAAGCACCTGTGATGGTGGTGTAGGGGAAGTGCGGTCTTCAGGTACAGAGCTACGTTCAATATCTTCATTTAGGCTTGTTGTTTCTTGAGAATCATGTGGAGAGGATGAAATTGCATTCTTTATAAGAGTATTGCGTCTCATATTAACCCACGCGCGTGACTGTCTCATCATAGGCGATAGATGCAGGATACACAAGAATAGTAGTTTGATGTAAGAACATGGTGTGATAGGCAGATGTAGTATGTACCAAAAACAGGAAGGCGTGTCATATTCACATGTATAATGTGTAAGCTAAGGAGATGCAATTTAACAAATTAGGAGCATTGATGAGGGATACACAATAAAAGTAGTTTGATGTAAGAACATGGTTAATAGAAAGACGTAGTATGTACCAAAAACAAGAAGGCATGTCATATTCACAGGTATAATGTGTTACCCTAATTAGAAGCATTACAAGGTAGACACCATATGCAACATGCAACCACATATCACACTGCCAAGTAAGAGCAAGCACCTGCGATGGTGGTGTGGGGGAATTGCGGTGATCAACTAGAGAGCTACGTTGACTATCTTCATTTAGCCTTGCTATTTCTTGAGAATCATGTGGGGAGGATGACACTGCACTCTTTAAACGAGTAGGGCGTCTCACAGTAACCCACTCGGGTGACTGTCTCATCATAAGTGATTGACAAGGGATACAAAAGAGCATTAGTTTGATGTACGAACATGGTTAATAGACATATGTAGTATGTATCAAAAACAGGAAGGCATGTCATTATCAAAGGTATAATGTGTAAAGTAAGCAGATACAATTTAACCAAATTGGAAGCAATACAAGCTAGACACCATATGCAACATGCAACCACATTTGACAGCGCGAAGTTAAAGCAATCACCTGGGGTGGTTGTGTGTGGTAATTGAGATCATCAACTATAGAGCTACGTTTACTGTCTCCAACTGCTGACACTGCACCCATTAGAGCGCGGAAACGCTTAGTGCTTATCTTCGAATTACACTGGAGCGACTTCTATCTTTTCTTTTCTGCATTCATCAACACTGCGTTAGAGTCTGAAATACCCATGCATAAAAAAACAATAGTGTGAGTATGGGTGAAGTGTGTGCACAATTAGTACAGTGTAAAGGTAGCAGATAGTAGGTCGGTGAGAAATAAATGACGAGAGACATATGATATCTCTACAACATGCATGGCACACTAAATTACTACAGGATTCTATCAAAATAACAGTCGACTGAAAGCAAATAGGTCAGTCCATTTTTTTTGCACCATCTGATGTACAAAGAACGGGCAGATCGCCTTCATCTACCTCCAGCCAGTCAGTGTTGACGATCTTCCTCGAAACGCCAGCGACCATCGGCCCAGTTCCTCCCCTGCCTGCGCCCTCCCCTCGACCTCACCACACCGCTGTGTTTGGCACCGCGCCCGGCCATCCATTCAAGCCCCGCCGACCTCCAGATCGGGCGCAAGTAGCTCCTGCGCCCCACACCCCTATGATAGACACCGATGCACCGCTTCCCTGGGGAATAGGCGGACTAGGTGCTCCGCGCGCCTAAGCGGGTGCTGCTTCTTTTCGTTGCAGTTTGACTGACCCTGAATTGAAATCCAGGCGGTCTACTGACCTCTAGCAAAGGTGAAATAGTAAAAGGGAGTAAACCTTGTGCATTTAGTATCACGAAGAAGATGCAGTAAGAAGCGCTCAACTAGTTTCTTTCGTGGGATGAATACGGTGTGAGCGGAGACGTAAGATTTGCACGAATAAGGGACGATGAGTACCTCTTTTTGCTGGCAGTGCTATGTCCTCCTTCTGTTTTTCCGACGATCTTATTGTTGTTCGCCGGAAACCAGAAGTTGTGGAAGACGATGCAGCCTTGGACGAACCCATGGCCAAGTTGTTGAGTGTGGTGCGGTGGCCGTCTATGGCGGTGGGGGGGGGGGGCAGATCCAAGGCGGCGAACGACGACGTAGCAGGAACAACTACGGTGCGGTGGACGGTTGCGACAGTGGAGCCGCAGCAATGAGGCGCAGGACAGCGTGGTCGGAGTGGTTCTGGTACGGCGCATGTCAGCGTCGGTGTCAGCGTCATGGAGGCAGCTCTGCCTCGGCTTCAGCTGCTAAGTCCTTGAGGGTGTTGTGGTTGCGGTTGCGTTGGACGACGACGTTGGGGTACAGGCTCCGGCGTGATGGAGGAGGTCGGTGGTGGATTGGCCGCTACGGGGTGGAGGACGAAGGAGGCCGGGGTTTCACGGCTGGTGGAGAGGGCGTTTTCTCGCCCACGGAGTATGAATGGGGAAACGGAGGGAGGCGGGGAACTAAGGGGGAACAATGTTTCGGCTTGAGACGCACTTGTTTGAAATTTGGGGAAAGTTACAAACTTTGCCCCATCTAAAATTTTGGACATATTGCGGGTTGGGGGTAGGACAGTCATGTTATGTGTCCCAAATGTGGGCGGGATAGATTTCGGCCGAGCGCATGGGTAGGCGCCCACGGCGTATGAATGCTTCTCGGAGGCGGTTGAGACTGGCGTCTTGGTGAAGTTACAAACCTACCCTGGTTTAGACCTTTGGACATCGGGCCGATAGGCTACACGGGCCAGAGTCAGGACAGTAATTTCCTACCACCAAAACATTAGTCTCGCATGGTTTCGGGTCACCAGAGGCCTATTTGGCGCTTCGTTCAATATTTGGGAGCAGAAGCATTAACGTTTTCGGTTCACTTGAATTGAACTTTCAGGATTTGTCAAACTTCACAAATCTTTACTCTTGAAAATCCTAAAGCTACGATTATTTTGGAATGGAGAGATTACATTTGAATATACATTGTACACGAGTATATATTAAAAAATATGCAACTTACCTCAGTTCATGCATGGTTCCAGATATAATCTCCTTGGTTGCAAAAAAAGTTAGATATGCGTATGACTATATATATAGCATGTCCAAACTCACAACAAAGATTGATGCCCCCTTTTACATCTGATTTACAAATGCCATTATCTCGGGTTCAAATAGATGAATGCACTTCCTATGAATTCGAATCTTCGAAACCCCCTTTATGTTGAATTCGACATGTATTCTATTTCGTAGCTAGCAATTTGGAATGTATCCATGCAAGTGACAAATGTATAAAGTGCTTCACAGTAACAACATGGAGTGCACTAATTAATGTTTATATATGAATTGCAAAAGCATCCATTGCCTATATTTCAAACCGCTCTCACTCTATGGATCAATAATATGAAATAAACACATGCACATGCTAGAGTATGGGTGTCTGATAGACCGATTTTCGTCCATACGCAATTTGCAAAATTTATGATCTCATCCAAAAATAATAATGCCACTTATATTTTAATTTAATGCGTAAAACCGCCTTTTACACGTAGATGCACTATGCCTCACCCCGTTCTCACAAACGCGTTATATATCTCTCTATCTAACGCATAAGTGCACACACTTTATATGCATCGGCATTTCTCTTTCACACATGCTCACAATCTCTCTCAGGGTGTCGGGGTGCCTCACGCACATGCTCTCTCTGTTTCTCTCTCTCTTTCTGACTACTATGTACCACTCTTTTCACTAATCTCAGTTGGAAAACACTATTTCTCTCACATGCATATATACACATGCACGGTCTCTACTAGCCCTCTATACGCACATATATGTGCCTACGTGTCTCCCGCACACACATTATCTTTAGGCCTCTCTCGCACACATTGCCCCCCCCCCCAACACACCTCTCTCTTAGTAGTTGGCAGATATGATTTCGTCATATCATTCGGTAGGATATCCCTGGCTGTTAGGCTGGATGGTAATACGAGGCAAAGTTTTACCCTAGTTCGGATCGGACCCTTGTAGTTGAAGAAAGAGCCTACTCCTGGTACTGTATATTAGTGATAGGGGTGTGTACAAAGTACACGTGAATACCAGGCATTGTGCGTGTGTGTATACTATCGACGAACTAGCCCCCAAGATTGTATAACATACTAAGGGCCTAGGGTTACAAATCATATATAGTCGGCTTATCACTAGTGGGGATAGAGTCCTCCGCGACTCTGGTAGCGTCGTGTTGTATGCCAAGTCCTCCACATGGGTCTTCGTATAACACGTCTCGGTCCAACCTATATGTGGCGCAGGATGGAACCGACCCATGAGTCTTCATGTTGACCCACCACAACTAGAAATGATGTGCCCACCACACCACACACGCAATCGGCCACTATGAAAATAAGCATATACAATAGTACACCGGTATCTAGCTCACGACACGTCTCCATATTTTGTTGATGACACTGACGGACTTTGCATTTGATGCGTGCTCCGTATTTTTTTATGACGCTTACGGTCATTGTATTTGAGGCGAAAGCACGATATGGTCACTGGACTTCAGAATAAGCTCATCACGGTCACCACATACATTTTGTCGTGCTAACCAACATGTGGTTGGATGGTTAGAGGACAGTGGTTTCTCTAGCCCACCAAGGTTAAAGTCCCAGTGCTCACATTTATCTTGTGTTAATTTCAGTATTTTCCGGCGATGTACGTTCAGTGGGAGGAGACGTTCCACTCGACTACGAGGCACCTATGGTGACTTCGTAAAATCTCAAGATCGTATATGCTGGCCCACTCTCTCGATGGTGCTCATAGGGGCAAGGTTCGTGTGTGTGCGCTTATAGCAGTGAGTGCTTGCGCGTATATATGAGCCCTTGCGTCTGTACTGTGTTAAACAAATACATATCATGATTATACGGTCACTGGCTCACCCGTACAACTCCGTATTTTGTTGATGACACAATCAATTGACCAGTCAAACGTTCCACGCGGTGCAACTAGTGTTGCACCATCGGGGCGCGTAACCGTGGGGCCCACCTGTCAGCCCGTATATGAAAGAAAGAAATGGTAGTTTGAGTCTGTACTATGTTAATAAAATAGGAGTACATTTTAGGGTGATCATATGATCACAATAAAATAGGAGTACATTTTAGGGTGATCATACGGTCACTGGCTCACCATACAGCTCCGTAATTTGTTGATAACACGATCAATTGACCAGTCAAACGGTCCACATTCAGCAGCGCACATTACCATAGGGCCCACCCGTCAGCGTGTATATGAAGGACAAAAATGGTAATAAATTAGTGGTCGGTGGGTATTCGAAGTCGTGAGACCTCTGGTTGGCAGTCACCGGTGGTTGGGGGGCATTCATTGGCCG
>NC_041382.1:656571574-656611569 GCF_002162155.2 Triticum dicoccoides
CGGCGGACCGGCGGTGGGGAGTGGTTTCGGGGACAGCGGGCCGGCCGCGGGCGGCGGGGGCTGGCGGTCCGGCCGGTGGTGGCTGGCGGCTCAGGGGGGTGGAGTTTGATGATAAACTGGAGGCCCTTGATTTTGTATCCAACGGCTGGAAAATCTAATGACCAGAGATGAAAAAGTCACTCGACTGACGTGTAGCCTCACCCCACACGTACGCATGCACGCACGCAAGACACGCACGCATGCAGGCGTGCAACACTGACACGTACACACGCACGCATGCTGGCCTGCAGCACTGACACGTACACATGCACTCATGAACACACGCACGTACGCACCCATGCATGCAACACTGAAACATACCCTTGCACGCACGCAACACTCGCACGCCTGCATGCACACAACACACGGCGCAAGACACACTCTCAACCTATACGTGCATGCACCCTTTGTTAAGGACATGGATTGTTACGGGTATTAATCAATCTTATCTGTGATAAGCAAAACATTGATGTTTGCAGCGGTCTTTATGAATCACAACGTATCGAACAGGCTATCAACATAGTAGGCTTATCTACATGAAAATGATGATGTCACACTCAATGAACAATCATCGGTTTATGAAATGCCTGCTTCTGACCGCCCTGGCCCACCAAAGGTTCCTTTGCTGTGCGCTGCCTGCGTTGGGTCACTGACATGCAGGCCATGCACCCAAAGAGCCCATATGTCAGTGGAAGAACGGCGCGGTGTCCTAGGTCAGAGTCGAGGGCGCAACTCGCGGCACGCCCGGTTGAAGATGCCTCCGTGCTGCATTCAAACGCCTCCATGAAACCCGCCCGCGTGGAAGCCGAGAAACCCACTCTGGACACACGCCCGTTCATGACCGGGCCGACGTTAAACGCAACACCGGCCGAGCTCCTCCTGTCTGCCGTCTATTTAATCTCCTATTTAAACGATGCTAAACGCTGGCCAAGAATCGCACACCTCCGCCGCTCCCCTATCTCCTCCACCATTTTGTCCACTCTTACAATGGCTTACGAAGAGTAGTTATTCCGCATCCAAGCCGGTTGGGTAGCCAGCCGGATACGAGCTATGCAGCTCGCTGATCCACCTCCCTCCCCCTGCCCGATGGAGCCAGTTGCTGCCCCAAGCTGGCGCGCGGTTCAGCAACTCGCCGCTCCAGGCCAGCTCGACGAGGAGCAGCGCACGGGCGTCGTTGCTGCCCTCCACGCCGTCGCCTCGTACCGCATCTCCCGTTTCTGTGGCCGAGACTCTCATGCCGGCGGCCGCGCCATGCAAGCAGCGACAGAAGCCGGGTGTGCGGAGAGTGATGAGTCGGTGGCCAGCGCCTCCGCGTCCGCCGCCATCATCGAGGAGAAGTAGAACACGGGAGGCCGCCGCCGCTTGGGTCCCATGAGGGCCACCGCGGAGGCGACGCCGGCATACACAATTGGTGTCTTGCCGGATCCTTTTGTTGCCAGGACCTTCATCGACCCCGCATGGGCTCCACGGAAGAGGGGAATCTTAGGATGAACTCGAGCCAGTGCCGGCCATGGCGAAGTAGTGCCGGTGATGAACTCGAACCGGTGCCGGCCACCATCATCTTCGGCACCAGCCAATGATATCAGTTGGGCAGTGGGGAAGCGAGCCGTCCTTTGCACTGAAGCATATACCTTTGGGGCTCAGTCCGGTGATCGTGCTGCCGGACATGAGGAACACAAATCGATCGGCGGGCAACCATTTAGGCCAGGTATTATATACCTGTGCTGTCCAGAACTAGCACCGCGTAGTTCATTTGAATGTAATGAAATCCATCATGTTTGTATGAAAATCCGGTATTTTATATGATTTCCGTCGTTGTTTATATGAAATATCAGTTTGTCTACATGTTTGCGTGAATTTCGTCCGGTTGGTTGAGTTGCTGTCATAATGTGTGCGGCTACGGTTGGATGGCGTAATTTGCAGGTCGCCGGTCGGTCCGCGGGCGGCTCTAGCGGTGTTGTGGGACAAAAAAACATAGCTCATGCGAGCTCGTCTCCAACGTGCGCGCTGGAGGATGCATGACAGCATGAGCACTCGAGCCATTCCTCGTTCATCGGTGGCAAAGGCACCGGTGAACAAAAGGGTCACCAATATTTTGGCTACCCCAGGCAAGATCCAAACAGCCCCTCCCAACAAATTCAAATCCCTCGTTCGCCGTGGAATTTTGCCATGTGTTGTTTTCATGGACTAGCAAGATGCCCGTGCATTGCACGGAACATCAAGATGCATTTTTACAAACTCCCGCATGCATGCAATGGATAATTAATGTCCTCCTTTGCTAGTACCACGAGGCAAACACCATTAATATTGCATCGATTAGTGTTAGTGGCCTTGTATATCTGCAAATTTTAATTTTGATAGTGGCCCCTTGTAGTATATGAAAATGGAGGGAGAAAGATGAGAGATAAGGTGAGGAGGAGTGGGGCGTGGTGGTGACTGGTGGTCGGACTGGGCAGAGGCATGGGGATGGACGGCGCATTATGTCTAGGTTTGTATCTCTCTCACACACACCCACGTAGGTGGGGGACGTGCATGAAGAGAAGAGGTGCACGCACGGCGCATGTACTCCTGTCTCTTTCCCAACCACACCCGCGGGGGTACATGGTGGAGCTCATTTATGTATGAAAAAGGCAGCCCACGTGGTAATTTGGCATGTGTGCTGGTTGTCCACTTGGTGGAGGGAGGATCGTCTACCACGGGTGAACAAACAAATTGCGACTTGACGCGTAATGTTAAATTAAAAAAAGAGGCAAACCATGTGGGACCTACCTTAGAGGCAAGGCTCTATACACTGGAGTACTTTTGATGTGTCTCGTCAACTCGCAGAGCGAGGAGAAGCTTGCTTAGTACGCCGTCTCCCTCGCCCACGGGCGCGGTGGATCGCAGGATGAGGTGAAGCTTGCTTACGAGCAGTAGTAGTACTACTACTGTACGCCTTTACGCCCGCTCCCTCGCCCACGCGCGCGGTGGCTCGCAGCACGAGGAGAAAATTTTACTACTCCCTCCGTTTACTCCTCGTCCCTACTACGTACTTTGGTTAGTACTCTCTCCATTTACTTATACAAGGCCACTATAAAAAATACATTTTGCATCTATACAAGGCCACAAATAGTAATCGAGACAAAAGTTACTACTCCCTCCTTTCCAGTTTATGGCTCAATTTCAAAATCTCTCCAACCAAGGTAGACGGTGAGTGGTCGAATTAATTTCGTAGTTTGCACAAGTAATTAGTACGCTCGTTTTTCTCAAGAAGTTATGTTTACCGAGGCATTAATTAGAACGAATGCATGAATGACCACTAAATTTCCATGAACTTGTACATGCATTGGTTAGTTTCCTCTTGACACTGCTTGCGTCGGGTGATCTAACGCACCTCGAAATCCAACATGTAATGGTACTACTACTAGTATAGTAGAATTGAGACTTGTCAAACGGAAAAACAAATGTTTTTTAGATGAGCCCTATAAACCCTAGTGGGTACGTACTCCGTAAAAACATATTTTTCCAAAACTAAGTCGCTCCCTTTCATGTATTCTGTAGTATACTCCTTCGTTGATGCTCCCTTTCATGAATTGTGTACTTCCTGTCGTCGACATGTGGGACATATAGCAACCGGGTCGACGTGTCAAGCACCAAATAATAGTGCAGAACAGCAGGGGGACGCACCCCACTCGTACCGGCCCAATAGTAGTAATGAGCAATGAGACGTCAAATCACAATGCCGCACCTTCCCAGACGGACGAAGCAACCATTATTTCACACTTTGGTTCGCCATCATCTCAAACCACGTAGTATTGCTTCTGCCTCAAGAGGGACACCCGCATCGCCTTGGTACATCATGACACGTGGGACCGCATGACAGGCCATGCTCCCTCGCCGATCGCTCGGTAAAATCACCTCATTTTTACTATACTTCCTCCGTATTGGTTTACTACATGGCATGCACGTCGTTCTAGGTTGAGAATTTAACTGGCTATATATGTGATGAACAGTACTCTAGCCTTTTAAAAAATGTATACTTTTGTACAGTAGTACTATCGATGGATTGCGCCATGGAGCAAAAATTGAAATTAAAAAAAGGTGGTACATATAGAGAGCGCTCGTCGCCAAATTATGCATATAGTACTATTAAAAAAGCTAGTACGTGCTTAATTGGGGTGCTAAATTCTATTAAAGAAATACTAGTAGTATGTACATACTGAAGAGTTAAAGTAACGAGAAGAAACATAACATAGTTCTGCTCGGGGCTCAGCACAACACACCCCTCAAATTAAACTAAGCACACCTGAAATTAAACTATGCAACTAATCCGATAGACACTGCATTAGAAGTTTAGAACCACCATGAGCAACAACATTGCCACCTTACTCGGAGTCCTCATCCACGTCCTCGACTTCGTCCTTGTCCCTCTCCCTCTTGTCCGATACTTCTTTGCTTGAACTGCACACTTGGCTGTTGCTCTTCATCCAACCGTTGTAGATATTGAAACAAAGGTAGCCATCCATTGTAGCGCAGTGGATGCGGTCTATATCTAGTACATTCCGCTGCCATGCATGACGATGAAACGTGTGATGAGGTTTCTCCAGTTTACGGTACGAAGGATGAACCATGGCTCCTGCCAGGGTCAGCATTGAAGGCCGATGAGAGGGCACCAGCCGATTCTTCTGGAGGTCGAAGGGGTTGCCTACAATGAGGCCTATCCAACCCAGGACTTCTTTGTCATTCTTAAAGTCTACAGTAACGAATTTCACTGTTTTGTCCTTGAGGAAGTTCTTAAAATCCTGGCACTCAACGTCGGCACGGCATATGTGGTAGACCAAGCAAATGTTATGTACGCAAACCTGGATCACGACGGGCTTCTTCCTCTCTTCGTCCTTTAGATCCTTCTCTCGTCCCAGGACTGTGGTGTACTCAACATCTAGCCCACCGACCCACTCATCATCTGAGTTTTTGAACATGCGTCTGAAGCAAGAAAGGCATCCTTTCACCATCGCGGAAGAACGGGTGTAGATGACGTAGAACTCATCGCCGGTGATGGTTCTAACCTTGTACTCACCGCCGATCGTGGAGATTTGGGATGCCATGGATTTGGGAGGAGGGTTAGGATTAGTGGAACTGCCGTAATGTGAATGGATGGGACGACTAGGAGTGAACCGCCGTAGTATTGAAGGACGTGCGGAGACAAGTAGGAGCGAACTGCCAGCGTACGAACGGCAGGGTAGTGGCTTTCCATTCTCCTACTATACGGGCTTCCAAGAGCCCTTGGATCTGAGATCGAATGGTTGCATGGCGTGATTCTAGACCTATGGGTGAATATCCTACCCTGGAGGGTTATTTTGCAAATTTTCAGCAACTTAGCACGCGACCGTTTGATCTCAGATCCAAGGGCTGCCAGCAGCCCGTATCATGGTCGCGCCTACCACGACCGTCACGTCTCTCGCGCGGTCGTTCCCTTGGAGATTTAACACGGTGCGTTAGGCAATCTGATGTTGGCATGTCATACATAGTCATCACTTAGTCACTCATACTACAACAAGGTTGGCTATAAGTGTATTTTTTTACTCCTCTCTATCTCTATCTTCGTAATGGAGATTGTCAGGAATCGGGAGACTCACGCCGGTCATAGCGCCATAGTTAAAATGATAATGGCAAGTCAAATCACGGAGCCCCACCCGTCCAGCGGTAACTCACTGTCAGATCACACAGCCCTACGTTTGCAGCAGCCTACTCCCTTGTCTTCTCGCATCTCTGTCCAACCGACTAGGCGAAACTGCCCGGCCTACCGCACAGGAAAAGCCCCACCCTCGACTTTTAAATACAACTACATCCGCTTAAGAATCCAATGATATACTTTTTGTGATATAGTACTCCCTCTGTAACGCCCCGAGACCGATGTGCCAGGTATCCTCCAGTTATTCGCTGTTGTTGCCTTGTCATTGCTTGCGTGTCATGCTTTGCATATCATGTCATCATGTGCATTTCATTTGCATACATGTTCGTCTCATGCATCCGAGCTTTTTCCCCGTTGTCGGTTTTGCAATCCGGCGCTCCTATGTCACCGGTGTCCCTTTCTACCTCTTTTCGTGTGCGGGTGTTAAACGTTTTCGGATTGGACCGAGAGTTGACATGCGGACTTGGTTTACTACCGGTAGACCGCCTGTCAAGTTTCGTGCCATTTGGACTTCGTTTGATACTCCAACGGTTAACCGAGGGACCGAAAAGGCCTCGTGTGTGTTACAGCCCAACACCTCTCCAAAGTGGCCCAAAACCCACCAAAACCCCCTCTATCATCTCGGTCGTTCGATCACGATTGCGTGGCCAAAAACCGCACCTCATTTGGACTCTCCTAGCTCCCTCTACCTATAAATATGTGTTCCCCTCCAAAAATCTCGCGGGCGAGACCCTAGTCTACCATCTCTCCGCGCCACCGGACAATTCTTCTTCGCGGACGGACATGTCCGGTCCGTCCGCCGCCGCCCCGTTCGTCCGCGACGTGCCCCACTTCGCTGCCTCCCAGCGCCGCCGCCGGCCCGCGGGGCCCATGTTGGGCCCGCGGGGCCTGTTCCCCGCCGCCGCTCCAGCCCGGCTCCCTCCATCGCCCCTCCGAGCCAGCTCCAGGGAGAGGAGCTCCCTACTCCGACGGGATCTCGTCGCCGGCGCCCTGCTCGTCGACGGCGCCCTGTGCGCCGCCCCGCGCCGCGGTTGCCGCGCCTCGCCGCCCGGTCAAGCCTGCGCTGCCCGCGCCGCCTTGCCTCGCGTGCGCTGCCTCGCCCACCGGACCTCGTTGGCGCACCTCGCCGCCTCTCCTCGCTCCGGCCACCGCGCGGCCCAACTCCGTCGATCCTCGAGAAGCGCGTCACCTCAGATCCAGATCCAGATTTGGATTAGGGTTGACTTTTTTCCCTATTCTCCATAATTTTTTGGCATTCTTCATAGCATCATAACTCTGCAACCGTTGCTCCGATTCGTGCATGTAGCATATCAAAATGTTCGTCTCGACGAGTACATCATTTCATCTCATTGCATCATTTTCATTTGAGCTCATCTCGTTGCCCGAAATGCTGTTGGAAGAGGGCTATGTGAGGAAAGTTGCAGATCTGTTCCAGCAAATGGCCTTTTGTCATTTTTGCCATGATTTATGTGTGCATGATATGATCCTGAGCTCTACATGTGTTTTGATGTATGCCATGCCATCTTTACAGGGGTGTATGCCGTGTATTTTTGTGATATTTGTGGTGACTATCACAAGCTTGCAAAGTAGCGTAATCGTTGATGCTGATTTTAGGGACTTAGAATTTCACCAAGTCCTTGTCCTGTTTTTGTTGTTATGCCATATGTTCATGTTGTTTCCTAGTGACCCGTGCCTCTTTTGAGGATGATCAGTAAGTATGTTCTGTTAACATTCTGGTGCTATATCAATACATTTCTTTGTTTGCATTTATGGAGCACACTAGCTTGAGTCAATCGAGCTTTACTTTTGCTATAAAATGATCCTGGCAGATTGTTGACATGTTTAGCGATTTTGCCGAGGATGTTGCTATTGATCCGTGCATGTTATGTTATTGTTCTTGCCATGTATAGTTTCTATTCCATGTCTTCTTGATGGGTGTATGCTTAGTTTGTCATGCCATGCTCTGTAGTGAGTGCATTGAGCTCGTAAACATGCCTACTCGTTAACTGTTTTGCATGCTCCAGTTTTTCACTAAGTCTGAATTTGTTTATGTTTTTGCTATGTTCACATGCTTGCAATTGTATTTTCTGATCCCTTTTGGCTCATGGTCACTAAGGGACTTTTGTTACATGCTTAGAGTAGCTTCATGCATGCCTTGCTTTGCCATGATATGTTACTATAGCATATAATTTTCATGCTCTAAACTTTGCTTCCTGATGATAAATTCCTGATATGCTGTTAATTTCACTAAGTCTGTAACCTGTTATCTTTTGCACTTTTGCCATGCTTGTTTGAACTTACTATTGAGCGAATTAGTCGTAGCTCAGTGTTCGTCTTTTGTCAAGCATCATGAGTGGACCCCTTCCATGTATTTTGTTGCCATGTTTGAGTGCTGTAGCATATTCATCTTGATGCATTTAGTTGGTCACTTGCTGATTATCGCAGACCGGTGCCATACTTGTTTTGCTTGCCATGTCCAAACCGTGCATCCGATTCCGGTGATCTTTATATCGATTTCAACCGAAATAACCTCACCTTTCCAGTGGCACTCTTGGATTTCCAAGTTGAGGCCAGGTTCAATCATTCCTTTCGAAATCATGCATATGCATCACATACCGCATCCCGCATATCATACCATGTTCATGTGTTGGTGGTTTACTATGTTGTGTGCTTCTTTCCGGTGTTGCTTCTTCGGGTTGGTTTCGTTAACGTCGCGTTCGTGAGGACCCATTCAACTACATCCGTTTGTCTTCTTCATGGACTCGTTCTTCTTCCTTGCGGGATTTCAGGCAAGATGACCATACCCTCGAAATCACTTCTATCTTTGCTTGCTAGATGCTCGCTCTTTTGCTATGCCTATACTATGATACCTACCACTTGCTTATCATGCTTCCCAAATTGCCGTGTCAAACCTCTAACCCACCATGTCCTAGCAAACCGTTGTTTGGCTATGTTACCGCTTTGCTCAGCCCCTCTCATAGCGTTGCTAGTTACAGGTGAAGATTGGAGTTTGTTCCTTGTTGGAACATGGATATTTTGTTGGGATACCACAATATCTCTTATTTAATTAATGCATCTATATACTTGGTAAAAGGTGGAAGGCTCGGCCTTATGCCTGGTGTTTTGTTCCACTCTTGCCGCCCCAGTTTCCGTCATATCGGTGTTATGTTCCCGGATTTTGCGTTCCTTACACGGTTGGGTTATAATGGGAACCCCTTGACAGTTCGCCTCGAATAAAACTCCTCCAGCAATGCCCACCCTTGGTTTTACCATTTGCCACCTAGCCTCTTTTTCCCTTGGGTTTCGCGGACTCAAATGTCATCTTTATTAAACCCTCCTAGGCCAGTGCTCCTCTGAGTGTTGGTCCGACCGAGAGCACCGTGCGGGGCCGTCCCTTGGCAACTTGGGTTACGTTGGCTCCCGTACGCTTAGCTTATCTGGTGTGCCCTGAGAACGAGATATGTGCAGCTCCTATCGGGATTTGTCAGGACAGCGGGTGGTCTTGCTGGACTTGTTTTACCATTGTTGAGGATGTCTGGTAACCGGGATGCCGAGTCTGATCGGATTGTCTTGGGAGAAGAAATATCCTTCATTGACCGTGAAGCTTGTGATGGGCTAAGTTGGGACTCCGCTGCAGGGTTTTGAACTTTCGAAAGCCGTGCCCGCGGTTATGGGCAGATGGGAATTTGTTAATGTCCGGTTGTAGATAACCTGAAACTTAACTTAATTAAAATGCACCAACCGCGTGTGTAGCCATGATGGTCTCTTCTCGGCGGAGTCCGGGAAGTGAACACGGTGTTGGAGTAATGTGACGTAGGTTGTTCTTGGATCACTTCTTGATCATAGTTGTTTGACCGTGCTTTTGCCTTCTCTTCTCGCTCTCTTTTGCGTATGTTAGCCACCAAATATGCTAGTCGCTTGCTGCAGCTCCACCTCATTCCTTTGCCTTACCTATAAGCTTAAATAGTCTTGATCGTGAGGGTACGAGATTGCTGAGTCCCCGTGACTCACAGATTTCCTTCCAAACCAGATGTAGGGACCGATGATACCACTCCAGACGATGCGCTTGAGCTCAAGTGGGAGTTCGATGAAGACTCTCGCCGTTACTATGTGTCTTTCCCAGATGATCAGTAGTGGTGCCCAGTTGGGGCGATCGCGGACCGTGTCGCATTTGGGGGTTGATCTTTATTTTGGTACCGTAGTCGGACCATGAGTGTATTGGATGAATGTAATGACTTATTTATGTATTTGTGTGACGTGGCGAGTGTAAGCCAACTATGTATCTTTTCCCTTTAATTATCTACATGGGTTGTTTGCGAAGATTACCTCACTTGCGACATTGCTTTCAATGTGGTTATGCCTCTAAGTCGTGCTTCGACACGTAGGAGATATAGCCGCATCGAGGGCGTTACAAGTTGGTTTCAGAGCCTTCCCCGACCTTAGGAGCCCCCTGATTGATCGAATCGTTGGTGTTTTTGAGTCTAGAAAAATGTTTTGAGTCATTTAGGAATGATATATCGGAGAGTTAGGATTTCTTTTTACTCCCCAGTCCCTTCATCGCTCTGGTGAGGCATCCTGACGTAGAGTTTTGACTCTTCTCTTCTCAAATTTCACTAATTTTTTTAGGATCACGCGGGTATCTTGGAATCGTTCCGCTGGTTTTGTGACGAGAACATTGTTCTTGGTGCCTCCTGTCATTTAGGGGTTGTGGCAGTGTCCCGGGGAGTTGAGCTCCGAGGTGTTGCCTTCACAATTTTATCGTTGAGATTCTGGAATACCTGAGTTTCGCCGACATCGAAAATCTCTTTTATGCAGTTGTTGGTGAGATAACCTCGACGCCACCCAGTACTGGGACGGGAGTTTGGGAGTATTGCCATAACTTGTATAACGGATGCTTTTCAAAGGTTGAGGTAAATGATTTCCGAAGTTTTTTTCGGTTATGTGTTGAAGGATGGATACAGATAGATGTAGGATTTGCTAGATTTGGGTGAGATATTGTGCTTCCCCTGTATCCCTAACACCTGATTGCATAACCGGAAAGGTTCGGGAGTTTCATAGGTGGGAATTCTTGTAGCTCTAGTTCTTCTTCTGTGGATATTTGGTTTGGGATTGGGTAATCCTCACCAAGTATTTGCTCTTGTCCGTACCTTGTTGTTTTATTCTTCTACCTCTTTCTAGTGGCTTCTCAATTTATGGAAATGCGACCATTTCAATTGGAATGCATTCGTTCATTTTGTTCAGATGTGAAGACTATATATTACAATTTCAACCCGTTTGATTCAGCTTCAATATTTGTCTGTCAATATGCTAATGGATGTCACCCTCTTCAGGATGGCTCCTGCTAAGGGCAACAATCAGAATCAGGATCCACCACCACCACCTCCACCTTCGGAGGCATGGCAAGCTGTGATGGCCGCTACCAATGCAAACACGCAGCTGATCATGCAAATTCTGCAAGAGCGCAACCAGGGCGATGGCAACAATCAGAATCAGTTTGCTACATTCAACCAGTTCCTCACTAATCAGCCAAAGACCTTCAGCAATTGTGTTGAGGCAACAGACGCTGATGATTGGCTCGTGGACATATGCAAGCATTTCGAGTGCAGTAACATCAGGCCTGAGGACTTTGTCAAGTTTGCCTCCTTCCAACTCAAAGACCAAGCTGCAGAATGGTTTCAGCAGTACAAAGATTCCAGAGGAGGCCGTGTGATTATCTGGGATGAATTCCATCAAGACTTCAAAGCTTATCATATTCCTTAGAGTGTGGTTGAGAGCAAGCGTGAGGAATTCCGCAACCTGAAGCAAGGCACTATATCTGTTTACCAGTACAACATCATGTTTCAGAAGCTCGCCCGTTTCGCTAAGCAAGACGTCCCTGACGAGAAGAGCATGATATATCAGTTCAGGGGTGGTCTCAGAGAAGAACTCCAGCTAGCTCTCGTCCTCTTTGAGCCCAAGAAGTACGATGAGTTCTACAATATGGCAATGAAGCAAGAGGCTACCCAACTGAAGTGTGATGCTTCCAAGAAGCGAGTCAGAGATGCAACTCCTTCTTCCTCAACTCAAGTGGCTAAGAAGCAAAAGTATTGGCTACCTCCTCCTCCGTTCCGTCAGCCTTATCAGCAGAAGAGCAAAGGTGGAAGTGGATCTTCCCACCCACCCAACCCTGGCTTTCAGAACAAGACTTAGTCTCAAGCTCCAAGATCAAGTGCTCTGTATCACCGTCCGCTTTCAGAGGTCATGTGCAACAAGTGCCAACAGAAGGGTCACTATGCCAACAAATGCTTCAATCAGAGGCGTCTTCCTCCTCCTCCTCCTGTGAGATCTGCAAGTACCGCAGTGGTCAAGCATAACCCCAAGCATGCCAAGGTCAACTTGTTGAACGTAGCTCAGGCAGAGGACTCGTCAGATGTGATTACGGGTTACTTTCCTGTTAACTCTACTCCTGCAAAAGTTTTTTTTGACACTGGTGCATCACATTGTTTCATGTCAAGATCATTTGTTTCCAAGCATGACTTCATTTCGCAAATGTTGGTTAAACCTATGGGAGTGGTTTCTCTAGCTAAGTCTATGAGGGCTACTTCAATAGTCCCGGATGTTTCTATCATGATGGGCAATTTCAAGTTTCTGGCTTCTCCTATGGTCCTTGGTAACTCGGATATTGATCTTATTCTTGGAATGGACCGGCTTTCTAAGCACAAGGCTCAGCTTGATTGTGCTGCCAAGCAGATTCAATTGACTCATTCGTCTAAGGATGTAATTGTCTTTGCCGCTAATGACGATACCATCCGTCTGTTTTCTCTCAATGAGAAGGGTGAGCTGGATGCCATCTCTCAAATTCCGGTCGTTTGAGAATATCAAGATGTCTTTCCAGAAGAGCTTCCAGGAATGCCTCCGCACCGACCAGTTGAATTTGTCATCGATCTTGAGCCTGGCACGGAACCTGTTTGCAAACGTCCTTACAAGCTTGGACCTGAAGAGTTGAAGGAGCTGAAGAAACAACTCGATATTCAAGAGCGAATTGGTCTCATCCGACCTAGTTCTTCTCCGTGGGGTTGTGGAGTTTTTTTGTGAAGAAGAAGGATGGAACGGACCGACTTTGTGTCAATTACCGTCCATTGAACAAGAAGACTATAAAGAACAAGTACCCACTTCCCAACATCAACGAGCTATTTGAACAACTCAAAGGTGCTCAAGTATTCTCCAAGCTTGATCTCCGTATGGGCTATCACCAGATTCGAATTCGTGAGCAAGCTATCCCCAAGACAGCATTCAGAACAAGCTATGGTTCATATGAATACACTGTCATGTCTTTTGGCCTCGTCAACGCTCCTCCGACTTTCTCTCGCATGATGAACTTCATCTTCAACCCCTACACAAATGACTTCGTCTTGGTCTACCTTGATGACATTTTGGTCTTTTCCAAGAACAAGGAGGATCATGCCCAGCACTTGCGTTTGGAGCTGGATAAGCTCAGAGAACATCAGTTCTATGCCAAGTTTTCAAAGTGCGACTTTTGGCTCGATGAGGTTCTCTACCTTGGGCATATCATTTCTGCCAAGGGCATTGCTGTGAATCCTGAGAAGGTCTTTGCAATTGTGAATTGGGAACCACCTCAGAACGTGAAGCAACTCCGCAGCTTCCTTGGTCTCGCAAGCTATTACCGAAGGTTCGTTAAGAACTTTTCAAAGATCGCGAAGCCTCTTTCCAACCTTCTCCAGAAGCACGTCAAGTACGTTTGGTCTCCTGAATGTGACATCGCTTTCAACACCCTGAAAGAGAAATTAGTCACTGCTCCAGTTCTGACTCCTCCTGATGAATCCAAACCGTTTGAGGTCTTCTGTGATGCCTCTCTTCAAGGTCTTGGTGTAGTGTTGATGCAAGAGAAGGAAGTTGTGGCCTATACCTCTCACCAGTTGAAGCCCAATGAAAAGAACTACCCCACTCATGACCTCGAGTTGGCGGTAGTTGTGCATGCTCTTTTGACTTGGAGACATCTCTTATTGGGAAGAAAAGTGGACATCTTCACTGATCAGAAGAGTCTCAAGTACATCTTCACTCAGCCTAATATCAACCTCAGGCAGACTCGTTGGGTAACGCCCTCGATGCGGCTATATCTCCCACGTGTTGAAGCACGACTTAGAGGCATAACCACATTGAAAGTAATGTCGCAAGTGAGGTAATCTTCACAACAACCCATGTAATACATTAAGGGGAAAAGATACATAGTTGGCTTACAATCGCCACTTCACACAATTACATGAATAAAGCATTACATCAACCAAATACAATCAAGGTCCGACTACAGAACCAAAATAAAAGAAGACTACCCCAAATGCTACACAGATCCCCGATCGTCCCAACTGGGCTCCACTACTGATCAACTGGAAAATGAAACAACATAAAGAACACGATCTTCATAGAGCTCCTCCTTGAGCTTGGTTGCGTCGTCTACACGGTTCAACAGCACCTGCAAGCTGGTTTTGGAAGTATCTGTGAGTCACGGGGACTCAACAATCTCACACCCTCGCGATCAAGACTATTTAAGCTTATAGGAAGGGTAAAAGGTATGAGGTGGAGCTGCAGCAAGCGACTAGCAAGTATGGTGGCTAAACATACGCAAATGAGAGCGAGAAGAGAAGGCAAAGCGCGGTCGAGAAACTATGATCAAGAAGTGATCCTAGAACAACCTACGTCAAGCATTACTCCAACACCGTGTTCACTTCCCGGACTCCGCCGAGAAGAGACCATCACGGTTACACACGCGGTTGATGTATTTTAATTAAGATCAACTTCAGGTTTTCTACAACCAGACATTAACAAATTCCCATCTGCCCATAACCACGGGCACAGCTTTCAAAAGTTCAATCCCTACAGGGGAGTCCCAACTTAGCCCATCATAAGCTCTCACGGTCAACGAAGGATATTCCTTCTGCCAAGACATTCCGATCAGACTCGGCATCCCAGTTACAAGACATCCTCGACAATGGTAAAACAAGTCCAGCAAAGCCGCCCGAATGTGCCAACAAATCCCGATAGGAGCTGCACATATCTCATTCTCAGGGCACACTCAGATGAGACTAGCTACGAGTAAAACCAACCCTCAAGTTTCCCTGAGGTGGCCCCGCAGGCAGCTCAGTTCGGACCAACACTTAGAGAAGCACTGGCCCGGGGGGGGTTAAAATAAAGATGACCCTTGAGTCTGCAGAACCCAAGGGAAGGTGGTAGGTTGTTAGTGCAAATGGTAAAACCAATGTTGGGCATTGCTGGAAGAGTTTTATTCAAGGCGAACTGTTAAGGGGTTCCCATTATAACCCAACCATGTAAGGAACGCAAAATCCGGGAACATAACACCGATATGACGGAAACTAGGGCGGCAAGAGTGGAACAAAACACTAGGCATAAGGCCGAGCCTTCCACCCTTTACCAAGTGTATAGATGCATTAATTAAATAAGAGATATTGTGATATCCCAACAAAATAACCATGTTCCAAACATGGAACAAACTCCAATCTTCACCTGCAACTAACAACGCTATAAGAGGGGCCGAGCAAAGCGGTAACATAGCCAAACAATGGTTTGCTAGGACAAGGTGGGTTATAGGCTTGGCTTAACAATATGGGAGGCATGATAAGCAGGTGGTAGGTATCGCAACATAGGCATAGCAAAAGAGCGAGCAACTAGCAAGCAAAGATAGAAGTGATTTCGAGGGTATGGTCATCTTGCCTGAAATCCCGCAAGGAAGAAGAACGAGTCCACGAAGAAGACAAACGGACGTAGTCGAACGGGTCCTCACAAACGCGACGTAATCGGAACCAACCCGAAGAAGCAACAACGAAAAGAAGCACACAACATAGTAAACAACCAACATGGTATGATATGCGGGATGCGGTATGTGATGCGTATGCATGATTTGGAAAGAAATAATTGAACCCGGGCTCAACTTGGAAAACCAAGAGTGCCACTAGAAAGGTGAGATGATTTCGGTTGAAATCGATATAAAGATCACCGAAATCAGATGCACGGTTTGGAAATGGCAAGCAAAACAAATATGGCACCGATCTGCGAATAATAGCAAGTAGCCATCTGAATGCATCAAGATAAGTATGCTGCAATACTCAAACATGGCAACAAAATACATGGCAGGGATCCAGTCATAAAGATTGACAAAAGATGAACACTGAGATACGGCTAATTCACTCAATAGCAAGCTCAAACAAGCATGGCAAAAGTGCAAAAGATTACAGGTTTCAGACTTAGTGAAATTAATAGCAAGTCAGGAATTTATCATCAGGAAGCAATGTTTAGAGCATGAAAACTACATGCTACAGGAACATATGATGGCAAAGAAAGGCATGGCATGAAGCTACTCAAATCATATAACAAAAGTCCCTTAGTGACCTTGAGCCAAAAGGGATCAGAAAATACAATAGCAAGCATGTGAACATAGCAAAAATATAAACAGATTTAGACTTCGTGAAAAAGTGGTGCATGCAAAACAGTTAACAAGTAGGCATGTTTACGAGCTTGATGCACTCACTACAAAGCATGGCATGACAAACTAAGCGTACACCCAGCAAATAGAAATGACATAGAAGCTAGACATGGCAAGAACAACAATATAGCATGCACGGATCAACAACAACAAGCTTGGCAAAATTGCTAAACATGTTAACAATCTGCTAGGAACATTTTATAGCAAAAGTAGAGCTCGATTGGCTCAATCTAGGGTGCTCCATAATTGCAAACAAAGACATGGATGGATAGAGCACCACAATATTAACAAAACATCCTTACTGATCATCCTCAAAAGAGGCACGGATCACTAGGAAACAACATGAACATATGGCATAAAAACAATAATAGGACAAGGACTTGGTGAAATTCTAAGTCCTTGAAATCAGAATCATTGAGTAAGCTACTTTGCATGCTTGTGCTAGTCACCACATAGATCACAAAAATACATGGCATACACCCCTGTAAAGATGGCATGGCATTCTACAAAACACATGTAGAGCTCAGGATCATAGCATGCACACATTAATCATGGCAAAAATGACAAAAGGCTATTTGTTGAAATAGATCTGACTAATTCATCACATAGCCCTGTTCCAACAGCATTTCGGGCATCAAGATGAGCTTAAATGAAAATGATGCAATAATATGAAATGATGTACTCGTCGAGACGAACATTTTGATATGCTACACGCCCGAATCAGAGCTACGTATGCAGAGTTATGGCATGCGAAAAAATGCTAAAAAGTTAGGGTTAGGAGGGAAAAAGTCAACCCGAGGCAAAAACGGATCTGGATCTGGCTGGGCGCGGAAATCGAGGATCACCGGAGATGAAACTCCAACGACCGGAGCTTCGCGGGGGTTCGCCGGAGTTGCAGCGGGGAGGCGGTTCCGGCGACCGGAGTCGACGTCGACGACGAGGTGGCGAGGCGACGCCGGCGTGGGTGCGGCGACTCGGCTGGATGCGGCGAGCGGCGGAGTTGGCGGGCATCGTGGCGGGGCGAGGTCGCCGGAGCTCGGCGTCGGGCGGCGCGCGCGCGCGGCGGCGGAGGTGGCAGGAGGCCAGGCGAGCGGCGCGCGAGAAGTCACAGGGACCCGGCGGCGGAGCTCGCGGGCTCGGGGTGGGCCTGACCCGGGCCTGGCGGGCCGACGGCAGGGGCTGCGCGGTGGCGCCACTTGGCGGCTCCGGATTGGTGCGGGCCGGCGACTGAGGGCGCGGACATGTCCGTCGGCGAGGCACCCAGTACTGAGGCGGGAGTTCGGGAGTATTGCCATAACTCGTATAATGGATGCTTTTCGAAGGTTGAGGTAAACGATTTCCGAAGGTTTCTTGGTTATGTGTTGAAGGATGGATACAGCTGGATGTAGGATTTGCTAGTTTTGGGTGAGATATTATGCTTCCCCTATATCCCCAACACCCGATTGCATAACTGGAAAGTTTCGGGAGTTTATAAGTGGGTATTCAAGTAGCTCTTAGATATATTTCCGACAGATGTATGATATGATATTGGGGTTCGACGTCTAGTGGTCCGCCTATTCATGGTTGGTTTTACAGTGGTCTCGTTGTGTCTTAAAGAGTCCTTGGCTATGCCAACTTGGGGACGCTTCGTATGTCATGTGCACTGCCTTGTACATGATGGTGCTGTACGATCGAGCCCGTGTAGGCCCCACCACAAAAACTTCGGACAAAATCTCTATCATATGTTTGTTCCGGCTTATTTTGCAAGCCATTCCTTTGTTTTATTTTGAGTTGTGGTATTCAAGTTTCTTCGAAGTCAAGTGTTGATTCCATACCTTTCCGAACCGGTGTTCTCATAATCCTATGTGAATACCAATCCTTCATGATAATCGAGATTGTCATGTCAATCCTTTTCAACCGGCGTGTCTCTCTTCAAGTGGATTCGTTCATTTTCAACATCCGCAAGATTCAATCTTAGTTTTCTCAACGGTGTTTGCTTCATCCGTTCCAAATTGTCTTTGTTTTACCACCCTCCCACCCCTTGTTTCTTCAAGGACTCAGATTTCTTAAATCAAGTATCTATTTTATTCATCGGAAGTCCCTCCATTCTTTTCCTTCATGTTCTTATCCGATGATTCTCATGAAGATACTAACAGAGCTTCAAGTTCGTCATTCTTCATTCTTTTCTTCTCCGGTGGAACAATGTCAAGCTTTGTTGATCATACCCTTTCCTCATTTCTAATGCTTTCTCATGCCGGTGCACCTTATTATCATCCCACGTCTCGCTATTCTATTGTTCTGGAGTGCTAAAGATATCTCAGAAGGCTCGTCTAGTCATTCAAGATCAGTTCAACCTATTTCGAGATTGTTATCTCATTCTAGCCATTTAAATCTTACCGGTGCATTCTCTCTTTTAAATCGTTCAACGGTGTATCTTTTGAATGGTACCTAACCCACAGGTCTTTTCCCAGGATCTTACCTGACTCTTCTTATTTTCCTGGAGCTATCCTCAAATTTCTTTTCGAAGTTTGACGTAAGAATGATTTATCATCAGTCAAATGCCTTTCTACAAGATCGGTTAAATTCTTCTCATCGTTGGCTAAATCTCTTCACTTTTGGTTCTTCCGGAGTGCCTCTTCAATTATTGGTGGTGTTTCTCGTCGTCATTCTCAGATTTTGAAGACCGAAGAAGAGTTTTTCCTCCATATCTTATCCGCTCTCTCAGAGATTCATGGCTCTAGCTTGATGTCATCCTCTCATAACTGTTTTTGATAGTGAGAATTCTTTTCACCCATCCGAAGCAATTCAAGATGCTTCTCAGTTTGATTATCCGGAGTCCATCAATTCAGGTTTATTCATTCTCAGCTTTTAGTTATCATTCTCCAACCTACCGGTGCATCATTCAAGTGATCTATAATCAACTCATGACCTCTTCGTTCTCTTGTATCTAAACTCTCTCATGTATCTTCGTTCATTTGCTACTTTTTACCGGTGATTCATCCCTTTACTTCGTTCATTCAAATTCTTACGGTGATTCGTTCAAGAGTTCTCTTCATTGGTTATCATATCAATTTATTCGTTCTTCCAAATTCTTACGGTGGTTCTTCCAACATTTTGTCTTCCTTCGTTCATCATATCAATTTATTCGTTGTTTCAACCCGACCGGTGATTCGTTGAAAACTTTCTCAAGTTTGCGTGATATCTCTCTTAATCTTTTCTACGAGAATAAGTAGTATGCCAAATCCGTTGTTTGTCATCAATTTAAATTGGTGAAGGATATGCATAACATAATCCTTATTTTTGTTTCATCCAAGTGATTAATTCCTTATTCCGGAGGTTCATCTAAATCGGTACAAGGATTCACCTTGTGTTTCCAAATTTTCTTTCCTTTCGTTTGATTATTCTTTTGTTTACCGGAGTTTTTCATGGAGGTTCTACATGATGGTTCATCAAGGATTAATTCCTTCTCGAAGTGTCCATTTAGATTCTTTTCAGAGGAGCTCAAGCATTCTTCATCTTGCAATCCGGAGTGCATTCTTTCTTCCGTATCATTGGAGGTGGTATTATGTCATTCTTGATAATTTGAGTTCATGTTTCATGATTCACATGTTGTTAAGAATGAGGTATTTTAAATCCATCAATCTCTTCTTTGGGGTTATCTTGGGTTATAGTTCACCTAAAGCCTTCCCTAAGGTTTGTTGCTATCCATGGTGCTCATAAATGACCCAAGTTCTTCATTATCCTCCCGGTGAAATAGCTTCTCGTCTCCTTGTAATATCAATCCAATCAAAAAAAATTCGTGAGTGGCAAGTTGTCACCTCATAATTTTGAGATGTCCTCTATAAGTCCATATCAAGCTAATCCTTTCATTGTTGATAATCCAACAACTCCGTTCTAGCCTTTGTTGGAAGCGTGCGCATGCGAAGATCTTGCTTTCTACTTCGCTCATTCCATTCCATTCTCTCTTTTCCTCCGGAGGCGTTGCGATGTTGCTATCTTCAACCCATTGTCTTGTTTTGTCAGGATCATGTTCTTTTCTTGGTTTATGCATTTAACCGGAGTGTTGTGTCCCTTTGCTCAAGATTTTTCATTTTATCAAGTCTTTCATCTCTTTCCAATCGGAGTGCTGTTCGAAATTGTTCTTCCTTGTTCATCCTTTCTAACAGAGTGTTTTCAACTTTGTTCATCTCCATTGTATTCTTTTCTCGAAATGGCTTAACCTCTTCAAGGTTCTTTGGTTTCACTTGTTTGTCAAAGAAGCAACTTAGTTATACCTCTTCTCTTTCCCTTTCGTTTTTCCTTTCGGTGCCATACTAGATCTCGGGACGAGATCCTCTCGTAGTGGTGGAGTGTTGTAACGCCCCGAGACCGATGTGCCAGGTATCCTCCAGTTATTCGCTGTTGTTTACTTGTCATTGCTTGCGTGTCATGCTTTGCATATCATGTCATCATGTGCATTTCATTTGCATACATGTTCGTCTCATGCATCCGAGCTTTTTCCCCGTTGTCCGTTTTGCAATCCGGTGCTCCTATGTCACCCGGTGTCCCTTTCTACCACTTTTCATGTGTGGGTGTTAAACGTTTTCGGATTGGACCGAGACTTGTCATGCGGCCTAGATTTACTACCGGTAGACCGCCTGTCAAGTTTCGTGCCATTTGGACTTCGTTTGATACTCCAACGGTTAACCGAGGGACCGAAAAGGCCTCGTGTGTGTTGCAGCCCAACACCTCTCCAAAGTGGCCCAAAACGCACCTAAACCCCCTCTATCATCTCGGTCGTTCGATCACGATCGCGTGGCCGAAAACCGCACCTCATTTGGACTCTCCTAGCTCCCTCTACCTATAAATATGTGTTCCCCTCCAAAAATCTCGCGGGCGAGACCCTAGTCTACCATCTCTCCGTGCAGCCGAACAATTCTTCTTCGCCGACGGACATGTTCGGTCCGTCCGCCGCCGCCACGTGTCACCGCCCCGTTCGTCCGTGACGCGCCCCACTTTGCCGCCTCCAAGTGCCGCCGCCGGCCCGCGGGGCCCGCGTTGGGCCCGCGGGGCCTCTTCCCCGCCGCCGCTCCAGCCCGGCTCCTTCATCGCCCCTCCGCGCCAGCTCCAGGGAGAGGAGCTCCCTACTCCAGCGGGATCTAGTCGTCGGCGCCCTGCTCGTCGATGGTGCCCTGCGCGCCGCCCCGCGCCGCGGTTGCCGCGCCTCACCGCCCGGTCTCGCGTGCGCCGCCTCACCCACCGGACCTCGCCGACGCACCTCGCCGCCTCTCCTTGCTCCGGCCACCGCGCGGCCCAACTCCGTCGATCCCCGGGAAGCGCGCCACCTCAGATCCAGATCCAGATTTGGATTAGGGTTGACTTTTTGCCCTATTCTCCGTAATTTTTTGGCATTCTTCGTAGCATCATAACTCTGCAACCGTTGCTTCGATTCGTGCGTGTAGCATATCAAAATGTTCATCTCGACTAGTACATTATTTCATATCATTGCATCATTTTCATTTGAGCTCATATCGATGCCCGAAATGCTGTTGGAAGAGGGCTACGTGAGGAAAGTTGCATATCTGTTTCAACAAATGGCCTTTTGTCATTTTTGCCATGATTTATGTGTGCATGCTATGATCCTGAGCTCTACATGTGTTTTGATGTATGACATGCCATCTTTACAGGGGTGTATGCCATGTATTTTTGTGATATTTGTGGTGACTAGCACAAGCTTGCAAAGTAGCGTAATCGTTGATGCTGATTTCAGGGACTTAGAATTTCACTAAGTCCTTGTCCTCTTTTTGTTGTTATGCCATATGTTCATGTTGTTTCCTAGTGATCAGTGCCTCTTTTGAGGATGATCCGTAAGGATGTTTTGTTAACATTGTGGTGCTATATCCATCCATGTCTTTGTTTGCATTTATGGAGCACCCTAGCTTGAGTCAATCGAGCTCTACTTTTGCTATAAAATGATCCTGACAGATTGTTGACATGTTTAGTGATTTTACCAAGGACGTTGCTATTGATCCGTGCATGTTATATTATTGTTCTTGCCATGTCTAGCTTCTATGCCATGTCTTCTTGATGGGTGCATGCTTAGTTTGTCATGACATGCTCTATAGTGAGTGCATTGAGCTCGTAAACATGCCTACTCGTTAACTGTTTTGCATGCAGCGACAGAAGCCAGGTGCGCGGAGAGTGATGAGTCGGTGGCCAGCGCCTCCGCGTCCACCGCCATCATTTAGGAGAAGTAGAACACGGGAGGCCGCCACCGCTTGGGTCCCATGAAGGCCACCGTGGAGGCGACACCAACGTACACAACAGGTGTCTTGCCGGATCCTTTTGTTGGGAGGACCTTCGTCGACCCCGCATGGGCTCCACGGAAGAGGGGAATGTTAGGATAAACTCGAGCCGGTGCCGGCCATGGCGAAGTAGTGGCCGGTGATGAACTTGAACTGGTGCCGGCCACCATCATCTTCGGCACCAGCTAATGATATCAGTTGGGCAGTGGGGAAGTGAGCCATCCTTTGCGCTGAAGCATATACCTCCGGGGCTCCCGGTAGTCCGGTGATCGTGCTGCCGGACATGAGGAACACAAATCGATCGGCGGGCGACCATTTAGGCCAGGTATTATATACCTGTGCTGTCCAAAACTAGCACCGCGTAGTTCATTTGAATGTAATGAAATCCGTCATGTTTGTTATTGTTCTTGCCATGTCTAGTTTCTATGCCATGTCTTCTTGATAGGTGTATGCTTAGTTTGTCATGCCATACTCTGTAGTGAGGGCATTGAGCTCGTAAACATGCCTACTCGTTAACTGTTTTGCATGCTCCAGTTTTTCACTAAGTCTGAATTTGTTTAAGTTTTTGCAATGTTCACATGCTTGCAATTGTATTTTCTGACCCCTTTTGGCTCATGGTCACTAAGGGACTTTTGTTATATGCTTAGAGTACCTTCATGACATGCCATGCCTTGCTTTGCCATGATATGTTACTGTAGCATATAATTTTCATGCTCTAAACTTCGTTTCCGGATGATCAATTCCTGATATGCTGTTAATTTCACTAAGTGTGTAACCTGTTATCTTTTGCACTTTTGCCATGCTTGTTTGAACCTGCTATTGAGTGAATTAGCCGTAGATAAGTGTTCATCTTTTGTCAAGCCTCATGAGTGGACCCCTGCCATGTATTTTGTTGCCATGTTTGAGTGATGTAGCATATTCATCTTGATGCATTTAGTTGGTCACTTGCTGATTATCGCAGACCGGTGCCATATTTGTTTTGCTTGCCATTTCCAAACTGTGCATCCGATTCCGGTGATCTTTATATCGATTTCAACCGAAATCACCTCACCTTTCCAGTGGAACTCTTGGATTTACAAGTTGAGTCCAGATTCAATCATTCCTTTCCAAATCATGCATATGCATCACATACCGCATCTCGCATATCATACCATGTTCATGTGTTGGTGGTTTACTATGTTGTGTGCTTCTTTCTGGTGTTGCTTATTCGGGTTGGTTCCGTTAACGTCGCGTTCGTGAGGACCCGTTCGACTACGTCCGTTTGTCTTCTTCATGGACTCGTTCTTCTTCCTTGCGGGATTTCAGGGAAGATGACCATACCCTCGAAATCACTTCTATCTTTGCTTGCTAGATGCTCGCTCTTTTGCTATGCCTATGCTACGATACCTACCACTTGCTTATCATGCCTCCCAAATTGCCGTGTCAAACCTCTAACCCACAATGTCCTAGTAAACCGTTGTTTGGCTATGTTACCGCTTTGCTCAGCCCCTCCTACAGCGTTGCTAGTTGCAGGTCAAGATTGGAGTTTGTTCCTTGTTGGAACATGGATATTTTGTTGGGATATCACAACATATCTTATTTAATTAATGCATCTATATACTTGGTAAAGGGTGGAAGGCTCGGCCTTATGCCTGGTGTTTTGTTCCACTCTTGCCGCCCTAGTTTCCGTCATATCGGTGTTATGTTCCCGGATTTTGTGTTCCTTACACAGTTGGGTTATAATGGGAACCCCTTGACAGTTCGCCTTGAATAAAACTCCTCCAGCAATGCCCAACCTTGGTTTTACCATTTGCCACCTAGCCTCTTTTTCCCTTGGGTTTCCGGAGCCCAAGGGTCATCTTTATTAAACCCCCCTGGGCCAGTGCTCCTCTGAGTGTTGGTCCGACCGAGTAGACTGCGGGGTCACCTCGGGGCAACTTGAGGGTTGGTTTTACTCGTAGGATGTCTCATCTGAGTGTGCCCTGAGAACTAGATATGTGCAGCTCCTATCGAGATTTGTCGGCACATTCAGGCGGTGTTGCTGGACTTGTTTTACCATTGTCGAGGATGTCTTGTAACCGGGATGTTGAGTCTGATCGGATTGTCTTGGGAGAAGGAATATCCTTCGTTGACCGTGAGAGCTTGTGATGGGCTAAGTTGGGACTCCCCTGTAGGGATTTGAACTTTCGAAAGCCGTGCCCGCGGTTATGGGCAGATGGGAATTTGTTAATGTCCGGTTGCAGAAGACTTGAACTTAACTTAATTAAAATGCACCAACGACGTGTGTTACCGTGATGGTCTCTTCTCGGCGGAGTCCGGGAAGTGAACACGGTGTTGGAGTAATGCTTGACGTAGGTTGTTCTAGGATCACTTCTTGATCATAGTTGTTCGACCGTGCTTTTGCCTTCTCTTCTCGCTCTCTTTTGCGTATGTTAGCCACCAAATATGCTAGTCGCTTGCTGCAGCTCCACCTCATACCTTTGTCTTACCTATAACCTTAAATAGTCTTGATCACGAGGGTGTGAGATTGCTAAGTCCCCGTGACTCACAGTTTACTTCCAAAACCAGATGCAGGGACTGATGATACCATTCCAGATGATGCACTTGAGCTCAAGTGGGAGTTCGATGACGACTCTCGTCGATACTATGTGTCTTTCCCAGATGATCAGTAGTGGTGCCCAGTTGGGGCGATCGGGGACTTTGTCGCATTTGGGGGTTGATCTTTATTTTGGTACCGTAGTGGGACCATGAGTGTTTTGAATGAATGTAATGCTATTTATGATATTTGTGTGACGTGGCGAGTGTAAGCCAACTATGTACTTTTCCCCTTTATTTATTACATGGGTTGTTGTGAAGATTACCTCACTTGCTACATTGCTTTCAATGCGGTTATGCCTCTAAGTCGTGCTTCAACACATAGGAGATATAGCCGCATCGAGGGCATTACACCCTCCTTCCATCTATATAGGGCCTAATGCGTTTTTCTAGACCTCATTTGACTTTTGACAAGATTAATAGTACATGAGATGCATAATGTAAAAATTATATCATTGGAAGCTCCTTTCACATACGAATTTGGTGGTATGCTTTGTGTAAGTTGCATGTCATATATTATTGCTTTAACATTTGGTCAAAGTTAGTCTCGAAAAATGTATTAGGCCCTATATAGATGGAAGGAGGGAGTAACTCATATTTAGTTAGTCAAATGGATGACCTAGAACTACGTGCAGGCCCTATAAACCGAGACGCCTAAAAATAAAAAACCCGAGACGGAGAGGGTAGTTCAGCACGTATCTTTTTAGATCAATATAGTCGGGATTCACCAACGAGCAAAACCAAGTGGTAGGCTGCTCCTGTCGTGTTGGCGTAGCAACTCAAGCAGGGTCAGTCCACACACGAAATGGCGACACATTTAACAGGACCCCTTTGGCCGACATGTGGCTCATCCACCGTCTTGTTCCACGTGCGATGCACCAAATTACAGTTCGGAGCAGTGGTTGGAATTGGAGGCACCCCGGTCGTAGTGCCGCGGTAGTAGAAAATGAGCGATGAGGGGTCAAATCACAGAGCCCCACCTTTCCCGCATTAAGCTGGACGGACGAAGCAACCATCATTTCACTCTAGGGCGCAAGAGCATAAAGAAAAGAGAAAACAATGATGCGTGCGGCAGCTACCTAGGGCACCCTAGGTAGGGGTGTCCACTACAGATCCTTTTTTTAAAGCGCCTCCACTACAAATTGGCTTCTCCCTCGTCCTCTTGAAGAAAACCGATGATGAGTGCGGCGGTAGGGCTTGTAGGAGTACTACGGCATGCGGGGTCACGTCATAGTAAATGGGTTCGAGTCGACGCCTTAAATATGTGTGGGCCGCTTGGTTTTACGGAAACGAGGCAGCATTTTGGGTTCGGGGACCAGTGGAGATATAGTACGTACAAAAAATTGTGGACGTAGGTTCGGCCGAAAGGCAATGATGCATGAGCCCTGCATTTTGATATACCCGGGGCCGCGTGAAATTTGCTACTCTACTCAAAACTAGTAAGGTACACATGTATTGAACGCATGAGATTTCGAAACCAAATTATGAATAAATGCACACTATAGCATGTAAAGCTTTGAGGCATATATGCATGATGTAGATGTTCGTTTAGTTCTTATAGTTCATCTCATTCAAAATCAATTAGTTTTATAAAAAATGTTAAGATTCATGGGGTTATGCATTGTAAATCATAAAGTAAAAAACAAATAATGGCAATTCATTTAGAAAAATAATCAATTATGATACAGAAGATTCTAGAACAAAGGAGAAGTGCTTGTGTTTTGAGGTTTGTGCATTATGCTTAAGTTCAACCATGGAGTCTTCTAAATTGTACAGGTGGCAGATCTGGTGAAATGTTGATGATATCCAACGGCCAGTAGTGCTCGGATTTTCCTATCTCTGCACTGTCGGGTTAGCTTCATCCATCGACCATCTTTCAAAGTTATTGGCACACTATATAGTTCTTGTGCCATAGTTTCATGTTTTGGAAAAAAGCTACTAGTGGGTTGTACTATCTATTTAGTAATAGAAGATGTATACATGGAACTTGTAGGGAAAGAGATGACATGGAGCATCTCAATTCCTATGAGTAGGGATTGGAAAATAGATGTTATTTGGTTCACATCATAGGAACTTTTCTATTGAATCTAGAGATGACATGTATCTCAATTCCTATGAGGAGGGATTAGAAAAGAGATGTAATTTGGTTCATATCATAGGAACTTTTCTATTGAATATACGCTAATGTTTATTTTCCTTTGAAATTAAGGGAGTATAGGAATCCATTGATATGAACCAAGTGGCTTTAAAGCTATAGAAATGATATCATGTCCTTTGAAATGTGGAGTATATGAATCTATTCCTATGAACCAGTTGGCTCTAAAGGAAAAAAATCCTATAAAAATCATATCATATAGAGTTCCTATGATATTCCTCGATGTAGGATCGAAAGTATGTCTGTGTCTAGAGGGGGGGGGGTGATTAGACACTTAGTGCTAAAGTTGCAATTTTTAGGCCTTTTTGGTTTGAGTGGAGTTTTAGGCACAATTTCAACATACACAATACATATCAGCAAGCATGCAAAGAGTATATAAGCAGCGGAATGTAAAGCATGCAACTTGCAAGAATGTAAGGGGACGGGTTTGGAGAATTCAAACGCAATTGGAGACACGGATGTTTTTCCCGTGGTTCGGATAGGTGGTGCTATCCTACATCCACGTTGATGGAGACTTGAACCCATGAAGGGTAACGGTTGCGCGAGTCCACGGAGGGCTCCACCCACGAAGGGTAACGGTTGCGCGAGTCCACGGAGGGATCCACCCACGAAGGGTCCACGAAGAAGCAACCACCCACAAAGGGTCCACGAAGAAGCAACCTTGTCTATCCCACCATGGCCATCGCCCACGAAGGACTTGCCTCACTAGCGGTAGATCTTCACGAAGTAGGCGATCTCCTTGCCCTTACAAACTCCTTGGTTCAACTCCACAATCTTGTCGGAGGCTCCCAAGTGACACCTAGCCAATCTAGGAGACACCACTCTCCAAGAAGTAACAAATGGTGTGTAGGTAATGAACTCCTTGCTCTTGTGCTTCAAATGATAGTCTCCCCAACACTCAACTCTCTCTCATAGGATTTGGATCTGGTGGAAAGAAAATTTGAGTGGAAAGCAACTTGGGGAGGGCTAGAGATCAAGATTCATATGGTAGGAATGGAATATCTTGGTCTCAACACACGAGTAGGTGGTTCTCTCTCAGAACATATGAGTTGGAATTGTGTATGTGTTCTGATGGCTCTCTCAACGAGTCAAGAGGAGGTGGAGGGGTATATATAGCCTCCACACAAAATCCAACCGTTACACATAGTTTTCCAATCTCGGTGGGACCGAATCAACAAACTCGGTCGGACCGAAAAGGTAAACCTAGTGACCATTAGAGATTTTCGGTGGGACTGACATGTAACTCGGTAGGACCGATATGGTTAGGATTTGGGCATAACGTAATCTCGGTGAGACCGATTACACAAACTCGGTGAGACCGATTTTGGTAATTAGCCAACTAGAGAGTTGGTCAGGCAAACTCGGTGGAACCGATTTGCTCTTTCGTTGAGACCGAAAAGCTACAAAAAGGAAACACTGAATTTACATTGCAATCTCGGTGGGACCGATTCGCTCTTTCGGTGAGACCGAAAAATTACGAAAGGGAAACAGAGAGTTTGCAATCCCATCTCGGCGAGACCGAGATCCCTATCGGTAGAACTGAATTGCTAGGGTTTGGCAGTGGCTTATGACAAGTGAAACTCGGTGGCGCCGGATAGAAAGAATCGGTATGACCGAGTTTGGCTTAGGGTTTAGGTCATATGTGGATATGGGAAAGTAGTTGAGGGTTTTGGAGCATATCATTAAGCACATGAAGCAAGAGGCTCATTAAGCAACACCTCATCCCTCCTTGATAGTATTGGTTGTTCCTATGGACTCAATGTGATCTTGGATCACTAAAATGTAAAATGAAGAGTCTTGAGCTTGAAGCTTTAGCCAATCCTTTGTCCTTAGCATCTTGAAGGAGTTCCCACAACCTTTAGTCCATGCCACTCCATTGTTGAACTTATCTGAAACATGCTAGATAGAAATGTTAGTCCAACAAGAGATATGTTGTCATCAATTATCAAAACCACCTAGGGAGCACTTGTGCTTTCAATCTCCCCCTTTTTGGTAATTGATGGCAACATACATCAAAGCTTTAGATAAAGATATAAAGAACAACAAGTAAAGCTTTGGAAGGACATGTAACAAGCATAGGTTGCCCCTACATGTATGCACTCATGTAAATATGAAATATAGAGGCATGTGAGAGCATAACCATGACAGAGTAGGCAATGTGTTACATGTATCTTGGCCATATGCATCAGAGCAAAAGATTATCAAGGAAAATACCTTCATGCTCATGAGTCCTTCTTGCAAACAGTATGTACATAAGCAAGAACTCCTCATACTCATGATTTTGATGCATATACTTACCTTGTGGTCTTGAGTTGGCTTAGGATGGAATGAACCTGCACAAACAAAGTTAGATAACACAGGTACATCCACTAGCCAGAGCAAACAAAAGAAACCACAAGAATACCAAGACTGGGATGACATGTAGAGAGTGAGTACAAGGTACCACATTGGATTCAACATGTCCCCAAGAATAAAGATATGCAATGAATTTGACTGATTTCTTTCCCTTAGGTGTCTTGCTCCCCCTGAATCTTACATGGGATATTGGGAGAAGATAGGGAACAGAAAATCAGAGCTGAAAGATACAAATGGATAGAACATCAATGCAAATACATGTCTTTCCCCCAAAAAGGCATGTGACATCTCTCCTCTTGAACATCAAGCATCTGGGATCCTTGAGTATTCTCTTCCCCTGATGTGATATCTCTCTCCTACAAGCTTTGATGTGATCTCTCTCTCCCCCTTTGACATCAATTTCCAAGAAGGGCTTTTTGGAATCCGTCGTATAGGTTTGGTCCTTGAGACTCAGCACAAAGCAATGGATAAAATTGTGATGCTTGTAGAGGACAAGATTCATTGAGTAGAGCTGGATCAGAAGAAATATAGAACAAGTGGCAAACTGTTTTTCCTATTGCGAAGTCGGTGGCACCGAGTGGTATGTTTCGGTGGCACCGAAAAGATTCGGTTTGGACCGAAAATTACAAGTCGGTGAAACCGAGTTCACACAGAGAAAAAACACTTGTCACCTCAGCTCACTAGACATGTAGGATCTCACAAAGATTTGCAATGAGTTACCTGAAGGATTTGCAAGGAATTAAATGCAGAAAATGCAGAACAAAAACAAAGAGAAAAGAGAAGAAACTGAAAGATCTAGATGAAGTTTTTTTTTTGAAAAAGAGAAAGAAACTAAACATGCATGAGATACACACAAAAAGAACACAAGAGAACTTCATCTAGAGTTGGGCGGTGACATAGTCACCTATGTTAGAGCATATTGACTTAGGAGTCAATTGAGAACACTTGATCATAGGTCATACTCATCGTTTAAGCTCAAAATGGGGTTACCATTTTTCGTTTAAGCATCTTGATGTATTCACATCTTGTTGAGTTGCTTTGACTCGTGTCTTGGAGTAAAGCTTCTCTAAGATGGAATAACATACCTTGGGTGGTGGTGTGGTTCTTGCTCATGTAGTTGAACTTGTGTGGGTGCTCAAGGTTGATGTAGCTCATCAAGAGTTGGGAGCACCACTTGGAGTTTGAGTTCATCTACCTACATGGGTTAGTTCTTGCAAGGAAGAGTACTTGTGTATCCAAAAATGACAATCATGAAGCTCAACATAGAATTTGTCAAAGGATATGTTTGAATGGTTTTGTGCTTCCTTGTCTTCAACCACCATTGTGTAGAGTCTTGGTGATGTAGAGATTGCTCAAGATGTGAGTGAGTCGCAATCTCATGGAATTAGATTTAACCAAGCACCTACATGGGTTAGACAACATGCAAGGTACAAATATATCCAAGACATAAGATAGTCATCATAAGAGATATATCATGGATTAGTCATAAGCTCATGTCTTGCATGTATCCAATGGAGTTTCTACTCCAAGTTCGAAGCATCAATTATGTTCAATTCACCTCTCAACCTGCAAAATACTTTCTCATCAAGAGGTTTAGTAAATATATCCGCTAATTGCTTATCGGTGCAAACATGCTTAAGATTAATGTCACCCTTAGCAACATGATCTCGAATGAAATGATGACGAACTTCAATATGCTTAGTTCGAGAATGTTGTACAGGATTATGACCAATTTTGATAGCACTTTCATTGTCACAAAGCAGTGGAACATGTTTCACATAAATCCCATAATCTTTAAGAGTTTGGGTCATCCAAAGTAATTGAGCACAACATGAACGAGCGGCAATGTATTCCGCTTCGGCGGTGGATAAGGATACCGAGTTTTGTTTCTTGGAAGACCAAGACACAAGAGATCTACCAAGAAATTGACAAGTACCCGAAGTGGACTTTCTATCAACCTTGTCTCCGGCATAATCCGAGTCGGAATAGCCAACAAGATCAAAAGAAGACCTCTTAGGATACCAAATGCCAAAATTTGGTGTATGGATTAAATATCTCACTATCCTTTTCACAGCCTTAAGATGACATTCTTTAGGAGCAGCTTGATATCGTGCACACATGCACACACTTAGCATAATATCGGGACGTGAAGCACATAGGTATAACAATGAACCAATCATAGAGCGATAAACCTTTTGATCAACCGGTTCACCATCTTTGGTTAAATCATTATGTCCACTAGTAGGCATGGGTGTAGACATACCTTTGCATTCTTGCATATTGAACTTCTTGAATAAGTCCTTGGTCTACTTCGTTTGAGAGACAAATGTACCTTCCTTAGTTTGATTGATTTGCAAACCGAGAAAGAATTTGAGTTCACTCATCATAGACATCTCAAACTTCTCTGACATTAGCTTTCCAAACTTTTCACTAAAGAGAGGGTTAGTTGAACCAAATATGATATCATCGACATAAATTTGGCATACAAATAGTTCTCCATTAACCCTTTTAGTAAAAAGAGTAGAATCAATTTTACCAATTTCAAAACCACTTGTAATAAGAAACTTGGTCAAGCATTTATACCATGCTCTAGGAGCTTGTTTAAGACCATAAAGAGCTTTGTGAAGTTTGTAAACATGATTTGGTTTCTTAGGATTGATAAAACCAGGAGGTTGTTTGACATAAACTTCCTCCTCTATTTCACCATTTAGAAAAGCACTTTTAATGTCCATTTGGTACAAGGTGATGTTATGGTGATTAGCATAGGCAAGTAAGATGCGAATGGACTCAAGTCTTGCAACGGGAGCATATGTCTCACCATAGTCCATACCTTCAACTTGTGTGTACCCTTGGGCGACGAGACGTGCTTTGTTGCGAACCACTTGTCCATCTTCATCTTGCTTGTTGCGAAACACCCATTTGGTACCAATGATGTTGTGGTTGTTGTCAGGCTTCTCAACCAATGTCCAAACTTGGTTTCTCTCAAAATTGTGTAGCTCTTCATGCATAGCGTTTATCCAATCCGGATCTTCCAATGCTTCTTCAACCTTCATAGGTACAATGCTAGAGATGAATGAATAGTTTTCACAAAAGTTAGCTAAAGGAGTTTTTGAGCGAGTGATTCTCCCGGTTTGTATATCATTGAGGATTTGCTCGACGGGATGATCTTTGGCAATTCTTGCTCGAACTCGTCAGAGCTTTTGCTTGGGTCTTCGTTGAACATCTTCTTCATCTTGTTCTTCTTCTTGGCCTTCTTCATTGTTGACGTCGTCGTTCTCTTGTCGTGGTGGAGAAAGAGGTTGTTGATGTTCGTCTTGATGTACTTCCTCGTCTTCTTCATCTTGGTGTGTCCCACTTGTGGATGCTTCCGTGTCGATTCTTGGTTCACCTTGTCGTGAAGTAGAAGCTTCCACTTGGACGGATGAAGTACTCTCCTTCACCTCCGTTGGACGAATTTTTCCAATGGACAAGTCTTGGATTGCTTCTGAAGGGTCTTTGTCTCCTACATCAATTGGCAATTGCTCTACTTGCAAGCCATTAGATTCATCAAACTTCACATCTACCATTTCTTCAACCTTTCGGGTGAAATTGTTGTAGACACGGTAAGTGTGAGAGTTTGAGCCATAACCAAGTAGCAAACCTTCATGAGATTTAGGAGCAAACTTTGAACGATGATGCTTATCAAGAATGTATCACTTTGAGCCGAATACTCGAAAGTATCCAACTTGGGGTTTGTTACCGGTGAGAAGCTCATATGCCATCTTGCCGAGTAGCTTGTGAAGATATAAGCGATTTGTTGCATGACAAGCCGTCTCAACCGCTTCTGCCCAAAAGTGCTTCAGCGTCTTGTATTCATCAAGCATCGTTCTTGCCATTTCGATGAGCGTCCGGTTCTTCCTCTCAACAACTCCATTTTGTTGAGGTGTGTACGTAGCCGAGAACTCGTGTGAAATCCCTTCTTCGTCAAGAAAGGTGTCCACATTTGCGTTCTTGAACTCCGTTCTGTTGTCACTCCGAACCTTCTTGATCTTCACGTCAAACTGATTTTGGGCCTTCCTAGCGAAGTTTCTGAAGATCTTCTGGACCTGCGACTTGTCACTAAGAAAGAACACCCACGTAAATCTTGAAAAATCATCAACTATAACTAGACCAAAAGAATTTCCACCGAGACTCTTGTAGGCGTTGGGACCAAAAAGATCCATATGAAGTAGCTCGAGTGGCCTTCTTGTGGTCATGATGTTCTTCACGGGATGCCTTCCTCCAACCTGTTTACCTGCTTGACAAGCACTGCAAAGTCTATCCTTATCAAATATGACATCGTTAACTCCAAGGATATGATTTCCTTTAATAAGCTTGTCAAGGTTTCTCATGCCAACGTGACCTAGTCGTCTATGCCACAACCAACCTTTTGAGGATTTAGCAACAAAGCAAGTTTTAGGTTGTGCCTTTTTAGAGAAATCGACAATGTAAAGATCACCTCTACGCATACCGGTAAAGACCATTTTATGATTGTCTCGACGAAATACTTGGCAATCTACCTCAGTAAATAGGACATTCAAACCGAAATCAGCAAGTCTAGATACTGAAAGTAAGTTGTAGCCGAGAGATTCAACGAGCATGACATTTTGAATGGAACTATCATGTGAGATGGCCACCTTACCAAGGCCAACCACTTTACCTTTTGAATTATCACCAAAGGTGACATATTTTCGAGGGCTGTCATTTTCAGCAAGCTCACGAAACATCTCTTCATCTCCGGTCATATGATCAGTACATCCACTATCAAGAACCCATTCCTTTCCTCCTGATTCATATCCCCGAAGATTTGCCATAAGACCAAAATATCTCATTGCATCATCAAGATCAAAGTCACTATCATCATCATCATCATAGTATCCATGTTCATCATGATCTTGTGACTCATCATTTCCTAGAGAGGGTAATTCATTAGATAAATGGTCATCAAAGTGGTCACTTTTATGAATTCTTATAGCTTCGAATATAATATCACTAATGATTCCAACATCCCCTTTTGCATGCTTGAGATTGGTAAGCTCAAATAGACAATCACCAAACTTAGGATCACTAGAGTTCATCTTACTCAAGACAATAGATTTATGGAGAATTTCATCCAAATTTTTCAAGGAATGGTCGGGAAATCGTTCCTCAAGAAATTTCCATATAGTATAGGCACAATTAAGAGTAGGCAAACTAGCAATCAAATTTTTGGGCAATCCTCTAATGATGAGCTCAATAGTTCTAAGATCGCGAATCATGTCAATATATTCATCTAGTGTAGGATGCAAAGGATCAATATGAGGTGCACAAGGACTAGCAATATACTTGTTCAAATGATATTGATTGAAGATTACAAGCATCTCATTTTTCCACTCATGAAAATACTCTCCATCAAGAATAGGCACTCTATGTCTAAGACTCCCTAAGGTAGACACATCCATCTTCCTCCAATGGTGATTAAACCAAGGCAATGGAGACCAAAGCTCTGATACCACTTGTAGGATCGAAAGTATGTCTGTGTCTAGAGGGGGGGTGATTAGACACTTAGTGCTAAAGTTGCAATTTTTAGGCCTTTTTGGTTTGAGTGTAGTTTTAGGCACAATTTCAACATACACAATACATATCAAGCAAGCATGCAAAGAGTATATAAGCAGCGGAATGTAAAGCATGCAACTTGCAAGAATGTAAGGGGAAGGGTTTGGAGAATTCAAACGCAATTGGAGACACGGATGTTTTTCCCGTGGTTCGGATAGGTGGTGCTATCCTACATCCACGTTGATGGAGACTTCAACCCACGAAGGGTAACGGTTGCGCGAGTCCACGGAGGGCTCCACCCACGAAGGGTAACGGTTGCGCGAGTCCACGGAGGGCTCCACCCACGAAGGGTCCACGAAGAAGAAACCACCCACAAAGGGTCCACGAAGAAGCAACCTTGTCTATCCCACCATGGCCATCGCCCACGAAGGACTTGCCTCATTAGCGGTAGATCTTCACGAAGTAGGCGATCTCCTTGCCCTTACAAACTCCTTGGTTCAACTCCACAATCTTGTCGGAGGCTCCCAAGTGACACCTAGCCAATCTAGGAGACACCACTCTCCAAGAAGTAACAAATGGTGTGTAGGTAATGAACTCCTTGCTCTTGTGCTTCAAATGATAGTCTCCCCAACACTCAACTCTCTCTCATAGGATTTGGATTTGGTGGAAAGAAGATTTGAGTGGAAAGCAACTTGAGGAGGTCTAGAGATCAAGATTCATATGGTAGGAATGGAATATCTTGGTCTCAACACACGAGTAGGTGGTTCTCTCTCAGAACATATGAGTTGGAATTGTGTATGTGTTCTGATGGCTCTCTCAACGAGTCAAGACGAGGTGGAGGGGTATATATAGCCTCCACACAAAATCCAACCATTACACACTGTTTTCCAATCTCGGTGGGACCGAATCAACAAACTCGGTCGGACCGAAAAGGTAAACCTAGTGACCGTTAGAGATTTTTGGTGGGACTGACATGCAACTCGGTAGGACCGATATGGTTAGGATTTGGGCATAACGTAATCTCGATGAGACCGATTACACAAACTCGGTGAGACCGATTTTGGTAATTAGCTAACCAGAGAGTTGGTCAGGCAAACTCGGTGTGACCGATTTGCTCTTTCGGTGAGACCGAAAAGTTACAAAAAGGAACACTGAATTTACATTACAATCTCGGTGGAACCGATTCGCTCTTTCGGTGAGACCGAAAAATTACGAAAGGGAAACAGAGAGTTTGCAATCCCATCTCGGTGAGACCGAGATCCCTATCGGTAGAACCGAATTGCTAGGGTTTGGCAGTGGCTTATGACAAGTGAAACTCGGTGGCGCCGGATAGAAAGAATCGGTATGACCGAGTTTGGCTTAGGGTTTAGGTCATATGTGGATATGGGAAAGTAGTTGAGGGTTTTGGAGCATATCATTAAGCACATGAAGCAAGAGGCTCATTAAGCAACACCTCATCCCTCCTTGATAGTATTGGCTTTTCCTATGGACTCAATGTGATCTTGGATCACTAAAATGTAAAATGAAGAGTCTTGAGCTTGAAGCTTTAGCCAATCCTTTGTCCTTAGCATCTTGAAGGAGTTCCCACAACCTTTAGTCCATGCCACTCCATTGTTGAACTTATCTGAAACATGCTAGATACAAATGTTAGTCCAACAAGAGATATGTTGTCATCAATTATCAAAACCACCTAGGGAGCACTTGTGCTTTCACTCGACACTAAAGGATGCTTGAAATTGCTGTGGGTGATATGATGGTCTTTCTTTGTAGACTCCTCACCCATCTTTATAGTTACCTCTCGAAGATGAATGAAATGATATATAGTACATGGTATTCTACATGTGCAATTTGGTACATGAAAACTCGGTAAAAGTTTGCGAGGTTCGAATTTTCAATAAAGCTACATGCACTGCATTTCGGAATGGAGGGAGCACACGGCAGTTGCTAACACTCACGTGGAAGATTTGTGTGGAGGAGGAGTGGCTGTTCTGTTAAATGACATGGCAAAACTGACACTGTCGGATGCTGATCTAACGGTTCTTACGGCGTTCGTCAGGAAAAGGCTTGTGGCGAATGTTTGTCGGATAATGATTTACGGACACATGCATTGCATTGATACGTGCCCCCCTCTCTCTCACGCACACCCACCCTCACGAGTCACGACTCTCCTGAGTCCTCTCGCAGACTCGCACGTCGCACCCACCATCTATCTGCAGGTAGACGTCACGCACATATGTGCTCTTCACATCCTACCTTCAGAACTTCTAAAAAACAAAAGACGGCGCACACATTTTATTTTAGCTCACACATCACACACTTATACTATTACTCTTGCGGTGAACATTCTTTGGGCATAGTATATTGTACTCTCACGAAGAGAAGCAGTGCACGCACCTAATCTCTCACACCCACTCGCGGGTACACGTAGGAGCGCATTTTTTTGAAGCTGGTACAACAAAATCACTCCACTATATATAAAAGCAGGAGCCTTAGCGCTTGCTTTACTAGGGTTCCTGTCGTTCACTCTCTCATGCTCTCCAGATCTAAGCAACACATAGGTGCCCACACTCTCTCTCAGCTCACGGCTGGTCACAAATCCGGCCAGACAACCCCGATCGGGGTAGGGGTGTAGGTGCATCGTTCATGCTGTCATCAGCAGCGAGGGAGGAGACCAACGGATGCCCGCGCGTCCCGATCGGCGGCCGTGCCGTTCTATCCGAGAGAGCGCCGGCTCGGGAGGGCCTCCGACACCGTGTTTTCCACATGCCGACAACCCTCAGGTATATATTCCTTCGAAACCTGCCTTGCTCTACTACCCCTGCTCCCTTCGTGTGGATCCTTTTCTACTTCCGTCCGCTGTTCCAAAGCCACCTAGACTTCTACTATTATTAGAAGTAAAGCTAGTTCATACAGTCGACTCAAAGCATTGGTCAAACAGGGAAGAAAGTGGGAAAGCTGTAGCATGAATCTAGGACTTGGTTCTAAGAGGAAACGGGGGAAAGTAGTAATATCTATCACTGTTTAAATAACTATATTTCGTATTTGCGCAAATAGGGATGTCTGTCTCCATATCATTTCAGGATGTCTGTCTTCGTATCGTTTCTATCCACGCAATCAAAAGCACACACCTCAGTTTTAGTACAACTGCACAAAATGAGATGGCTATCCCTCGTTGTCGTCGTCTAACCTCCCGTCCTCAAGGTATCCCTACATTGGTAGTAACTAAGGTAGAATGACCAACGCAATCTAAAAGAAGCTGATTCGTACGTTTTACTTCCTGATTGCAGTGCAGGGACGAGCGAAAACAACTGCATCCTAGTCCGAAATGCACTTTCTACCAGTTCATCCATGGACCGAGGACTAGCTGGCACGGCTGCACGGCGGTTTTTTGGACAAGTGCGCGGACAAGAGGCATTGTGGTCTGCTTATTTCTGCAAATAGCGGTGCTTAAATTTAGAGGAATGCACAAGCATTTCAGCTGGTCAGTACACTGCATGGTTCAGTTCAGCATTCCAGCTGAGACCACAGTTATAATTGGTTATTCTGGAATGAGAGAACCTAACCCTGAATGGTGGCAACAAGAAAAAACCAGAGTGAACTGCAGGAAATTTAAGCCTGCCGGGAGGCCCTTTGCTCAGAGAAGCCTTGCTTGTTTTTTCCTGATTTGTAAACCTTCTCACAACTTTGTATTTTGCTATGAACTAGTATATGTTAGTTATGTTCTATGAATCATTGAGATGTATAAAATTGCTTAACTTATGCTTTTCAAGTTTTTTATGAAGACGAGTTTAATGTGAGTGCTCCACATGAGCGCTGGACTAGCGTGTGAACGTTTGGAATTTATTACATTATGGCCTCAATTAACTGCATGAACCACTGTAACAAGATACATAGTTGCTTATATGTCAGACAGTAGATTGTTGATTGTTAGCTGGTCGATAGCCTAGTGTTGAAGCGAGCTGAGCCAATGTGTCGTGTTTTACACAACTGCTTACAAGTGGGGTAGCACCAACAGTGTTTACAAGTACTTATGTATATGTCGGTGCACGGTTCTCGAACGAGTGCTCTATTTCATCAAAACACACACTGCTCGTATGATAAACCGTGACAACTTATGTCTTACCATGCCATATTCATGAAAAAACTAGTGAGGACGCATCTGTTTCGGCAACAATTACGATGGTTCTCAAATGATTCATGGGCACACAAAAGTAGCAGCAGTTCCCATAGACGGAATCAAACAGAGTACTAGCCCCAAAGGGGTCGGTAACAGGCAAGGTTCGGATAATTAGACACAATTCAAACTACTATTAAACACTAGCTGGGGCAACTATTTCATGCCTCGATCTAATTTGGGCTGGACAGAAGACGGACCTTGCCATGAACATCATTGAGGACGTCCCGCAGCTGCTCAATCCTGTGAACCTTCATGAAGACAACCTTGTGGCCTTGCCACTGATAAACTTGTTTGTGGAGGCATGCCACGTCATCTTCCTGCGTAAGCTTGACAAGAACAGTATGCCTCACAAACGAAGGAGTAGCTTTGAACTTCTTGTGCTTCGGTACACCCTGGATAACACGCCTGACAATAGTGAGGCTGGAATACAACTCTTCATTGGTATAACCACAAATGGCTTCCAGGATCCAACAGCCTAAGAACTCTGTTTTCCGAGTGCGTATATTCAGGTCATCCGCCTCATATCGAGTGACATGTACAACCACACAATCCTTGTCTGCATCAGGGCTCTAATTGAAACAGAAACAAATTATGAATTACTTTTCAGTATAAGAAACACAAGTTATATAAACCACTATGTATAGCATGGCATCGAAGCTAATAAAATTTTGCATTATTAATCACCGCATACTTCCTTTTCTAAAAAAACACCA
>NC_041382.1:656611895-656631935 GCF_002162155.2 Triticum dicoccoides
CGGGGGCTGTAACCTCAAACGGGGCATTGGCCATCTCAGTAGTGGCCGTGAGCGTATCTGGGGTCAGCTCGGTGGTTGCCTCCATCTTCTTGGAGCTCTCTATCTCATGGGGATCAGCCTCCCGCGTCTGCTCCAATATCGGCAGATCTTTGTCTGGTTCTCCTTGGTCCATCATGAAACTGACAAATACTAGGAGACCACTAAAAGGGAAACACAATCGCAATGACAATGGAACAAAAAATAGAGTGAGGATTGGTAACTGCTTTGCAGAAGTTCTTTTTTTTTCTCTGAACGAAAATATACCAACATCACGGATCCGCTTACCTTCCCTTCGTTCGGAGAGAAGAACAGTGGCAGATGCGAGTGTTGCCTTTCTTGAAGAGGGTGAGGGAGAAGGGGATTCAACAAAGAGTGAAATGATGGTTGCTTCATCTATCAAACTTAGACTGCGGGGAGGTGGGGTTTTGTGATACGACGGCTCGTTACTGCCGCGCTATGACCGGGGTGACTCTCCGCCTGCATACTGCCTTCTAATTTGGTGGATGGCATTTGGGCCCACGCGCTGCATGGCCCACATGTCGGTGAACAAAAGTATAAATTATTCATGAGCTTTTCAAGCACAACAAGAATCGGTACACCAAGCAGTTGACCATTGACCTTGATCATTGGAGGAACAACATGGATTACTTTGGAGAGGCCTTTGCTCTTTGTGAGGAGTTTGATTTGGTCAAACTCATGTCTGTCAACAATGACTTCCATGTTCAGCTTATTCATCAGTTTTATGCAACCGTTCACTTTGGAGAATATGATGCTCACGCACACTCTCCTTCATGTGCCGTGATGAGTTCTTTCAAGTTCCCTGGAGGGCCTTCTGCAATGGTCTTGGCTATGAGGATACCAGTCTTGAAGGGAATGGTGGTATTCGTCCCCACGACCATCCCCATTCCATGCTTAAGGAGAAACTTGCTCCTATTATTGGTGAGTCCAAGGATCTTGAGAAGGTCTATGATATAATGCATAGCATGTTTTGTGATGTGCTTCTGCCGAAGGTTGGGAATCAGGATGAGATCTATGGGTATCTTGTTGACTTGCTTGTTGCTATGAAGACCAAAGTGGGGTCTGGTGATACTTTTGATGTGTCCAACTGGCTTTGGCAGGAAATGTATAGCATGATCATCTACAGAAAGGTTCCCATCTATGCACCATTTGTCATGTGCTTTCTGAACTCAGTTTGGGCTGTTCGCCATCCTGGAGAACTTCTCACTTCGCCAGATAGCCTCACCGTGCATGAGGTCAAGCAACTTAAGAAGAAGAAGCATGCCGAGCCCCATTTTCCTGCGGATGACCCCGAGGATGTTTATGCCACTTGAGATGATGAGGACTTTGAGATGGAGCCGGGTGCCAAGCCCTCCTAGGTGGCCAAGCTCACTACTAAAGTCAAGAAGATCTTTTGCCTTCAGACTCACATTCAGAAGCTGTATGAGGCTCATGTCAATGAGAAGCTTGCTCGGCACTGTCAGATTGCTATGATGAAGCACCTCAACATGCCTGTGAAGAGTGGATTCGAGAAGAGCATTGTCGGTGTCAAAACCGGCGGATCTCGGGTAGGGGGTCCCGAACTGTGCATCTAGGATCGATGGTAACAGGAGACGGGGGAGACGATGTTTACCCAGGTTCGGGCCCTCTCTATGGAGGTAAAACCCTACGTCCTGGTTGATTGATATTGATGAATATGAGTGTTACAAGAGTTGATCTACCACGTGATCGTAATGGCTAAACCCTAGAAGTCTAGCCTATGTGGGTATGGTAATGAGTATATGTGGTGTCCTTTCCGGACTATCCCCTTTGGTTTATATAGACACCGAGGGGATCTAGAGTTTACATGGAGTCGGTTACATAAGAAGGAATCTTCGGTCGCCAAGCTTGCCTTCCACGCCAAGTAGAGTCTAATCCGGACACGGTGTAGTCTTCGGTCTTCATGTCTTCATAGTCCATCAGTCCGGCCCATAGATAACAGGCCAGATGCCCAAGGACTCCTTAGTCCAGGACTCCCTTAGTAGCCCCCGAACCAGTCTTCAATAGCGAGGTGCTCGGCACACATATTGTCTTTGGCATTGCAAGGCGGGTTCTCCCTTCGATGATCTCCAAGTAATGTATTCAACCATTGATTCAATGTCACCTTGGCTTCAGTGCGTTGAATAATCTTTCTCCTCCATGTGTCGACTGAATGTGAAAAGTCAGGGTATTTTTGCTAATAACACCCCATCCATGCAAGGAAGAGCGCCTATTTAAAGAGATTGGATCCCAGATCCATTCAGCACTACGCAGAAGAAATCCTCGAAGGGGGAAAACTGCTCCTGCAGTGCGACGGGGGCTGTAACCTCAAACGGGGCGTTGACCATCTCAGTAGTGGCCGTGAGCGTATCTGGAGTCAGCTCGGTGGTTGCCTCCATCTTCTTGGAGCTCTCTGTCTCGTGGGCATCAGCCTCCCGCGTCTGCTCCAATATTGGCAGATCTTTACCTGGTTCTCCTTGGTCCATCATGAAACTGGTGAATACTAGGAGACCACTAAAAGGGAAACACAATCGCAATGACAATGGAACAAAAAAGAGAGTGAGGATCGGTAACTGCTTTGCAAAAGTTCTTTTTTTTCTTTGAACGAAAATATACCAACATCACGGATCCGCTTACCTTCCCTTCGTTCGGAGAGAAGAAAAGCGGCAGATGCGAGTGTTGCCTTTCTTGAAGAGGGTGAGGGAGAAGGGGATTCAGCGAAGAGTGAAATGATGGTTGCTTCATCTGTCAAACTTAGACTGCGGGGAGGTGGGATTTTGTGACACGACGGCTCGTTACTGCCGCGCTATGACCGGGGTGACTCTCCGCCTGCATACTGCCTTCTAATTTGGTGGATGGCATTTGGGCCCACGCGTTGCATGTCCCGCATGTCGGCGAACAAAAGTATAAATTGTTCATGAGCTTTTCGAGCACAACAAGAATCGGTACACCAAGCAGTTGACCATTGACCTTGATCATTGGAGGAACAACATGGATTACTTTGGAGAGGCCATTGCTCTTTGTGAGGAGTTTGATTTGGTCAAACTCATGTCTGTCAACAATGACTTCCATGTTCAGCTTATTCATCAGTTTTATGCAACCGTTCACTTTGGAGAAGATGATGCTCGCACACTCTCTCCTTCATGTGCCGTGATGAGTTCTTTCAAGTTCCCTAGAGGGCCTTCTGCAATGCTCTTGGCTATGAGGATACCGGTCTTGAAGGGAATTGTGGTATTCGTCCCCACGACCATCCCTATTCCATGCTTAAGGAGAAACTTGCTCCTATTATTGGTGAGTCCAAGGATCTTGAGAAGGTCTATGATATAATGCATAGCATGTTTCGTGATGTGCTTCTGCCGAAGGTTGGGAATCAGGATGAGATCTATGGGTATCTTGTTGACTTGCTTGTTGCTATGAAGACCAAAGTGGGGTCTGGTGATACTTTTGATGTGTCCAACTGGCTTTGTCAGGAAATGTATAGCATGATCATCTACAGAAAGGTTCCCATCTATGCACCATTTGTCATGTGCTTTCTGAACTCAGTTTGCGCTGTTCGCCGTCCTGGAGAACTTCTCACTTCGCCAGATAGCCTCACCGTGCATGAGGTCAAGCAACTTAAGAAGAAGAAGCATGCCGAGCCCCGTTTTCCTGCGGATGACCCCGAGGATGTTTATGCCACTTCAGATGATGAGGACTTTGAGATGGAGCCGGGTGCCAAGCCCTCCTGGGTGGCCAAGCTCACTACTAAAGTCAAGAAGATCTTTTGCCTTCAGACTCACATTCAGAAGCTGTATGAGGCTCATGTCAACGAGAAGCTTGCTCGGCACTGTCAGATTGCTATGATGAAGCACCTCAACATGCCTGTGAAGAGTGGATTCAAGAAGAGCATTGTCGGTGTCAAAACCGGCGGATCTCGGATAGGGGGTCCCGAACTATGCATCTAGGATCGATGGTAACAGGAGACGGGGGAGACTATGTTTACCCAGGTTCAGGCCCTCCCTATGGAGGTAAAACCCTACGTCCTGCTTGATTGATATTGATGAATATGAGTGTTACAAGAGTTGATCTACCACGTGATCGTAATGGCTAAACCCTAGAAGTCTAGCCTATGTGGGTATGGTAATGAGTATATGTGGTGTCCTTTCCGGACTATCCCCTTTGGTTTATATAGACACCGAGGGGATCTAGAGTTTACATGGAGTCGGTTACATAAGAAGGAATCTTCGGTTGCCAAGCTTGCCTTCCACGCCAAGTAGAGCCCAATCCGGACACGGTGTAGTCTTCGGTCTTCATGTCTTCGTAGTCTATCAGTCCGACCCATAGATAACAGGCCAGATGCCCGAGGACCCCTTAGTCCAGGACTCCCTTAGTAGCCCCCGAACCAGTCTTCAATAGCGAGGTGCTCGGCACACATATTGTCTTCGGCATTGCAAGGCGGGTTCTCCCTTCGATGATCTCCAAGTAATGTATTCAACCATTGATCCAATGTCATCTTGGCTTCTGCGCGTTGAATAATCTTTATCCTCCATGTGTCGACTGAATGTGAAAAGTCAGGGTATTTTTGCTAATAACACCCCATCCATGCAAGGAAGAGCGCCTATTTAAAGAGATTGGATCCCAGATCCATTCAGCGCTACGCAGAAGAAATCCCCATAGACTGCTTAGGAGAAACCATTCCAGCATGCCCAGTGTTCCCAGCTCCTACGCTCGTTCCGTCCCAAAGAAAGGCGAGTGGGAGAGGCGTTCCGTGTCTCATAGCCGATTGACGAAGTTGCAAACGCATGATTCCTTCCCCATGCAGATCTAGTCCCTCTTCGAACGGGGCTAGCGTCCTTCAATGGGGGGACTCAGGCAGAGGACTTCCCCAATCCATCCGGGGGGAGCGAGTGTGTTTTGTCCCCTACCTGCTAAGAGGTGTTGGATTTCCAATCCATCCGTTCCTCCGAGGGCTTCTGGAATACTACGACCTCCAGCTGCACAACTTCACTCCGGCCTCTATTCTGCACATTGCGGGTTACGTCGCTTTATGCGAACTTTTCCTGGGCATCGAGGCTCATTCGAATTGTGGAGGAAGTTGTTCTGTCTCATCCCGCGCAACCACGAAGGGTCAATATTTGATGTGGGCGGAGCCGAAATATGGCGAGTCGCCGATACCGGATATCCATCCGGCACGCCAAGGAAGGCACCTGATGAATGGCCCTCCGAATGGTTTTATATAGAGGACGTTGTGCTTCCTAACCCGACTCGAAAGGGTCTTCCTGAATTTGCGCGCGTCCCGCTGAAGAAACGCCACAGTTGGCCTCCCCGGAGTCTCGAAAAGGAAGACGGCGCGGAGGTTCGTCAGCTGATGAGCAGGATAAAAGAGCTCACCCAGTCCGGACTCACAATAATCGAGGTTATGTCGATTTCCATAGCGCGAGGGGTTCATCCACTCCAATACAGAGGGCTTCCCATGTGGGCAATACAATGGGGAGGACGACACCTCTCGCTACGGCCGGAAAGGTCCGGATACCCCTGCTGCTTTGGCTAAGATATTAGCCGAACTGTTCAAAGGGGAGGAGAAGGAATTTCTCAGCGTCGAATCTAGAGACGGGTACTCTATGTATAACCCTCCCAGCTAGGTAAGGTCCGACCCCTCCTTTTTTACTTCTTCCATCTCCGAATTGCCTTTGATAAACTTCTAGCTTGTTTTCTTATGACAGCACTGGCGAAAGGTCACCGAGGGATTTTATAGTCCCGCTCCACAGCCAGAGGACCACAACTGGGAGCTCGATCCCGGGTTCGAAGAGGACCCGGATATATTTGTGGTGCCTGCGGAGGGGGTGTTTCACCAGATGAGCTACGATGGCACAGAAGTGGCCATCATCGCCCACTACCCCGGTCTTCTCCCGGCTTCACACGTAAGTGATCCGAACTCACCTTATTCCAAAGAGATCTCTCCTTCCTTCTTACCCACCACACTGTCTTGTGCTCAAAAGGGGAAGGGTTTGGCGCTCCGTACTACTTCAGGGGTACCTCCGAAGAGAGCGTCCCCCACTCCGGGAGAGTCTTCCAAGAGGAAAGCGAACGAAGATGCGGCCGTGCCCTCATCAAAGAGGTATGAATTCGCCAACCTGCACCTGAGTAGTCACGTCCAACCGTGACCCTCCTGTTATTCATGTGTCAGGAGAAAAACATGCCAGACCGTATCCGGAGGCTCAAGCGGCCGTACTTCCCGCAGCGAGGAGTCAAATCCTACCATGAAGACGGGGGCCGATATGGAGGCGTAGCCGGACTGTCCTCCGGCCGAGGGCTCGGATGATGTATCCGTCACCAACTCGGAAGTGGAAAGTGCGATGAATCATCGGCGCCGCCGGGCCATTTTACAAGACCCTGGCTTTTCAGAAGAGTCTTTTAACGCCTTCAACTCGGCCGATGCGTACATCCGAGCTGCTCGAGATGGGATTAACAGGGCCACAAAGCAACATTTGAAAGATGTGCAGGTAAATTTATTATGTCTGACTATGATAACCATATGCCAGTAGCCCCCGAGACTTAAAGGAGTTGAAATAACTGATTTAAGGATCATTGTATGACCAGGTGCTTACAGAGAAGAACACCCAGCTAGCTCAGGAGCTGGAAAAGTGTCAGCACCGGCTGCTTGCTGCCAATGTCGAACTGGAGAAATATAAGGCGCCTCCTGATAATGTTTCCTTCTATCGAAAATTCATAATGATACACCAATAGTGCGAATCTGGGTGCTAATATTTGTGTTCAGCCGTTAGACCAAGTACAAGAGCAGTTGGACGCCGCTCGAAGCGAAGAACGCGGAGCCAAGAAGCTACTAGCAGCGGGCGAGCGTGTATTGACAAAAGTCGTTCAGGAGAAAAAGAAACTCTAGGGCTCGAACTCCAAACTGGGCGAAGAACTGAAAGATGTGTGGGCTCAGCTAGCTGACTCTGTGAAGGAGAACAAGAAGCTGCGAGGCGGCATATTCCGTATGTAGCCACTTCTGTTTTATAACAGTTTTGGAGGTAAAGGTAGCTGATATAGCTGTGATTGTAGGTGTTTTGACGAACCGCCCCGAAGAGGAGGTGTCCGGATCATCGAGTGATATTCTACAAGGGTTGTCGCAGTTGCACGAGCAAGCTCGGCAGGCGATGTGGAGTGTAGCCAAGGCTTTATGGCCATCCGACCCCCTCCAGGAAGCATGGAGCAGCCGGTAAATCTGTTCAAGGGAGTGCAGCGGCGTATCAGGCTATGGAATATATCAGCATGCCGAGAGGGTGCGCGAGAGGCCTGGTCCATGGTGAAGACGCGATATACCAAGCTGGATCCTAATCACATGGCTCGAGTTGGACCGGTAGGGTCGAATGGGGAAGAAATTCCCGTTAGTTTAGTATATGACCAAGTAGAGGTGGCCGCCAAATATTCCCAGCAGGATTGTAAGTTAGACTGCCTGTTGGAAGGTGTAGAGGAGGTTTTCGAGTCCAAGTGACCGTGTACTTTCCTCACCTGGCTAAATTGTATATCATTTGTCATGGCAGACCTTTTCGCTTCAGCCTCCGATCCCGAAGGTGCGGAGTGTTTCCGAATACCATCGCAGCCGAATAGGCCGGGGTATGCCTGGAAAACTAGGCATAGGGGTCACAATTGCTTGAATAGACAAGTTGTATCTGGCTAGCTATGTTATATTACATTGATATCGTAAGAAACATCTTCCAGAGAGAATAGTTCTGTTAAGGGTTCCTTTCCCTGGGTGTGCATGCATTTAATGTGCATGCCCGATTTGTGATGTGAGCACCACAGTTTGTATAACTTCTGGGGGTGCATGATGGAGTGAGCTTAAAAACATCTTTAATTCACCGACCGAATATTACCTTAAGAACGCTAGCTTTCGGCTTCATCCAGTCTGAGGTACACATCCGGATGACCCGGCGGTAACAATCGCAGAGGTGCTCCCTTTATGCCCTAGCCGAACTAACGGGAACGTAGGGCATAACCACAGGAGCCAGGCAACCCAGCTTGGCCAAAACTTAAGTCATATCGATGCATATAATGGCAAAGAAAAGGTACATATGGAAAAACACATATGTGAGGAGCTTGATGCTCAGGGAATGACAAGAACTTCTGTCCGAGAAGCCCCCAGGTACAAGTGGCGTACATGTTTGAAGATGTATGTGCCAATGGTGTGCGGTCTAGCTGCACTAAAGCTTTAAAGCGAGAAAGAAGAAAGTAATCGGAGAAGAGAGAAAAAACAATGGAAAATATAGGAGAGGAGGAGACGAACAAGGGGTTTAGCGCTAGGCGTAGAATCTCCGGAGTCTGGCCGTGTTCCAGGGGTTCGGCTCGAGTCGATTGTCTGATGCATCGCGAAGACGATACGCTCCTCCGGTGAGAACTTCCTCAATTATGAAGGGACCCTCCCATTTGGGCTTGAGTTTATCCTTTTTCTTCTCCGGGAGCCATAGAACAAGTTCGCCGATGTTGTAAGTCTTGGCCCGTACTTCTCTGCTTTGATATCTTCGAGCCTGCTATTGATAGACTATTCAACGAGCTTTTGCGACATCGAGTTCCTCCTCCAGGGCATGTAGGTTGTCCTGCCGATCGAGCTCGGCTTCTCTCTCTTCGTACATACGCACTCTAGGCGAGTGATGAATAATATTGCAGGGCAATACGGCCTCTGCACAATACACCATGAAGAAAGGTGTGTACCCGGTAGTACAGTTGGGCGTGGTCCGCAGCCCCCAGAGTACGGAGTCGAGCTCTTCAACCCAGTGCTTGTCTGATTCTTTTGAATACCGCATTAGTCTAGGCTTGATGCCTCTCATAATAAGACCGTTGGCACGTTCGACTTGACCGTTGGTTTTTGGGTGGTAGACGGAGGCGTAATTTAGTTTAATACCCAGATTAGTACACCAGGTTTTTACCTCATCGGCTGTGAAATTGGAGCCGTTGTCAGTGATGATGCTATGTGGGACACCATAACGGTGCACAACATCGGATATGAAGTCTATCACCGGGCCGGACTCAGCCGTTTTGACTGATTTAGCCTCTATCCACTTAGTGAATTTGTCCACCATAACCAGTAGATATTTTTTCTTATGGCTTCCCCCTTTAAGGGGTCCAACCATGTCGTGTCCCCAGACCGCAAAAGGCCAAGTGAGTGGGATTGTTTGTAGGGCAGTGGGGGGCATATGGCTTTGATTGGCAATGAGTTGGCATCCGACGCAACGTTGGACAAGGTCCTGTGCATCAGCTCGGGCCGTCGGCCAATAAAACCCTGTACGGAAAGCCTTGCAAACAAGGGCCCGAGCTGCAGCGTGGTGACCGCTGAGTCCGGCGTGAATTTCAGCCAAGAGCTGCCGCCCCTCTTCCTCGGATATACATCGTTGAAGGACTCCGGTGGCGCTTTTCTTGTAGAGCTCTCCATCATGAACCTTGTAGGCCTTCGAGCGCCGAAAAATGCAGCGGGCCTCATTCTGGTCCTCAGGAAGCTCCTTCCTATTAAGGTAGGCCAGGAAGGGTTCGGTCCATGGGGCAATGACTGCCATGATGAGATGCGCCGACGGTGTTATGTCGAGGTTTCCGGGATCTGGGGTTATGTGTGGGTCCAGACTAGTTTTGCCGTTTTCCCCCTGCCACACCACGGATGACTTAAAGAGTCTTTCCAGGAAGATGTTAGGTGGGACGGGGTCGCGCTTAGCGCCAATACGAGCAAGAACATCCGTCGCTTGGTTACTTTCTCGAGCCACATGATGGAACTCGAGCCCCTCAAACCGGGCCGACATTTTTATGGCTGCGTTACGATATGCTGCCATCTTCGGATCTTTAGCGTCGAAATATCCATTTATTTGAGATATTGCCAGGTTTGAGTCCCCGCGCACCTCTAGGCATTGTATGCCCACGGAGACAGCCATCCGGAGACCATGCAATAAGGCCTCGTATTCGGCTGCATTATTGGAGTCTGTGTATAGTATTTGGAGAACGTACTGGACGATGTCTCCGGTAGGGGACGTTAAAATGACACACACTCCTAACCCTGCCATCATTTTGGAGCCGTTGAAGTGCATGACCCAATTGGAGTATGTGTCGTACTCTTTAGGGAGTTCGGCCTCTGTCCATTCGGCGATGAAGTCAGCCAGTACTTGGGATTTGATAGCTCGACGTGGTTTATATGTAATGTCGAATGGCAGGAGCTCAATGTCCCATTTGGGAATCCTGCCCGTAGATCGCGGTTGTTTATAATGTCGTTGAGTGGTACTTTGGAGGCCACCGTGATCGAACACTCCTTGAAGTAGTGATGAAGCTTTCGGGATGCCATGAAGACCGTGTATGCTATTTTTTCATAATGAGGGTACCGGGATTTGCATGGTGTAAGGACAGTAGATACGTAGTATACTGGCTTCTGAAGCGGGAATTTATGTCCGTCCTGTTCTTGTTCAACAACGAGTACGGCGCTCACCACCTGATGTGTTGCCGATATGTATAATAACATCGGTTCGCCGGAGTTTGGTGCGGCCAGGATTGGGTTCCTCGCCAGAAGGGTTTTTATTTCTTCCTGTCCGGCTGTTGCCGTGTCTGTCCACTCGAAGTGGTCGGTTCGCCGTAGAAGGCGATAGAGGGGCAGTGCCTTTTATCCTAATCTGGAGATAAAGCGGCTTAGAGCTGCCACGCAGCCTGCAAGTTTTTGAACTTGCTTAAGGTCTGTTGGCTTGGCCAATTGTGACAAAGCTCGGATTTTGGCTGGGTCTGCTTCGATTCCTCTATTGGAAATGATAAAGCCCAGCAGTTTTCCAGCGGGGACGCCGAAGACACACTTTTCCGGGGTTGAGCTTAATGTCATATGCCCTGAGGTTGTCGAATGTAAGACATAAGTGGTCTATTAGTGTTTCCACGTGCCTGGTTTTGATGACGATGTCATCAACATAAGCTTCTACTGTTTTGCCAATCTGCTTCTCAAGACATGTTTGAATCATGCGTTGGTATGTGGCACCGTCGTTCTTGAGCCCAAAGGGCATGGTATTGAAGCAGAATGACATGTATGGGGTAATAAATTCTGTTGCAGCTTGATCGGATTCCTTCATTTTGATTTGATGGTATCCGGAGTATGCATCGAGGAAACACAATGAGTCATGTCTTGCGGTGGCGTCAATGATTTGATCAATGCGGGGGAGGGGGAAGGGATAGGCTTTGTTGAGGTCTTTGAAATCGACGCACAGGCGCCAGGATTTGTCCTTCTTTGGTACCATCACCAGGTTTTCCACCCAGTCCGGATGTTTGATTTCTCTAACGAATCCGGCCTCGATGAGTTTGGCCAGCTCCTCCCCCATGGCTTGTCGCTTGGGTTCGGAAAAGCGCCGCAGTGCTTGCTTAACCATTTTAAACCCCTTTAATATATTGAGGCTATCTTTAGCCAGCTTGCATGGGATCCCTGGCATATCCGAAGGGTGCCAGGAAAATATGTCCCAGTTTTCACGGAGGAATTCTTGTAGTGCGGCGTCAACTGTTGGGTTTAGTTAAGCTCCGATGGATGTCATCTTCTTGGGGTCCGTTGGGTGGACCTGGAATTTGATTATTTCTTCCGCCGGTTTAAACAAGGTGGATTTGGAGCGTTTGTCGAGGATCACATCGTCCCTGTCCACTGTGGAGCGTAGTGTGGTTAATTTTTCGGCCGCGAGGGCTTCAGATAGCGCCTCCAGGGCCAGGGATGCAGTTTTGTTTTCTGCACGGAGTGTTGTGTCCGGATCACTGACGAGAGTGATTATACCTTTTGGTCCAGGCATTTTGAGCTTCATATATCCGTAGTGAGGTATAGCTTGGAAGCGTCTAAAAGCATCCCGCCCCAACAAGGCGTGATATTTGCTGCTGAAAGGGGCTACCTAGAAGGTTATTTCTTCGGACCGGTAGTTCTCCGGTGATCCGAATACCACGTCAAGTGTGATTTTGCCCGTGCAACGCGCCTCACGACTAGGAATAATTCCCCGGAAGGTTGTGTTACTTTGTTTGATGCGGCTCCTGTCTATTTCCATTTTATGGAGTATGTCCTCATAAATGAGAATTAGTCCGCTGCCGCCGTCCATGAGGACCTTAGTGAGTCGAAACCCATCCACGATGGGGCTGAGGACTAACGCGGCTGGTGCTCCTGCTGTTCGGTACTTTGGTTCATCACCGGCATTGAATGTGATAGCCATGTCGTTCCATGGGTTTATTACAACAATTTGGCAGACTTCATTGAGCTCATGAAGTGCCCTTTTGCGCTTGTTATTTGAAGCGAATGTCTCGAAGACTGTCAATACTCTTGGGTCGTCGTCTTCTGGGGGGTATTGTTCCGGGGCGTCCTTGATGAGGATGTCCTCGCCGCTCTTGGCTACCTGTCGTAGTATCCAACATGCTCTAAGGTTGTGAGTTGCCACGACATTTGTTGTTGTATGTATTTTGCATTGGCCATCGAGCCACTTTTCTAGAACGGTGTCGTGCCGTATAGCGGCTTTGTGTTTTTTGACTGTTGGACTGGGCGTGCCCCGAGGGTACACCCTTTTTGCCTGTAGGGGGAGTTGGGTTGGGACTGGTGGTTCCGAGTGAGGTACCTGAGTTTCCCAGGCGCTTTCCATCGCACACTATTTTTGTGTGATGGTTGCTAAGTCAGCAAATTTTAGTATGCGACGTCGATTGATGGCGTTGAGGATTCCTTTGTCCGCACAGTTTTTGCAGATTGTTGATATTGCATCCTCGTCGCGGCAATCTTTTACCTTGTCCTTGACAAGGAGGAATCTGGCCCAGAAGTGGTGGACCTTCTCCTGAGATAGTTGTTTTATGCTCATGAGAGCCTCTACGTCCGGGCGGGTGGTTGGAATTAAATCCGAACCCCGACCTAACCGGTTGTCCGGAGTCCGACGACCTTCCGGACTAGACAGTCCAGGTTCTAAAATATCTTTTGATTGTTTGAAACCGTCGTCTGATGCTATGTTCGGAGGGCTAGTTGCGTCCTTTCGTGGGTGAGTATCCGGCTCTTTATGAACGGCGACCCGAACGTAGTCTGTCTTCCATATAGAAGAAGACTCGCAGTCCTGCTCCAGGACTGTCGCGATCTGGTGTGTGACTGGAGGAGTTTCGGTTTCCCCCTGATCGATTTTAGGCCCGATCTGATCGTATCTGTCGCGACTCCCAAAGCGGTGATTGATTTCTACTACACAACCTTCTTCTTGTAGACGTTGTTGGGCCTCCAAGTGCAGAGGTTTGTAGGACAGTAGCAAATTTCCCTCAAGTGGATGACCTAAGGTTATCAATCCGTAGGAGGCGTAGGATGAAGATGGTCTCTCTCAAGCAACCCTGCAACCAAATAACAAAGAGTCTCTTGTGTCCCCAACACACCCAATACAATGGTAAATTGTATAGGTGCACTAGTTCGGCGAAGAGATGGTGATACGAGTGGTATATGGATAGTAGATAATAGTTTTTGTAATCTGAAATAATAAAAATAGCAAGGTAGCAAGTGATAAAAGTGAGCGTAAACGGTATTGCAACGATAGGAAATAAGGCCTAGGGTTCATACTTTCGCTAGTGCAAGTCCTCTCAACAATACTAACATAATTGGATCATAAAACTATCCCTCAACATGCAACAAAGAGTCACTCCAAAGTCACTAATAGCGGAGAACGAACGAAGAGATTATGGTAGGGTACGAAACCACCTCAAAGTTATTCTTTCCAATCAATCCATTGGGCTATTCCTATAAGTGTCACAAACAGCCCTAGAGTTCGTACTAGAATAACACCTTAAGACACAAATCAACCAAAACCCTAATGTCCCCTAGATACTCCATTTTCACCTCAAGTATCCGTGGGCATGATTATACGATATGCATCACACAATCTCAATTCATCTATTCAACCAACACATAGAACCTCAAAGAGTGGCCCAAAGTTTCTACCGGAGAATCACGACGAAAACGTGTGCCAACCCCTATGCATAGGTTCATGGGCGGAACCTGCAAGTTGGTCACCAAAACATACATCAAGTGGCATGTGGTATCCCATTGTCACCACAGATATCCACGGCAAGACATACATCAAGTGTTCTCAAGTCTTTAAAGACTCAATCCTATAAGATTACTTCAAAGGGGAAACTCAATTCATTACAAGAGAGAAGAGGGGGAGGAGAAACATAGGATCCAACTATAATAGAAAAGCTCGCGCGATACATCAAGATCGTGCCAAATCAAGAACACGAGAGAGAGAGAGAGATCAAACACATAGCTACTGGTACATACCCTCAGCCCCGAGGGAGAACTACTCCCTCCTTGTCATGGAGAGCACCGGGATGATGAAGATGGCCACCGGTGAGGGATCCCCCCTCCAGCAAGGTGCCGAAACAGGGTCCCGATTGGTTTTTGGTGGCTATGGAGGCTTCTGGCGGCGGAACTCCCAATCTATTGTTGCGTCCCGGAAGTTTTAGGGTATATGGAGTTATATAGGCAGAAGAAGCACGTCAAGGGATCCACGGGGGCCCCACGATGCAGGGGTGTCGTGGTTCTAAGCCTGACAGTAGAGTGGGGGGTAGGTATGAAGAGGCAAGGTCCTAGCTATGGAGAGGTTGTAAACACAAGGGATGTACGAGTTCAGGCCCTTCTTGGAAGAAGTAATAGCCCTACGTCTCGGAGCCCGGAGGCGGTCGAGTGGATTATGAGTGTCTGAGTTACAAGGTGCCGAACCCCTCTGCCTGTGGAGGGGGTGGCTTATATAGAGTGCGCCAGGACCCCAGCCAGCCCACGTAGGAGAGGGTTTAAGGTGAGTTAAGTCTGGGGCGTTACTGGTAACGCCCCACGTAAAGTGTCTTTACTATCATAAAGCCTACTTAATTACAGGCCGTTGCAGTGCGGAGTGCCTCTTGACCTCCTGGTGGTCGAGTGAGTCTTCATGGTCGAGTCCTTCAAGTCAGTCGAGTGAGTCCCTCGTTGGTCGACTGGAAGGTGACCTCCTCTAAGGGTGTCCTTGGGTAAGGTACTTAGACCAGGTTCGTGACCCTACCCTAGGTACATGACCCCATCATTAGCCCCCGAATGGATCGAGGCTTCGAGTGAGGAAGGAGTTGATGTCGTTTCCGATTAACCTTTGCGCTCTGGTCGTGCATTGTTCTGGACCAAAGAATCTCTTCGTTGATGGTGAGCAACTTGTCTTCAGTCGACTCGATTCATTCTCTTCTTTCGTCGAGTGATATTTCGGGCTTCGACGATCCCCGAGCGACGGATCGCGGGAAACTCCGCGTCTGACAGACTGATCTGCTGTTCGCGGATTCCGCGGGATGCGAAATTTGGAGACGCGCGCGAAGTGGAGCGGGCCGTGGCGTTCGGATGGGACGGGACATAGACGCCTCGATCTCCGCGCCGCTTTCTTCGCCACGTATCCCGTCTGCATAACTACTCCCGGATATGATTAGATTGACCGGGCCCACCTGTCATCCACTCGGAAGGGACCTTATAAATGCGCCCGGCGAGGATTTCTGTGCTGCGCCTCAACATTCTCTCTCTCTCTCTCTGCTCCCTTCGTCCCTGCCCAGCGCGCTTGCTCTCGCCCCCGCACAACTTCCCTTCGCGCATCTCGCCGGCAACCATGGCCAAGGAGAAGACGGCGGCGCTGGAACGTGCGAAGAAGGCGTCGGCGTCAGAGAAGGCAAAGGGGAGATCCACCAGCCGCGGAGGGTCCTCGTCCAGATCCCGCCTGCCGAAGGGCTGGGTCCAAGGAGACTGGATCCAGTCGACCATCACAGAAAATGACCTCCTCGACATGGCCAACGAGGGCTTGATCCCTCATGGAGCTGCAAGGCTTCCGGGGAAGGAGTGGCAGCCCTAGCCAGAAGAGGGTGAGTGTGTGCTCTTGGCCACCCATGTTGATCGTGGATTTTCCTTGCCGCCGAGTGTTTTCTTCCGTGGCTTCTTGAATTTCTTCGGAGCGCAGCTCCACCACTTTACCCCAAACTCTATCGCCTATCTTGCTGCATTTGTGTCCATGTGTGAGGGTTTCTTGGGCTGTCGACCGCACTGGGGTTTGTTCAAACATATATTCACGTGTCGCTCTCAGACCGTGAAGAAGGCGAGCCCAGGTGATGAGAGAACCCGAGTCGTCCAAATGTGTGGGGGTCTGGGGATCCAGGTGAGGAATAAGAGCACCTTCCCGCCCATGACCTTTCCCGAGTCCGTCAGAGGCTGGCAGTCGACTTGGTTCTACTGCCAGGTCCAGTCGACGCCAGGGCAGTCGAGTGGACTCCCTCCGTTTACCATGGACCGAGTGAACAAGCCCTCCCCTCTGAAGTTGATTCCGGAGGAGAAAGCTGACGTGAAGATGTTGATGGAGCGCGTGGTGCAGTTGGTTCGGGAGGGAGTGACGGGCATGGATCTCCTGGAGGTCTTCCTTAGGCGTCGCATCCAGCCCCTTCAGTTCCGGAGCCACTGCATGTGGTTGTACTGTGGGACCGAAGACGAGACTCGAGTCCATCCAGAAGCAGTCGACGATGTCACTCTGGAAAGATGGATGGTAGCCGTTACCGGAAACAAGGACAACCCACGCGGAGCTAGAAGGATTCCTCCACTCGACCACAACAGCGATCCAAACAAGGTATGTTTGCTCCGCTCTCCACTGTGTTCTTGTCGCATTCATTTCTGTTTATCCTGCCGACTGGTCGACTGATCCTTGTCTTGATATCTGCTAGGCTCTCACCGAGCTGTACTCGATGCCCAATGGGGCCCAAGCTCCGACTGAGGAGGGTGAGGCGAGTGGAGGCGAGAGCCAGGGAGAGGAGGAATGGGACTCGGACATTGCAGAGGATGATGACGACGATGATGATGATGACGGTGACGAAGATGACGTTGAGGACGAGGAAGAAGAGGAGGAGGAGGTCGTACCACCGCGTTCAGAAAGGCGGTCGAAGCTTGTCCACGACCCTTCGACTGAACGTGGCAAGGGGGTTGCGACCGTTGCCCAGTCGACCAAACGCCCTCGGACCACCTCTCCGGTGCCGACTGAAAAGGCGCCGAAGCAGCCCAGGGCGGCCTCGTCGAAGCCGACCAAGCTCCTGCCGAAGATGAAGGTGTCCATCCCCACCATATCAGGGTAATCGTTCTGCTTAAGTCTTCTTATTTTGTGTGAACTTTGTCTCTGGTCGACGCTGAAGTTAGTCGACTGATCCTTTGGAGTTGCAGTGCTGCTACTTCTGAAACCTCAGCCCGGGCTGATGACCATGAGATGGAGGACGCAGCAACTTCGAACCCAGGTACTGTATTCTTAACGCCGTTCTTAGTCGACTGACTCGCGATCTCTGATCCTGATTCTTCTCCGTAGCTCCACCCAATACTGTTATCGATCTCCCTGATGATGATGAGGATGAAGAACCACTGAAGCGTAGGAGGAGTAGGAAAGCGTCCGCCAGTAAGGTGCCCCAGGACGTGACGGCGCCGGAGATTCTGATTGCGGAGGAAGAGAACACCACTCGACACACGGTGTCCTTCGCAGATCCATTGACGAGTGCTCAGCAGCCCTCCCTCTTCACAACGCACCACGTCCCGGAGGACCAAGCTGGCGCGGCGAAGGAAGCGATACGCCAGGCGGGTATCATGATGGAGCAGTTGAAGACCATCCGGGATGCGAGCCAGGCAGCTTATGACGCCAGCTCTGCCCTCCAAAGCAATGTCCAGGTCAGTCGACCACTGTTTGTTCTGTTGGATATGCTACCAAAAACTTTTCCTTTCCGGAATTTATAGTAGTCACCCACTGGGTGTGTCGAATAAACTCCGTGTTAGCGGGGGCACGCTGAGTGCACCCGCTGGGTGTAGTCCCCAAGGCTAAGGTCGACTGCTGGCAGTCGGCCTTAGGCTTTATGATGTCAATCTTTCTGTCAGTCGACTATGTCGACTGGATTTCACGAACCGGTGGGGGCACGCTGAGTGCACCCACTGGGTGTAGTCCCCAAGGCTAAGGTCGACTGCTGGCAGTCGGCCTTAGGCTTTATGATGTCAATCTTTCTGTCAGTCGACTATGTCGACTGGATTTCACGAACCGGTGGGGGCACGCTGAGTGCACCCACTGGGTGTAGTCCCCAAGGCTAAGGTCGACTGCTGGCAGTCGGCCTTAGGCTTTATGATGTCAATTTTTCTGTCGGTCGACTATGTCGACTGGATTTCACAGTCTTAGAGAATGCATCTCGCTCTTTTTTTTTTGAGGTCGACTGGTCGACTTTGTCTTCAACAGGATTAGTGGGGGCACGCTGAGTGCACCCACTGGGTGTAGTCCCCGAGACTACGGTCGAATGCTTGTATTCGGCTGTAGTCTTAGAAACGTGTGTTTTTTCCTTTTTCACTCGGAAGTGAATTATATTTGACATTTAGTCGATTGGTTCTTCGCAGAACTCTTGTGATCTTGTGGCTCACTACTCTGAACTGGAACACAAGCACACTCAACTCGAGCTGAGCCTGAAGCTGGTTCAGGAGAAGCTGACGAAGGCAAAGGAGGATACCGAAGGTATGTTTGGTGAGACCCTGACGACTGCTTTTCCCCTTGCTTGTTTCAAAATCTGATCTTGCTGTAACTTGCAGGTAAGGTAAGGGAGGCCCAACAGAAGAAAGACCTTGAACTAGCTGAGAAGATCAAGCTTGCTGACGAGAAGTTAGCTTCAGTCAGCAAGCTTGAACAAGACAATACCAATCTAAAAGCTGCTCTTGGGATCGCCAACAAGGAGATCAGTCGACTAAAAACTGATAAAGCTGCCCTGACCGACCAAGTCAGCAAATTGACTGGGAAGAAAACTGATCTGGAGGCCTTCCTGAGTAGTCTTGCCAAGAAGTTGTTTCTTATGCTTGAAGGTAGACCTCTATGCTTGGCAAACATTTCCAATTGTGGTTTTTTCATTCGACCATCCCCTTGACTTAGTGATCATCCTTGTAGAATTTTGTCAAGACTTTGAAGAAGAAACTAGCCAGCTGGAGCCAAACCTCGACCCCGTCAATTCTCCGGTGAACGACGAAGTTGCCATGGATGTTTTCCGACTGGAATCTCGTGTTGCAGCTGTCGTGGACTATCTCGCAAGGCTGAAGGCCGCCACATCTCGCATCGACTCGACGCTCTGGCCTGAGGAGACACTTCAGAATGACCTTGAGTCGCTGATGGCCCGGTTGAACACGATCCCTGGTCGAGTGCAGGAATGGAAGAAGTCCTCGGCTCGGTGTGGTGCAGATGTTGCTCTGTGTCTGGCCCGAGTCCACTGTAAAGATGCGCGAGAAGAGAAGCCGGCGGCTCTTCGGGTGGCCAACACCAAGAAGCACGACTTCAGGTCCTTTATGGAAACTTTCCTTGCAGCTGCCACTCGGATCGCCGACGGAATTGACCTTGATGAATTCGTTGCTCCTTCCAGCCCTCCACAGGAGGGGTAAAAAACTTCTTCTGGCTCGACGCTTTAAATTTGCCTCGGTATGCCGAGTGGAATTGTAACCGATAAACCTTAACAGGCTTAACGCCTGAGCACTCTCGGTTCCTTTAGATATCGATTCAAACTTGAATTTGGTGCTTGAATACGATTGCCTTTGGCTCGAAATGTCTTTTGCAGGTTCAAAGCAAGGCGCCTTTACTGCAACCGACTTATTCTTTAGTCCACTTAGGCGAGCACTGGGCTGTGGCTAAGCCTCCGAGTGGAAGCCTGGCTTACCACTCGGTAGGATTTGATAACTTAGGCGAGTGCTTGGACTGCAGCTAAGCCCCCGAGTGAGAGGTTTGCTCTTCACTCGGTAGGATTTTTATAACTTAGGCGAGCACAGGGCTGCAGCTAAGCCTCCGAGTGGAAGTCTGGCTTACCACTCGGTAGGATTTTTATAACTTAGGCGAGTGCTTGGACTGCAGCTAAGCCCCTGAGTGAGAGGGTTGCTCTACACTCGGTAGGATTTTGATAACTTAGGCGAGTGCTTGGACTGCAGCTAAGCCCCCGAGTGAGAGGTTTGCTCTTCACTCGGTAGGATTTTTATAA
>NC_041382.1:656632098-656632778 GCF_002162155.2 Triticum dicoccoides
GAGTGCTTGGACTGCAGCTAAGCCCCCGAGTGAGAGGGTTGCTCTTCACTCGGTAGGATTTTTACAAACTTAGGCGAGTGCTTGGACTGCAGCTAAGCCCCCCGAGTGAGAGGTTTGCTCTTCACTCGGTAGGATTTTTATAACTTAGGCGAGCACAGGGCTGCAGCTAAGCCTCCGAGTGGAAGTCTGGCTTACCACTCGGTAGGGTTTTTGATAACTTAGGCGAAACGGATTCGCAGCTAAGCCTCCGAGTGAGAGTCTGGCTCACCACTCGGTAGGATTTTTACAAACTTAGGCGAAACGGATTCGCGGCTAAGTCACCCACTGAGGGGGAATTTTATTTGGACAAAAATAAAAAGTGACAGAAATTATGGAGGAACTATGACACTATTATTTTGAGGTCCATGGACTACAGAAGTACTTTATTGCAACTCATCCGAGTGATAAAACTTAAGTGTAAAATGGGCGGAGTAGCTCCGCGTTCCAAGCTCGGGGCTCGTCGATATTATGCTCGACGTTGTAAAGACGGTACGCCCCGTTGTGGAGAACCTTGGTGACGATGAAGGGGCCTTCCCAAGAAGGAGCAAGCTTGTGTGGTTTGTGCTGATCCACTCGGAGAACTAAATCCCCTTCCTGGAAGGCTCGACCTCTCACATTTCTGGCATGGAAACGACGCAAAT
>NC_041382.1:656632788-656633641 GCF_002162155.2 Triticum dicoccoides
GACTGCAGCTAAGCCTCCGAGTGAGAGGGTTGCTCTTCACTCGGTAGGATTTTGATAACTTAGGCGAGTACTTGGACTGCAGCTAAGCCTCCGAGTGGAAGTCTGGCTTACCACTCGGTAGGATTTTTATAACTTAGGCGAGTGCTTGGACTGCAGCTAAGCCCCCGAGTGAGAGGGTTGCTCTTCACTCGGTAGGATTTTTATAACTTAGGCGAGCACAGGGCTGCAGCTAAGCCCCCAAGTGAGAGGGTTGCTCTTCACTCGGTAGGATTTTTATAACTTAGGCGAGCACAGGGCCGCAGCTAAGCCCCCGAGTGAGAGGCTGGCTCACCACTCGGTAGGATTTTTACAAACTTAGGCGAAACGGATTCGCGGCTAAGTCACCCACTGAGGGGGAACTTTATGTGGACAAAAATAAAAAGTGACAGAAAGTATGGAGGGACTATGACACTATTATTTTGAGGTCCATGAACTACAAAAGTACTTTATTGCAACTCATCCGAGTGATAAAACTTAAGTGTAGAATGGGCGGAGTAGCTCCGCGTTCCAAGCTCGGGGTTCGTCGATATTATGCTCGACGTTGTAAAGACGGTACGCCCCGTTGTGGAGGACCTTGGTGACGATGAAGGGGCCTTCCCAAGAAGGAGCAAGCTTGTGTGGTTTGTGCTGATCCACTCGGAGAACCAAATCCCCTTCCTGGAAGGCTCGACCTCTCACATTTCTGGCGTGGAAACGACGCAAATCTTGTTGGTAGATGGTCGACCGGATCAGAGCCATCTCCCTTTCTTCCTCTAAAAGGTCGACTGCGTCCTGCCGCGCTTGTTCAGCCTCTGCTTCGTTGTAGATTTCAACT
>NC_041382.1:656633651-656665152 GCF_002162155.2 Triticum dicoccoides
CTTAGGCGAGTGCTTGGACTGCAGCTAAGCCCCCGAGTGAGAGGGTTGCTCTACACTCGGTAGGATTTTGATAACTTAGGCGAGTGCTTGGACTGCAGCTAAGCCCCCGAGTGAGAGGGTTGCTCTTCACTCGGTAGGATTTTTATAACTTAGGCGAGCACAGGGCTGCAGCTAAGCCCCCGAGTGAGAGGCTTGCTCTTCACTCGGTAGGATTTTGATAACTTAGGCGAAACGGATTCGCAGCTAAGCCTCCGAGTGAGAGTCTGGCTCACCACTCGGTAGGATTTTTACAAACTTAGGCGAAACGGATTCGCGGCTTAGTCACCCACTGAGGGGGAATTTTATTTGGACAAAAATAAAAAGTGACAGAAATTATGGAGGAACTATGACACTATTATTTTGAGGTCCATGAACTACAGAAGTACTTTATTGCAACTCATCCGAGTGATAAAACTTAAGTGTAAAATGGGCGGAGTAGCTCCGCGTTCCAAGCTCGGGGCTCGTCGATATTATGCTCGACGTTGTAAAGACGGTACGCCCCGTTGTGGAGAACCTTGGTGACGATGAAGGGGCCTTCCCAAGAAGGAGCAAGCTTGTGTGGTTTGTGCTGATCCACTCGGAGAACTAAATCCCCTTCCTGGAAGGCTCGACCTCTCACATTTCTGGCGTGGAAACGAGGCAAATCTTGTTGGTAGATGGTCGAGCGGATCAGAGCCATCTCCCTTTCTTCTTCTAAAAGGTCGACTGCGTCCTGCCGCGCCTGTTCAGCCTCTGCTTCATTGTAGATTTCAACTCGAGGAGCATTGTGGAGAAGATCACTCGGCAAGACTGCTTCAGCTCCATAGACCAAGAAGAATGGAGTTCTTCCGGTCGACCGATTAGGTGTGGTCCGCAGCCCCCAAAGCACTGAGGGAAGTTTGTCTACCCAGGCTCCAGCCGCGTGTTTGAGATCACGCATCAGTCGAGGCTTCAATCCCTTAAGAATCAGTCCATTAGCTCGCTCTGCTTGTCCATTCGACTGCGGATGGGCGACTGAAGCGTAGTCGACCCGTGTGCCTTGGGAGTTGCAGAAATCTCTGAATTCCTCTGAGTCAAAGTTCGACCCATTATCCGTAATGATGTTGTGCGGGACTCCATATCTGAATATTAGTTCCCTGATAAAGCTAACAACAGTACCGGTGTCAAGGCTCTTGATTGGTTTAGCCTCGATCCACTTGGTGAACTTGTCGACTGCCACCAGTACATGCGTGAAGCCACTTCGTCCTGTTCTCAAAGGACCTACCATGTCCAGTCCCCATACTGCGAAAGGCCAGACGAGTGGGATGGTCTTCAGGGCCGACGCAAGCTTGTGCGACATATTCGAGTAGAACTGACATCCCTCGCACTTATCCACTATATCTTTTGCCATCTCATTCGCCTTTGGCCAGTAAAATCCGGCTCGGTATGCTTTGGCCACGATGGTCCGAGAGGACGCATGATGACCACAGGTCCCCAAGTGAATATCATTGAGGATGAGTCGACCTTCTTCTGGGGTTATGCACTTCTGACCAACTCCAGTCGCGCTTTCTCTGTATAATTGTCCTTTGATTATGGTAAAGGCCTTAGATCGACGAACGATCTGTCGAGCCTCTTCCTCATCCTCCGGAAGCTCTTTTCTCAGGATATATGCGACATACGGAACTGTCCAGTCGGGAATGACCACCAAAACCTCCATGATCAAGTCGACCACCGCCGGGACTTCAACTTCAGTCGGATCTGTGGCACTCTTGGGCTGTGGAGTTTCTTCGGTGAAAGGATCTTCTTTGGCTGACGGAGTGTGTATATGCTCCAAGAACACACCACTCGGAATGGCTTCTCTCTTGGAACCTATCTTTGCTAGATCATCAGCTGCTTGATTTTTCAGTCGGGGTATATGATGGAGTTCCAACCCCTCGAACTTCTTTTCCAGCTTCCTCACTGCACTGCAGTATCCAGTCATGGCTGGGCTTCTCACGTCCCACTCTTTCATCACCTGATTGACCACTAAATCCGAGTCGCCATAAACCATCAGGCGACGGACGCCGAGTGAAATGGCCATGCGCAACCCATATAAGAGGGCCTCATATTCTGCCTCATTGTTGGAGGAATCAAAGTGAATCTGGAGCACATATCTGAGCTTATCTCCTCTGGGGGAAACCAGGACAACCCCAGCGCCGGAACCATTCAACATCTTAGAGCCATCAAAAAACATGGTCCAATGCTCCGAGTGAACTTCAGTCGACTGCTGTTGTTCAATCCACTCGGCGAGGAAATCTGCTATTGCCTGGGACTTAATGGCTTTCTTTGCCTCAAACTTGATATCAAGGGGAAGAAGTTCAATTGCCCATTTGGCCACTCGACCAGTTGCATCTCTGTTGTGCAAAATCTCTGATAGTGGAGCGTCGCTGACGACTGTGATGGAATGATCAGAGAAATAATGAGCAACCTTCTTTGTGGTCATGTATATTCCATACACAAGCTTCTGATAATGAGGATATCTCTGCTTGGATGGAGTCAAGACTTCAGACAAATAATACACTGGGCGCTGAACTTTGAGAGCTTTTCCTTCTTCTTCCCGCTCGACCGTTAGCACAGTACTGACGACTTGTCCTGTGGCTGCGATATAGAGCAACAGAGGCTCTTTGCTGATTGGAGCAGCAAGCACCGGCTGGGTGGAGAGCAGAGTTTTGAGCTCGGCAAACGCTGCATCAGCTTCTGGAGTCCACTCGAACTTGTCTGTCTTCTTCATCAGTCGGTAAAGAGGCAATGCCTTTTCACCGAGTCGTGAGATGAATCGACTTAATGCGGCCAAGCATCCAGTAAGCTTCTGGACATCGTGCACTCGCACAGGGTGTTTCATTCGGAGAATAGTGCCAATCTTCTCTGGGTTAGCGTCGATTCCCCGTTCGGAAACGAGAAAACCGAGTAACTTGCCACCAGGAACTCCAAATGTGCACTTTGATGGATTGAGCTTGATATCATACCTTCTGAGGTTGGCAAATGTTTCGGCGAGATCAGCGAGCAGGTCGGAACCTTTTCGTGACTTGACAACGATATCATCCATATATGCTTCCACATTCCGACTGATTTGAGTGAGTAGACACTTCTGAATCATTCGCATAAATGTGGCTCCGGCATTCTTGAGGCCGAATGGCATGGTGATATAGCAGAAGCACCCGAATGGAGTGATGAAAGCTGTTTTTACCTCGTCGGGTCCGTACAGACGGATCTGGTGGTACCCGGAGTAGGCATCTAAAAAAGATAGGCTCTCGCATCCCGTGGTCGAGTCAACAATTTGATCTATGCGAGGGAGAGGAAAATGATCTTTCGGGCAGGCCCGGTTGACGTGCTTGAAATCAATGCACATTCGGAGCGACTTGTCCTTCTTAGGAACCATGACGACATTAGCGAGCCACTCGGAGTGGTATATCTCTCGAATAAATCCGGCCGCCAACAGTCGAGCCACTTCTTCACCGATGGCTTTTCTCTTCTGGACGGCGGACCGCCGAAGATGCTCTTTGACTGGTTTTGCAGATGAGTCGACTCTTAGGCGGTGCTCAGCCAGCCCCCTGGGAACACCTGGCATGTCAGCGGGCTTCCATGCAAAAATGTCCCAGTTCTCACGGAGGAACTGGATGAGCGCTTCTTCCTATTTTGGGTCGAGTGTTGTGGAGATGCGGGTCGGAGCTGCATCGGGGTCGGTGGGTGAATGTGAACAGGCTTCGTCTCACTGGACGACTGGAATGCAGACTCTGTGGCGGGTTTCTTTGATCGCAGCAAGTCACTCGGATCTGCGTTTTGCTTGTATTCTTCGAACTCGACCGCTGTCACCTGGGAATCGGCAATCTTGGAGCCCTTCTGAAAGCACTCTTCTGCCTTTTTCCGATCACCGGTGACAGTGATCACTCCATTGGGGCCGGGCATCTTCAATTTGAGGTACACGTAGCATGGTCGAGCCATGAACCGTGCGTAAGCTGGTCTCCCCAAAATGGCATGATATGCACTCTGAAAATCCACGACCTCAAACGTCAACTTTTCTTTGCGAAAATGTTTCGAATCACCAAACACCACCTCCAAAGCTATTTGGCCGAGTGACTCGGCCTTCTTCCCTGGTATAACTCCATGAAAGCTCATGTTACTAGTGCTCAGTCGGGACATCGGAATGCCCATTCCTTTCAGTGTGTCTGCATACACAAGTTCAGCCCGCTTCCACCATCCATCAGCACCTTTGTCAGTCGAGTGCCTTCGACAACTGGATCGACCACCAAAGCTTGCCTCCCAGGGGTGGCAATATGAGTCGGGTGATTAGATTGGTCGAATGTGATGGGTATTTGAGACCATTTCAGATAATTTGCTTTTGCTGGGGCAACCATGTTCACCTCTCGGTTAATGACTTTCAGTCGACTCCTGCTTTCCACATCTGCAAAGATCATCAGAGTGGAGTTGATATGCGGATATCCTTCCTCACTGTCCTCCTTGTCTTCGGCCTTGTCCGACTCCTTCTCCTTGTCCTTAGACTGTTTTCCTTGAAACTGCTGGATCAGGAGTCGACATTGGCGAGTGGTGTGCTTCGGGTAAATGATATTCCCCTCTTCGTCTTTCTTCGTGTGAATGTGACATGGCATATCCATCACGTCGTTCCCTTCTTTATCCTTTACCTTCTTGGGGTTCCAGGATCCTTTTGGTTTCCCCTTAAACTTTCCCTGGGTCACGGCCAGAGCCTCTCCAGGAGCTGCTGGTTCAGCCTTCCGCTTCTGTTTCCGACTGGTGTTTCCTTTTTCCGACTGACTCGGCTTGTGCTTGCCGCTTCGGAGTCGGTCTTCTTCTTCGCCGTTGGCGTACTTGGTAGCAATCTCCATCATCCGACTCAAGGTCATGTCACCGGTTCGACCAAACTTCAAACTTAGTTCTCTGTTCTTGACGCCATCTTTGAAGGCGCAGACTGCCTGATGATCAGACACGTTCTCCACAGTGTGGTGCAAAGTGATCCACCTCTGAATATACTCTCTGAGAGTCTCATTAGCCTTCTGCACGCAGACTTGCAACTCTGTCAATCCAGCTGGTCGCTTGCAAGTCCCTTCAAACGTCCTGATGAACACTCGGGACAGATCTTCCCAAGCGTAAATGCTGCTAGGAGGTAATTGAGTCAACCATGCCCTGGCAGAACCTTCCAGCATGAGGGGCAAATGCTTCATGGCCACCTCGTCGTTCCGAGCCAATCTGAACTGCCACTCGGTAGTCTTCAAGCCAAGTTTCAGGCTTACACTCACCAGTGAACTTGCTGACTCCTGTTGCCAACCTGAAATTGTGAGGGATAACTGCGGCTCTGATAGCCCTGCTGAAACTTTCAGGGCCAGAAACATGCACTCGACTGCTTGTGGGCGCATCTCTGTCGAGTCCGCCCCGATGGGCTCTGTTCCGGTCGACCACACCTTGCACGATAATGGATCGCGCGTCGAAGCCTGGTTCTCTGGGGTCGACTGGAACCCTTCGCCCTGTACTGTACTGACGCCTGTCATATGGCTGCCGAGGAGCGTAAGACCCACCCCTCGGAGGGGTATTGGGCACTCGACGCCTATCATCTCGGTCGAGTCTGTCGCCATATTGATCTCGCCGATTCTCGCGCCCTTCACGCCGCGGAGGCGATCTGGGGCTGTGAGCCGACTGAACCGTATTCACAGTGACAGATCGACTGTGAATTCTGTTGCGCGACTGAGACACGGCTGAATTCTGATCTCCTGCTGCCTGGAGCAGATCCCTGATCTGCAGCAAACCTCTGCCAGCTTCCGACTGCGAAGGCTGGATGGACTCTGCTATACGGGTCGCAGCTGCTAAATTCTGAATTGGGGTTCGATATACCTGAGTCGGCGGGAAGAGTTGACGTCGACTGTTGTCGGGAACTCGTTGCCGCGCGCGCTCGTCGAGTGCTCGCTGAAGGTTCTCCAGTCGAGTGCGCTCGGCCAAATTGGCCAGACGCGCCTCCTCCAAGGCACGAGCCTAGGGGGTTTCTCCTGCGATGGGAGTACGCAGGGCATCCACGTTCCTGCGGCGAAGTTCCTCTCTTTGCAGAGAGTCGAGTGGCTCGGGCTGGTACTCTTCGTGGCGTCGTGCGGGGTCGCCTCCGTCACCTGCTCCATCATCACGGGCGAAGCCAGGGGGACTACGGGGCCCGTCGACCATCAAGATTTCTGCCGCTGGATCACTGCTACCGCACTCGGATGCAGTCTCTACGGAGCCAGTCGACAGATCGAACAAGCCGTAGAGAGATTCGTCGGGCTCGATTGCCGCAACTTGGGTGGTGGCCGATTGACGAGCCACAGCGTGCCTTACCCATCGCTGAAGCCTCGACCGGCCCAAGCGCTTGCGCTGGCGGGAGACCGGGAGGGTGGACGATGGAGGAGCCGACCGATACTGGGTCGACGGTTGCCGCAGCAGAACGCCGCGGACACATGCATGAAAATGCGTCGCACCGCGGACGGGGAGCGCATCTACGTCGAGTGGAGCCTCCTGGAGCCACGCGGAGTCGTCGGCGATGAAGGTGAGAGTGCCGAGACGGATCTCTTGACCCCCGACCAAAACTCCAGCAGACACCATGATGAAAGTACTCGGAAGAATCGCAACTTCTCCACAAAATCGCTAAAACACCTGCCCCACGGTGGGCGCCAACTGTCGTGGTTCTAAGCCTGACAGTAGAGTGGGGGGTAGGTATGAAGAGGCAAGGTCCTAGCTATGGAGAGGTTGTAAACACAAGGGATGTACGAGTTCAGGCCCTTCTTGGAAGAAGTAATAGCCCTACGTCTCGGAGCCCGGAGGCGGTCGAGTGGATTATGAGTGTCTGAGTTACAAGGTGCCGAACCCCTCTGCCTGTGGAGGGGGGTGGCTTATATAGAGTGCGCCAGGACCCCAGCCAGCCCACGTAGGAGAGGGTTTAAGGTGAGTTAAGTCTGGGGCGTTATTGGTAACGCCCCACGTAAAGTGTCTTTACTATCATAAAGCCTACTTAATTACAGGCCGTTGCAGTGCGGAGTGCCTCTTGACCTCCTGGTGGTCGAGTGAGTCTTCATGGTCGAGTCCTTCAAGTCAGTCGAGTGAGTCCCTCGTTGGTCGACTGGAAGGTGACCTCCTCTAAGGGTGTCCTTGGGTAAGGTACTTAGACCAGGTTCATGACCCTACCCTAGGTACATGACCCCATCAGGGGGTGGGCGCCCCCACCCTCATGGGCAGCTCCTGTATCTTCTGACGTGGGGTCCAAGTCCATCAGGTGTGTTTCCTTCCAAAAATAACTTCTCCAGTTGATTTCGTTCCGTTTCGACTTGGTCTAATATTCCTTTTCTTCAAAACACTGAAATAGGCATAAAACAACAAATCTGGGCTGGGCCTCTGGTTAATAGGTTAGTCCCAAAGGTAATATAAAAGTGGAAAATAAAGCCCAATATTGCCCAAAACAGTAGATAATATAGCATGGAGCAATCAAAAATTATAGATACGTTGGAGACGTATCAAGCATCCCCAAGCTTAATTCCTGCTCGTCCTCGAGTAGGTAAATGATAAAAAAGATAATTTTTGATGTGGAATGCTAGTTGGCATAATTTCAATGCAATTCTTCTTACTTGTGATATGAATATTCAGATCCATAAGATTCAAGACAAAAGTTCATTTTGACATAGAAAATAATAGTACTTCAAGCATACTAACTAAGCAATTATGTCTCTTCAAAATAACATGGCCAAAGAAAGTTATCCCTACAAAATCATATAGCCTGGCTATGCTCCATCTTCACCACACAAAATATTTAAATCATGCACAACCCCGATGGCATGCCAAGCAATTGTTTCATACCTTTGATGTTCTCAAACTTTTTCAATTTTCACGCAATACATGAGCGTGAGCCATGGATATAGCACTATAGGTGGAATAGAATGGTGGTTGTGGAGAAGACAAAAGGGAGAAGATAGTCTCACATCGACTAGGCATATCAACGGGCTATGGAGATGCTCATCAATAGATATCAATGTGAGTGAGTAGGGATTGCCATGCAACGGATGCACTAGAGCTATAAGTATATGAAAGCTTAACAAAAGAAACTAGTGGGTGTGCATCCAACTTGCTTGCTCACGAAGACCTAGGGCATTTTGAGGAAGCCCATCATTGGAATATACAAGCCAAGTTCTATAATGAAAGATTCCCACTAGTATATGAAAGTGACAATATATGAGACTCTCTATATGAAGAACATGGTGCTACTTTGAAGCACAATATATGAGACTCGCTATATCATGGTGCTACTTTGAAGCACAAGTGTGGTAAAAGGATAGTAGCATTGCCCCTTTTTATTTTTATTTTTTTATTTTTTGGCCTTTCTTTTTTTATGGCCTTTCTTTTTATTATTTTTATTTTTATTTGGGACAATGCTCTATTGAATGATTATCATCACACTTCTATTTATTTATAACTCAATGCTTACAACTCGATACTATAACAAAGTATGACTCTATATGAATGCCTCCGGTGGTGTACCGGGATGTGCAATGATGCATGAGTGACATGTATGAAAGAATTATGAATGGTGGCTTTGCCACAAATACGATGTCAACTACATGATCATGCTAGCAATATGACAATGATGAATGTGTCATGATGAATAGAATGGTGGAAAGTCGCATGGCAATATATCTCAGAATGGCTATGGAAATGCCATAATAGGTAGGTATGGTGACTGTTTTGAGGAAGGTATATGGTGGGTTTATGGTACCGGCGAAAGTTGCGCGGTACTAGAGAGGCTAGCAAAGGTGGAAGGGTGAGAGTGCGTATAATCCATGGACTCAACATTAGTCGTAAAGAACTCACATACTTATTGCAAAAATCTATTAGTTATCAAAACAAAGTACTACGCGCATGCTCCTAGGGGGATAGATTGGTAGGAAAAGACCATCGCTCGTTCCCGACCGCCACTCATAAGGAAGATAATCAATAAATAAATCATGCTCCGACTTCGTTACATAACGGTTCACCATACGTGCATGCTACGGGAATCACAAACTCTAACACAAGTATTTCTCAAATTCACAACTACTCAACTAGCATGACTCTAATATTACCATCTCCATATCTCGAAACCATTATCAAGTATCAAACTTCTCCTAGTATTCAACACACTCATAAGAGAATTTTATTATTCTTGAATACCTAGCATATTAGGATTTTAAGCACATTACCATGCTATTAATACTCTCAAAATAATCTAAGTGAAGCATGAGAGTTCATCTATTTCTATAAAATTAAACCACCATCATGCTCTAAAAGGATATAAGTGAAGCACTAGAGCAACAACAAACTACTCCGGAAGATATAAGTGAAGATCAATGAGTAGTCGAATAATTGTGCAACTATGTGAAGACTCTCTAACATTTAAGAATTTCAGATCTTGGTATTTTATTCAAACAGCAAGCAAAACTAAAGAAAATGACATCTAAGAATAGCAAACATCATGTGAAGAAGCAAAAACTTAGGATCAACCGATACTAACCGATAATTGTTGAAGAAGAAAGGTGGGATGCCAACCGGGGCATCCCCAAGCTTAGATGCTTGAGACTTCTTGAAATATTATCTTGGGGTGCCTTGGGCATCCCCAAGCTTGAGCTTTTGTGTCTCCTTAATTCCTCTCATATCAAGGTATCCCTAAATCTCAAAAGCTTCATCCACACAAAACTCAACAAGGACTCGTGAGATAGGTTAGTATAAACCATTGTCAAAACCTTATCATACTCTACTGTAGCAAATCACTAAAATTATTATTCAACATTGCATACTAAATGTCTCTGCATATTTTAATATTCCTATCCTCAAATAGAATCATTAAACAAGCAATCATATGCAAACAATGCAAACATAACAGCAATCTGCCTAAACAGGATAGTCTGTAAAGAATGCTGCAACATCCATACTTCCCTAACTCCAAAAATTATGAAATAAAATTCCCACTGTATTAAATTTATCATAGCTTAATATGCAAAAGGTTTCAACATTTTATCACATTCTGACTTTTCTAGGGAATTGTTGCAACAGGGGTAAACTTTCTGTTTCCAAACAGTGACATGTATACTTGTAACATAGGCATAGTAAAGGCTATCAATGCCACTTTTATTGAAATAAAAGATGCAAAACATTGTTCTAAATAACATCAAGAAAATCCTAACAAAATAAATTGATGATCCAAGCAAAACACATATCATGTGGCGAATAAGAATATAGCTCCAAGTAAAGCTACCGATGAACGAAGACGAAAGAGGGGATGCCTTCCGGGGCATCCCCAAGCTTAGGCTCTTGGTTGTCCTTGAATATTACCTTGGAGTGCCTTGGGCATCCCCAAGCTTAGGCTCTTACCACTCCTTGTTCCATAGTCCATCGAATCCTTACCAAAAACTTGAAAACTTCACAACACAAAACTTAAAGTAGAAAACTCGTAAGCTCCGTTAGTATAAGAAAATAAATGACCACTTCAAGGTGCTGTAATGAACTCATTCTTTATCTATATTGGTGTTAAAACTTCTGTATTCCAACTTCTCTATGGTTTATAAACTATTTTACTAGCCATAGATTCATCAAAATAAGCAAACAACACACGAAAAACAGAATCTGTCAAAAACAGAACAGTCTGTAGTAATCTGGATCAAACGTATACTTCTGGAACACATAAAATTCTCAAATAAATTTCTGGACCTGAGAAATTTATCAATTAATCATCTTCAAAAATAATTAACTAAATATCACTCTCTAAATAAAAATGGCAGCACTTCTCGTGAGCGCTAAAGTTTCTGTTTTTGACAGCATGATCAACAAGACTTCTCCGAAGTCTTCCCAAAGGTTCTACTTGGCACAAACACTAATTTAAAAGCATAAAACCACATATAAACAGAGGCTAGATGAATTATTTATTACTAAACAGGAAGAAAAAGCAAGGAACTAAAATAAAATTGGGTTTCCTCCCAACAAGCGCTATCGTTTAACGCCCCTAGCTAGGCATGATGATTTCAATGATGCTCACATAAAGGGTAAGAATTGAAACATAAAGAGAGCATCATGAAGAATATGACTAGCACATTTAAGTCTAACATACTTCATATGCATAGGGATTTTGTGAGAAAACAACTGATGGGAACAGTAATCAACTAGCATAGGAGGGTAAAATAAGCATAACTTCAAAATTTTAAGCACATTGAGAGGAAACTTGATATTATTGCAATTCCTACAAGCATATATTCCTCCCTCATAATAATTTTCAGTAGCATCATGAATGAATTCAACAATATAACCAGCACCTAAAGCATTCTTTTCATGCTCTACAAGCATGCAAAATTTACTACTCTCCACATAAGCAAAATTCTTCTCATGAATAATAGTGGGAGCTAACTAAACAAGATAACTATCATGTGATTGAAAATTAATATCAAGATGACAAGTTTCATGGTTATCATTATTCTTTAAAGCATATGTGTCATCACAATAATCATCATAGATAGGAGGCATGCTTCCATCACAATAAATTTGCTCATCAAAACTTGGGGGACAAAAAATATCATCTTCATCAAACATAGCTTCCCCAAGCTTGTGGCTTTGCATATCGTTAGCATCATGGATATTCAAGGAATTCATACTAACAACATTGCAATCATGCTCATCATTCAAATATTTAGTGCCAAACATTTTATAGATTTCTTCTTCTAGCACTTGAGCACAATTATCCTTTCCATCATACTCACGAAAGATATTAAAAAGGTGAAGCGTATGAGACAAACTCAATTCCATATTTTTTTTGTACTTTTCTTGTATAAACTAAACTAGTGATTAAACAAGAAACTAAAAGACTCGATTGCAAGATCTAAAGATATACCTTCAAGCACTCACCTCCCCGGCAACGGCGCCAGAAAAGAGCTTGATGTCTACTACACAACCTTCTTCTTGTAGACGTTGTTGGCCCTCCAAGTGCAGAGGTTTGTAGGACAGTAGCAAATTTCCCTCAAGTGGATGACCTAAGGTTTATCAATCCATAGGAGGCGTAGGATGAAGATGGTCTCTCTCAAGCAACCCTGCAACCAAATAACAAAGAGTCTCTTGTGTCCCCAACACACCCAATACAATGGTAAATTGTATAGGTGCACTAGTTCGGCGAAGAGATGGTGATACGAGTGGTATATGGATAGTAGATAATAGTTTTTGTAATCTGAAATAATAAAAATAGCAAGTTAGCAAGTGATAAAGTGAGCGTAAACATTATTGCAATGATAGGAAATAAGGCCTAGGGTTCATACTTTCGCTAGTGCAAGTCCTCTCAACAATACTAACATAATTGGATCATAAAACTATCCCTCAACATGCAACAAAGAGTCACTCCAAAGTCACTAATAGCGGAGGACGAACGAAGAGATTATGGTAGGGTACGAAACCACCTCAAAGTTATTCTTTCCAATCAATCCATTGGGCTATTCCTATAAGTGTCACAAACAGCCCTAGAGTTCGTACTAGAATAACACCTTAAGACACAAATCAACCAAAACCCTAATGTCACCTAGATACTCCATTGTCACCTCAAGTATCCGTGGGCATGATTATACTATATGCATCACACAATCTCAATTCATCTATTCAACCAACACATAGAACCTCAAAGAGTGCCCCAAAGTTTCTACCGGAGAATCATGACGAAAACATGTGCCAACCCCTATGCATAGGTTCATGGGCGGAACCCGCAAGTTGGTCACCAAAACATACATCAAGTGGCACGTGGTATCCCATTGTCACCACAGATATCCACGGCAAGACATACCTCAAGTGTTCTCAAGTCTTTAAGGACTCAATACGATAAGATTACTTCAAAGGGGAAACTCAATTCATTACAAGAGAGAAGAGGGGGAGGAGAAACATAGGATCCAACTATAATAGCAAAGCTCGCGATACATCAAGATCGTGCCAAATCAAGAACACGAGAGAGAGAGATAGAGAGAGATCAAACACATAGCTACTGGTACATACCCTCAGCCCTGAGGGAGAACTACTCCCTCCTCGTCATGGAGAGCACCAGGATGATGAAGATGGCCACCGGTGAGGGATCCCCCCTCCGGCAGGGTGCCGGAACAGGGCCCCGATTGGTTTTTGGTGGCTACGGAGGCTTCTGGCGGTGGAGCTCCCGATCTATTGTTGCGTCCCGGAAGTTTTAGGGTATATGGAGTTATATAGGCAGAAGAAGCACGTTAGGGGAGCCACGAGGGCCCCACGAGGCAGGGGGCGCGCCCTAGGGGGGTGGGCGCGCCCCTACCCTCATGGGCAGCTCCTGTATCTTCTGACGTGGGGTCCAAGTCCATCAAGTCTGTTTCTTTCCAAAAATAACTTCTCCAGTTGATTTCATTCCGTTTTGACTCCGTCTGATATTCCTTTTCTTCAAAACACTGAAATAGGCATAAAACAGCAAATCTGGGCTGGGCCTCCAGTTAATAGGTTAGTCCCAAAAGTAATATAAAAGTGGAAATAAAGCCCAATATTTCCCAAAACAGTAGATAATATAGCATGGAGCAATAAAAAATTATAGATACGTTGGAGACGTATCAGCGATGCGATCCAGGAGCTCGTTTAAGGACGAAAACTCAACCGGATCCATCTGCTTGGAGTGATCGGAGTTGATGCGAAGGGTATTTTCGATGGCCCGAGAGGTCGTCGTTGCCGCTGCGGCCGAACGGGTGATCATAATAAAGTCGCTCAGCCGGAGGGTTTGGCCCGAGGCCAAAACTACCCCTGCAGTAATATTGTCTTTAATGACAAGGCGAACCATCGAGCCTTTCATCGACGACACATTGGAACTCTCAATGAAAACACCAATGTCGGTGTAAAAACCGGCGGATCCCGGGTAGGGGGTCCCGAACTATGCGTCTAGGATCGATGGTAACAAGAGACGGGGGACATGATGTTTACCCAGGTTCGGGCCCTCTCTATGGAGGTAAAACCCTACGTCCTGCTTGATTGATATTGATGAATATGAGTGTTACAAGAGTTGATCTACCACGAGATCGTAATGGCTAAACCCTAGAAGTCTAGCCTATGTGGGTATGGTAATGAGTATATGTGGTGTCCTTTTCGGACTATCCCCTTTGGTTTATATAGACACCGAGGGGGGTCTAGGGTTTACATGGAGTCGATTACATAAGAAGGAATCTTTGGTCGCCCAGCTTGCCTTCCACGCCAAGTAGAGTGCAATCCAGACATGGTGCAGTCTTTGGTCTTCATGTCTTCACAGCCCATCAGTCCGGCCCATAGATAATAGGCCAGACTCCCGAGGACCCCTAAGTCCAGAACTCCCTCAAGCATCACTCAGCGGACAAGTGGATTTCTGAGCATAGCACTTGGACTGATGATGAGGCACCTGGCCATCCTTCTACCTCCACTTCTGCTGCTGATGATGATATCATGGAGCATGAGGATGAGGAGTCTGACGATGCTGATCCAGATGAGACCGAGGAGTCAAAGGAGGACTACCGTGAAGGAAATATGCCCTAGAGGCAATAATAAAGTTGTTATTTATATTTCCTTATATCATGATGAATTTTTATTATTCATGCTAGAATTGTATTAACCGGAAACTTAGTACATGTGTGAATACATAGACAAACAGAGTGTCCCTAGTATGCCTCTACTAGACTAGCTCGTTAATCAAAGATGGTTAAGTTTTCTGACCATAGACATGTGTTGTCATTTAATGAACGGGATCACATCATTAGAGAATGATGTGATGGACAAGACACATCCGGTAGCTTAGCATAATGATCATTTAGTTTTATTGTTATTGCTTTCTTCATGACTAATACATGTTCCTCCGACTATGAGATTATGCAACTCCGGAATACCAGAGGAACACCTTGTGTGCTATCAAACATCACAACGTATCGGGGTGATTATAAATATGATCTACATGTGTCTCCGATGGTGTTTGTTGAGTTGGCATAGATGGAGATTAGGATTTGTCACTCCAAGTATCGGAGAGGTATCTCTAGGCCCTCTGAGTAATGCTCATCACTATAAGCCTTGCAAGTGATGTAACTAATGAGCTAGTTGCGGGATGATGCATTACAAAACGAGTGAAGAGACTTTCGAGTAACTAGATTGAACTAGGTATGATGATACCGACGATCGAATCTCGGGCAAGTAACATACTGATGACAAAGGGAACAACGTATGTTGTTACGCGATTTGACCGATAAAGATCTTTGTAGAATATGTAGGATCCAATATGAGCATCCAGGTTCCACTATTGGTTATTGACCGGAGATGTGTCTTGGTCATGTCTACATAGTTCTCGAACCCGTAGGGTTCGCATGCTTAACGCTCGATGACGATTTGTATTATGAGTTATGTGATTTGATGACCGAAGTTTATTTAGAGTCCCGTATGAGATCACGGACATGACGAGGAGTCTCGAAATGGTCGAGACATAAAGAATTATATATTGGACGATGTTATTCGGACACCGGATGAGTTTTGAGAGGTACCAGGTAATTATCGGAGTGCCGGAGGGTTATCGGAACCCCTGGGGCAACTAATGGGCCTTAATGGAGAGAGATGAGGGTCGCAAGGGTCTGCCCCCCCCCCCCTTTGGGTCCGAATTGGACTAGGAGAAGGGGCCAACGCCACCTTTCCTTCCCCTCTCCCTTCCCCTGTTGGGGAACGTTGCAAAAAACAAAAAATTTCCTACGGTTTCACCAAGATCCATCTATGAGTTCATCTAGCAACGAGTGATCGGATTGCATCTACATACCTTTGTAGGTCACGCGCGGAAGCGTTCAAAGAACGGGGATGAGGAAGTCGTACTCGACGTGATCCAAATCATCGGAGATCCTAGCGCCGAACGGACGGCACCTTCGTGTTCAACACACGTACGATCAGCGTGACGTCTCCTCCTTCTTGATCCAGCAAGGGGGAAGGAGAGGTTGATGAAGATCCAGTAGCACGACAGCGTGGTGGTGGATGCAGGAGTCACCGCAGCAGGGCTTCGCCGTTCTACTACGAGAGGGAGAGGTGTAGCAGGGGAGAGGGAGGCGCCAAGAGTCAAGGGTGCGGCTGCCCCTCCCTCCCCCCTTTATATAGGCTCCCCTAGTGGGGGCGCCGGCCCTAGGAGATGGGATCTCCTAGGGGGGTGGCGGCCAAGGGGTGGAGTGCCCCCCAAGCCAGGTGGGGCGCCCCCCCACCCTAGGGTTCCCAACCCTAGGCTCATGGGGTGGGCCAAAGGGGGCGCACCAGCCCACTATGGGCTGGTTCCCCTCCCCACTTCGGCCCATGGGGCCCTCCGGGATGGGTGGCCCCACCCGATGGACCCCCCGGGACCCTTCCGGTGGTCCCGGTACAATACCGGTGACCCCCGAACTCTCCCGATGGCCGAAACTGCACTTCCTATATATAATTCTTCACCTCCGGACCATTCCGGAACTCCTCGTGACGTCCGGGATCTCATCCGGGACTCCGAACAACTTTCGGGTTACTCCATATTCATATCTCTATAACCCTAGCATCAGAACCTTAAGTGTGTAGACCCTACGGGTTCGGGAGACATGTAGACATGACCGAGACGGCTCTCCGGTCAATAACCAACAGCGGGATCTGGATACCCATGTTGGCTCCCACATGCTCCTCGATGATCTCATCGGATGAACCACGATGTTGAGGATTCAAGCAACCCCGTATACAATTCCCTTTGTCAATCGGTACGTTACTTGCCCAAGATTCGATCGTCGGTATCCCAATACCTCGTTCAATCTCGTTACCGGCAAGTCACTTTACTCGTACCGTAATGCATGATCCCGTGACCAGACACTTGGTCACTTTGAGATCATTATGATGATGCATTACCGAGTGGGCCCAGAGATACCTCTCCGTCATACGGAGTGACAAATCCCAGTCTTGATCCGTGTCAACCCAACAGACACTTTCTGAGATACCCGTAGTATACCTTTATAGTCACCCAGTTACGTTGTGACGTTTGGTACACCCAAAGCACTCCTACGGTATCCGGGAGTTACACGATCTCATGGTCTAAGGAAAAGATACTTGACATTGGAAAAACTCTAGCAAACGAACTATACGATCTTGTGCTATGTTTAGGATTGGGTCTTGTCCATCACATCATTCTCCTAATGATGTGATCTCATTATTAATGACATCCAATGTCCATAGTCAGGAAACCATGACTATCTATTGATCAATGAGCTAGTCAACTAGAGGCTTACTATGGACATGTTGGTGTCTATGTATTCACACATGTATTACGATATCCGGATAACACAATTATAGCATGAATAAAAGACAATTATCATGAACAAGGAAATATAATAATAATCTTTTTATTATTGCCTCTAGGGCATATTTCCAACAGTCTCCCACTTGCACTAGAGTCAATAATCTAGTTACATTGTGATGAATCGAACACCCATAGAGTTCTGGTGTTGATCATGTTTTGCCCTAGGGAGAGGTTTAGTCAACGGATCTGCGACATTCAGGTCCGTATGTACTTTACAAATATCTATGTCTCCATCTTGAACATTTTCACGAATGGAGTTGAAGCGACACTTGATGTGCCTGGTCTTCTTGTGAAACCTGGGCTCCTTGGCAAGTGCAATAGCTCCAGTGTTGTCACAGAAGAGTTCGATCGGCCCCGACGCATTGGGTATGACTCCTAGGTCGGTGATGAACTCCTTCACCCAAATTGCTTCATGCGCTGCCTCCGAGGCCGCCATGTACTCCGCTTCACATGTAGATCCCGCCACGACGCTCTGCTTGCAGCTGCACCAGCTTACTGCTCCACCATTCAACATATACATGTATCCGGTTTGTGACATAGAGTCATCCAGATCTGTGTCGAAGCTAGCATCGACGTAACCCTTTACAATGAGCTCTTCGTCACCTCCATAAATGAGAAACATGTCCTTAGTCCTTTTCAGGTACTTCAGGATATTCTTGACCACTGTCCAGTGTTCCTTGCCGGGATTACTTTGGTACCTACCTACCAAACTTACGGCAAGGTTTACATTAGGTCTGGTACATAGCATGGCATACATAATAGACCCTATGGCTGAGGCATAGGGGATGACACTCATCTCTTCTATATCTTCTGCCGTGGTCGGACATTGAGCTGAGCTCAATTTCACACCTTGCAACACAGGCAAGAACCCCTTCTTAGACTGGTCCATATTGAACTTCTTCAATATCTGATCAAGGTATGTGCTTTGTGAAAGACCTATGAGGCGTCTTGATCTATCTCTATAGATCTTGATGCCTAATATATAAGCAGCTTCTCCAAGGTCCTTCATTGAAAAACTCTTATTCAAGTAGGCCTTAATGATATCCAAAAGTTCTATATCATTTCCCATCAAAAGTATGTCATCTACATATAATATGAGAAATGCTACAGAGCTCCCACTCACTTTCTTGTAAACGCAGGCTTCTCCATAAGTCTGCACAAACCCAAACACTTTGATCATCTCATCAAAGCGAATGTTCCAACTCCGAGATGCTTGTACCAGCCCATAAATCGAGCGTTGGAGCTTGCACACCTTGTCAGCATTCTTAGGATCGACAAAACCTTCCGGCTGCATCATATACATATAACACCCTCGATGCGACTATATCTCCCACGTGTCGAGGCACGACTTAGAGGCATAATCGCATTGAAGGCATATGTCGCAAGTTAGGCAATCTTCACAACATCCCATGTAATATGAATAATACAGGGGAGATAATAATAGTTGGCTTACACTCGCCACGTCAATCAAGTACATAAATAACATTACATCATCCAAACACTCATGGCCCGACTACGGCGCCAAAATAAAAGAGAACCCAACATGCGACAATGGTCCCGTTCACCCCCAACTGGGCACCACTACTGATCATCGGGAAAGGAAACATAGTAACGTTGAGAGTCTTCGTCGAAATCCCACTTGAGCTCAAGTGCGTCTCCTGGAGCGGAATCATCAGGCCCTGCATCTGGTGTAATAGTAATTTGTGAGCCACAGGTACTCAGCAATCTCGCACCCTCGCGATCAAGACTATTTAAGCTTATAGGTAAGGCAAGGTAAAATATGAGTGGAGCTGCAGCAAGCGACTAGCAAGTATGGTGGCTAGCTTATACGCAAAAGAGAGCGAGAAGAGGAGGCAAAGCACGAGCGAGAAACTAGAGAACCACCTGTGCAAACATTACTCCAACACCGTGTCCACTTCCCGGACTCCGCCGAGAAGAGGCCAACACGGTAACACACTCAGTTGATTCATTTTAATTAATTAAGGTTCAAGTTATCTACAACCATACATTAACAAATTCCCATCGGCCCATAACCGCGGGCACGGCTTTCGAAAGTTCAAATCCCTGTAGGGGAGTCCCAACTTAGCCCATGAAAAGCTCTCACGGTCAACGAAGTAATAGACCTCCTCCCAAGACGTTCCGATCAGACTCGGTATCTCGGTAATTCAAGACACTTCGACAGGTTAAAACAAGACCAGCTACACCGCCTGAATGTGCCGACAAATCCCGATAGGAGCTGCACATATCTCGTTCTCAGGGCACACTCAGATGAGCAAGACGTCGGGTAGGCCAGCCCAGAATTTCCCCTGGTAGCCTCGGACATCGATCAGTTGGACCAACACTCAGAGGAGCACTGGCCCGGGGGTGGGGCTAAAATAAGATGACCCTTGAGTCTGCAGAACCCAAGGGAAAGAAAAGGCTAGGTGGCGAATGGTAAAACCAATGTTGGGCATTGTTGGAAAAGCTTTAATCAAGGCGAACTATCAAGGGGTTCCCATTATAACCCAACCGCGTAAGGAACGTAAAATCCGGGAACATAACACCGATATGACGGAAACTAGGGCGGCAAGAGTGGAACAAAATACTAGGCGAGAGGCCGAGCCTTCCACCCTTTACCAAGTATATAGATGCATTAAGATAACATAGCAATATAATGATATCCCAACAAGTAAATAAATGATCCAACAAGGAACGACCTTCAATCTTCAGCTATAACTAGCAACGCTATAAGAGGGGCTGAGCAAAGCGGTAACCTAGCCAATCAACGGTTTGCTAGGACAAGGTGGGTTAGAGGTTTGACATGGGAATATGGGAGGCTTGAAAGCAAATGGTAGGCATCGTAGCATTGGCATAGCAAAAGAGCAAGCAAACTAGCATAGCAAAGATAGTAGTGATTTCGAGGGTATGATCATCTTGCCTGCACAGTTGTCAGAGTTGACTGGATCCTCAAAAGCAAACTCAACGGGCTCCTCGTTAGCGAACACGTCTCCCGGCTCTACCCAAACAAGACAAACAAGCAACAAGAATACAATCAACCATGTGCAAGACCAAGCAATATGATGCAATGATGATATGCTATGCGGGATGCGATGCGAGATGCCAAATGCAAGATATGACAGGAAATGCATGAACCTGGCCTCAACTTGGAAAACCAAGTGTGCCACTGGAAAGATGAGATGAAATCGCTTGAAAACGATATAAAGAACGCCGGAATCGGAGTTACGGTTTGGAAATGGCAAGCGATTCAAATATGGCACCGGTCTGCGATTTACAACAAGTAGCCATCTAAATGCAATGAGATGAACATGCTACAGCACTCAAACATGACAACAAAATACAGGGCAGGGATGCATACAAGATGCTTTACAAAAGTCTAGCACTGAGCTACAGCCAAATCATCCATTAACGGGTTCAAACAAGCATGGCAAAAATGCATATGGCAAGCATATCTCAGACTTAGTGAAATTAACACTTGTCTGGATTTTCAGATCAAATAGCCCTCTTCAGAGCAACAAAACTACATGCTACAGGACCTGAACAAGGCAAAGTAAAGCAAGGCATGGAGCTACTCAAAGAGCTTAACAAAAGTCCCTTAGTGACCTTGAGCCAAAAGGGATCAGAAAATACAATTGCAAGCATGTGAACATAGCAAAAACATAATCAATTTTTAGACTTAGTGAAAAACTGACACATGCTGAAATATAACTCAAGTAGGCATGTTTACGAGCTCGATGCACTCACTACGGTGCAAGTCATGGCAAGACAAGCATACATCCCTTAAGAACACACAAAATGCAAGCCAGACATGGCAAGAACAATAGCATAGCATGCACGGATCAACTACAACATCATCGGCAAAATTGCAAACAAGTTGACAATCTGCCCAGCTTCACAAAGTAGCAAAAGTAGAGCTCGATTGACTCAAGCTAGGGTGCTCCATAATTGCAAACAAAGACACGGATGGATAGAGCACTACAAGATTAACAAAACATCCTTACTGATCATCCTCAAAAGAGGCACGGATCACTAGGAAACAACATGAACATATGGCATCATGAGATAAACAACTCCAGGACTTAGTGGAATTGCTTAGTCCCTGAAAACAGAATTAGCAAGTGCACCACTTTGCAAGCTTGCACAAGTCACCACACACATCACAAAAAATACATGGGTTGCACCTCTAGAAAGATGACAAAACCCTTAACAAAACACATGTAGAGCATCAGGGCATATCATGCACACATTAACCATGGCAAAAATGACAAAAAGCTAAATGGATTAGCCGATCTGACAATTATCTCAAGTAGCCCTCTTCTAACAGCATTTCGGGCATCAAGATGAACTCAAATGAAAATGATGCAATGGAATGAAATGATGTACTCTCTGAGATGAACATTTTGATATGCTATATGCATGAATCGGAGCTATGGACGCAAAGTTACAGAGCCGTGAACATGAGCACTTGAACTGAAAATATCAGGGACTTAGAAAAAAACAACCCTCAGATCTAGGGTTTCGGCGGGCACGCGGATCGAGGCAGCGGCGCTCTCGCCGGAGATGACACGGGCGGCGGCCGGAGTAGAGGAGGAGGGGCCCGAAGCTCCCGCGGGCTGTATCTCACCGGATTCGGCCACCGGCGAGTCGGCGAGGCGGTGGGGAGGCGCGTCGGCGGCGGTGGCCTGCTCCGGTCGGCGGGGCGCGGTGGCGGCACAAGGCCAGCAGGCGGCGCGGGCAAGGAGACGAGGCGGCGGTGGGCGAGCGGGCGAGGCGGCTCGGCTTCGGGCCGCGGGGGCCGGAGGCGGGCCCGGCGGGCCGGCAGGGAAGTGGACGCGGGGCGCGGACAGGTGGCGGTCGGCGGTTGGCGGCGGTGATGGGCGGACGTTGTCCGGCTCCGTCCGGACACGTCCGGCGGCGACGGAGACGGATTTTTAGGGTTTGAGGAGTAGGGGATCCGGGATCTCGGGGAAGGGGTCTATTTATAGGCATAGAGGGAGCTAGGAGAGTCCAAATGAGGTGCGGTTTTCAGCCACGCGATCGTGATCGAACGCTCTAGATGATGGAGAAGACTTAGGTGGGTTTTGGGCCAAATTGGAGGAGTGTTGGGCTGCAACACACACGAGGCCTTTTCGGTCCCTCGGTTAACCATTGGAGTATCAAACGAAGTCCAAATGATACGAAACTTGACAGGCAGTCTACCTGTAGTAAACCAAGGCCGCTTGGCAAGTCTTGGTCCAATCCGGAAATGTTTAATCCCCACACACGAAAGAAAGCTAGAAATGACCACCGGAGGAGAACGAAACGCCGGAATGCAAAACGGACAACGGGGAAAATGCTCGAATGCATGGGACGAACACGTATGCAAATGCAATGCACATGATGACATGATATGAGATGCATGACAATGACAACAACACACGGAGATAAAGACCCGAACCCGAGGAAATAAATATAACTTAACGCCGGAAACGGCAAGAGTTGAAGTACAAATTGGGAAAGTTACATCCGGGGTGTTACAATACAATTCTTCCTTAAGGAAACCATTAAGGAATGCCATTTTGACGTCCATTTGCCATATCTCATAATCATAGAATGCGGCAATTGCTAACATGATTCGGACGGACTTCAGCTTCGCTACGGGTGAGAAAGTCTCATCGTAGTCAACCCCTTGAACTTGTCGATAACCCTTAGCGACAAGCCGAGCTTTATAGATGGTCACATTTCCATCCGCGTCTGTCTTCTTCTTAAAGATCCATTTATTTTCTATGGCTTGCCGCTCAACGGGCAAGTCAGTTAAAGTCCATACTTCGTTTTCATACATGGATCCTATCTCGGATTTCATGGCTTCCAGCCATTTGTCGGAATACGGGCCCGCCATCGCTTCTTCATAGTTTGAAGGTTCACTGTTGTCTAACAACATGATTTCCAAGACAGGGTTGCCGTACCACTCTGGTGCGGAACGTGTCCTTGTGGACCTACGAAGTTCAGTAGCAAGTTGATCTGAAGTTTCATGATCATCATCATTAACTTCCTCTCTAGTCGGTGCAGGCACCTCAGGAACATTTTCTTGAGTTGCGCCATTTTCCGGTTCAAGTGGTAATACTTCATCAAGTTCTACTTTCCTCCCACTTACTTCTTTCGAGAGAAACTCCTTCTCTAGAAAGGATCCATTCTTGGCAACAAAGATCTTGCCTTCGGATCTGAGGTAGAAGGTATACCCAATAGTTTCTTTAGGGTATCCTATGAAGACGCATTTTTCCGACTTGGGTTCGAGCTTTTCAGGTTGAAGTTTCTTGACATAAGCATCGCATCCCCAAACTTTTAGAAACGACAGCTTAGGTTTCTTCCCAAACCATAATTCATACGGTGTCGTCTCAACGGATTTCGACGGAGCCCTATTTAAAGTGAATGCGGCAGTCTCTAAAGCATAGCCCCAAAATGATAGCGGTAAATCGGTAAGAGACATCATAGATCGCACCATATCTAATAGAGTGCGATTACGACGTTCGGACACACCATTACGCTGAGGTGTTCCAGGCGGCGTCAGTTGTGAAACTATTCCACATTTTCTTAAGTGTGTGCCAAACTCGTGACTCAAGTATTCTCCTCCACGATCTGATCGCAAGAACTTGATTTTCCTGTCACATTGATTCTCAACCTCACTCTGAAATTCCTTGAACTTTTCAATGGTCTCAGACTTGTGTTTCATTAAATAGACATACCCATATCTACTCAAGTCATCAGTGAGGGTGAGAACATAACGATAGCCACCGCGAGCCTCAACACTCATTGGACCGCACACATCAGTATGTATGATTTCCAATAAGTTGGTTGCTCGCTCCATTGTTCCTGAGAATGGAGTCTTGGTCATTTTACCCATGAGGCATGGTTCGCACATGTCAAATGATTCGTAATCAAGAGACTCTAAAAGTCCATCTGCATGGAGCTTCTTCATGCGTTTGACACCTATGTGACCAAGGCGGCAGTGCCACAAGTATGTGGGACTATCATTATCAACCTTACATCTTTTGGTATTCACACTATGAATATGTGTAGCATTACGCTCGAGATTCATTAAGACTAAACCATTCACCATCGGAGCATGACCATAAAACATATCTCTCATATAAATAGAACAACCATTATTCTTGGATTTAAATGAGTAGCCATCTCGAATTAAACGAGATCCTGATACAATGCTCATGCTCAAAGCTGGCACTAAATAACAATTATTGAGGTTTAAAACTAACCCCGTAGGTAAATGTAGAGGTAGCGTGCCGACGGCGATCACATCGACCTTGGAACCATTCCCGACGCACATCGTCACCTCGTCCTTCGCCAGTCTCCGCTTATTCTGCAGCTCCTGCTTTGAGTTACAAATGTGAGCAACCGCACCGGTATCAAATACCCAGGAGCTACTACGAGTACTGGTAAGGTACACATCAAATACATGTATATCACATATACCTTTCGTGATGCCGGCCTTCTTGTCCGCTAAGTATTTGGGGCAGTTCCGCTTCCAGTGACCACTTCCCTTGCAATAAAAACACTCAGTCTCGGGCTTGGGTCCATTTTTGGCTTCTTCCCGGCAGCTTGCTTACCGGGCGCGGCAACTCCCTTGCCGTCCTTCTTGAAGTTCTTCTTACCCTTGTGCTTCTTGAACTTAGTGGTTTTATTCACCATCAACACTTGATGTTCCTTTTTGACTTCTACCTCTGCTGATTTTAGCATTGCAAATACTTCAGGAATGGTCTTTTCCATCCCCTGCATATTGAAGTTCATCACAAAGCTCTTGTAGCTCGATGGAAGCGACTGAAGGATTCTATCAATGACCGCGTCATCCGGGAGATTAACTCCCAGCTGAGTCAAGCGGTTATGTAACCCAGACATAGTGAGTATGTGCTCACTGACAAAACTGTTTTCCTCCATCTTACAGCTGAAGAACTTGTCGTAGACTTCATATCTCTCGACCCGGGCATGAGCTTGAAAAACCATTTTCAGCTCTTCGAACATCTCATATGCTCCGTGTCTCTCAAAACGCTTTTGGAGCCCCGGCTCTAAGCTGTAAAGCATGCCACACTGAACGAGGGAGTAATCATCGGTACGTGTCTGCCAAGCGTTCATAACGTCTTGTTCTGCAGGAGAGCAGGTGCTTCACCTAGCGGTGCTTGTAGGACATAATCTTTCTTGGCAGCTATGAGGATGATCCTCATGTTCCGGACCCAGTCCATATAGTTGCTACCATCGTCTTTCAGCTTGGTTTTCTCTAGGAACGCATTGAAGTTGAGGACAACATTGGCCATTTGATCTGCAATACATGTTGTAAAGATTTTAAACTAAGTTCATGATAATTAAGTTCATCTAATCAAATTATTCAATGAACTCCCACTTAGATAGACATCCCTCGAGTCATCTAAGTATAACATGATCTGAGTTAACTAGGCCATGTCCGATCATCACATGAGACAGACTAGTCAACATCGGTGAACATCTTCATGTTGATCGTATCTTCTATACGACTCATGCTCGACCTTTCGGTCTTCTGTGTTCCGAGGCCATGTCTGTACATGCTAGGCTCGTCAAGTCAACCTAAGTGTTTGCATGTGTAAATCTGTCTTACACCTGTTGTATGTGAACGTTGGAATCTATCACACCCGATCATCACATGGTGCTTCGAAACAACAAACTGTTGCAACGGTGCACAGTTAGGGGGAACACTTCCTTGAAATTATTATGAGGGATCATCTTATGTACTACCGTCATTCTAAGTAAACAAGATGCAAAAACATGATAAACATCACATGCAATCAAATAATAATAGTGACATGATATGGCCAATATCACATAGCTCCTTTGATCTCCATCTTGGGGCTCCATGATCATCTTGTCACCGGCATGACACCATGATCTCCATCATCGTGTCTCCATGAAGTTGCTCGCCAACTATTACTTCTACTACTATGGCTAACATGTTTAGCAATAAAGTAAAGTAATTTACATGGCGTTTCTCAATGACACGCAGGTCATACAAAAATAAAGACAACTCCTATGGCTCCTGCTGGTTGTCATACTCATCGACATGCAAGTCGTGATTCCTATTACAATAGCATGAACATCTCATACATCACATATATATCATTCATCATTCATCACAACTTTGGCCATATCACATCACAAAACACTTGTTGCAAAAACAAGTTAGACGTCCTCTAATTGTTGTTGCAAGTTTTACGTGGCTGCAATAGGGTTCTAGCAAGAACATTTTCTTACCTACGTGAAAGCCACAATGTGATTTGTCAACTTCTATTTACCCTTCATAAGGACCCTTTTCATTGAATCCGCTCCAACTAAAGTGGGAGAGACAGACACCCGCCAGCCACCTTATGCAACTGGTGCATGTCAGTCGGTGGAATCGGTCTCACGTAAGCGTACGTGTAAGGTTGGTCCGGGCCGCTTCATCCCACAATACCGCTGAAGCAAAATAAGACTAGTAGCAGCAAGAAAGTTGACAACATCTACGCCCACAATAAATTGTGTTCTACTCGTGCAAAAAAGAACTACGCATAGACCTAGCTCATGATGCCACTGTTGGGGAACGTTGCGGAAAACAAAAAAATTTCCTACGGTTTCACCAAGATCCATCTATGAGTTCATCTAGCAGCGAGTGATCGGATTGCATCTACATACCTTTGTAGATCACGCGCGGAAGCGTTCAAAGAGCAGGGATGAGGAAGTCATACTCGACGTGATCCAAATCACCGGAGATCCTAGCGCCGAACGGAAGGCACCTCCGCGTTCAACACACGTACGGTCAGTGTGACGTCTCCTCCTTCTTGATCCAGCAAGGGGGAAGGAGAGGTTGATGAGGATCCAGCAGCACGACGACGTGGTGGTGGATGCAGGAGTCACCGCAGCAGGGCTTCGTCGTTCTGCTACGAGAGGGAGAGGTGTAGCAGGGGAGAGGGAGGCGCCAAGAGTCAAGGGTGCGGCTGCCCCTCCCTCCCCCCTTTATATAGGATCCCCTAGGGGGCGCCGAACCTAGGAGATGGGATCTCCTAGGGGGGCGGCGGCCATGGGGTGGAGTGCCCCCCAAGCCAGGTGGGGCGCCCCCCCCACCCTAGGGTTCCCAACCCTAGGCGCATGGGGTGGGCCAAAGGGGGCGCAGCAGACCACTATGGGATGGTTCCCCTCCCCACTTCGGCCCATGGGGCCCTCCGGGATGGGTCGCCCCACCCGGTGGACCCCCCGGGACCCTTCCGGTGGTCCCGGTACAATACCGGTGACCCCCGAAACTCTCCCGATGGCCGAAACTGCACTTCCTATATATAATTCTTCACCTCCGGACCATTCCGGAACTCCTCGTGACGTTCGGGATCTCATCCGGGACTCCGAACAACTTTCGGGTTACTGCATATTCATATCTCTACAACCCTAGTGTCACCGAACCTTAAGTGTGTAGACCCTACGGGTTCGGGAGACATGTAGACATGACCGAGACGGCTCTCCGGTCAATAACCAACAACGGGATATGGATACCCATGTTGGTTCCCACATGCTCCTCGATGATCTCATCGGATGAACCAAGATGTCGAGGATTCAAGCAACCCCGTATACAATTCCCTTTGTCAATCGGTACATTACTTGCCCAAGATTCGATCGTCGGTATCCCAATACCTCGTTCAATCTCGTTACCGGCAAGTCACTTTACTCGTACCGTAATGCATGATCCCGTGACCAGACACTTGGTCACTTTGAGCTCATTATGATGATGCATTACCGAGTGGGCCCGGAGATACCTCTCCGTCATACGGAGTGACAAATCCCAGTCTTGATCCGTGTCAACCCAACAGACACTTTCGGAGATACCCGTAGTATACCTTTATAGTCACCCAGTTACGTTGTGACGTTTGGTACACCCAAAGCACTCCTACGGTATCCGGGAGTTACACGATCTCATGGTCTAAGGAAAAGATACTTGACATTGGAAAAACTCTAGCAAACGAACTATACGATCTTGTGCTATGTTTAGGATTGGGTCTTGTCCATCACATCATTCTCCTAATGATGTGATCTCGTTATCAATGACATCCAATGTCCATAGTCAGGAAACCATGACTATCTATTGATCAACGAGCTAGTTAACTAGAGGCTTACTAGGGACATGTTGGTGTCTATGTATTCATACATGTATTACAATTTCCGGATAACACAATTATAGCATGAATAAAAGACAATTATCATGAACAAGTAAATATAATAATAATCCTTTTATTATTGCCTCTAGGGCATATTTTCAACACTCCCTTCCTTCTTCCCCCTTCCTCCAGGTGGAATCCTACTAGGACTTGGAGTCCTAGTAGGACTCCCCTCTCCTGGCGCACCCTACAGGGGTCGGCCGGCCTCCCCCTCCCCTCCTTTATATACGGGGACACGGGGGCACCCTAGAACACACAAGATCAATTGTCTTAACCGTGTGCGGTGCCCCCCTCCATGGTTTACCACCTCGGTCATATCGCCATAGTGCTTAGGCGAAGCCCTGGCTGGTAACTTCATCATCGCCATCACCACGCCATCATGCTGAAGGAACTCTCCCTCGTCCTCAACTGGATCAAGAGATCGAGGGACATCATCGAGCTGAACGTGTGTTGAACGCGGAGGTGTCGTATGTTCGGTACTTGGATCGTGAAGATGTTCGACTACATGAACTGCGTTATTAAACGCTTCCACTTTCGGTCTATGAGGGTACATAGACACACTCTCCCCGCTCGTTGCTATGCATCTCCTAGATAGATCTTGTGTGATCATAGGCAAAGAAAATTGAAATACCGCGTTCCCCAACATACTGAGCTTTGGGGTGCTAGCATCGCTTTTTTCCTTTTTGGTGTCTTGATGCCAAAGGGGGAGGGAGTTATATTATGTCTCGGGATTTGCATGGGAGTTGCCTGGGTTGTGTTTCCTTTTTTGAGTTGAGAGTTGAACCTGAGTTTCTATCTGCTCTTTCTTAGTTTGTGGACCTTGTGTTGTGAGACTCGACTTGCATGGTGTGAGACATGCACTCTCTATCTATCTATCTTACTGTTTTATCCTTGGTTCGTTACCCTCTACTTATATGCTTATTATTTATCTATCTCACTAAGTAGGAGCGGTGGGTCTATAAAATCTAGGGGGAGCTTTGATCCGAATGTGTGACTTTGCATTCTAAAAGCAAAATCAAAATAGTGCACACATCCAGGGGAGCCCGTCTATATTTTCTAGACCTCCTGTGCAAATTTTGTTGTTGTCACCATCCACCAAAAAGGGGGAGATTGTTAGGACGTTTCCCATCTTTGTGTTTTGGGTGATGATGACAACTCTCCTTGTGGTCTAATCATGTGATAAGTTCTTCAGGTTCTCTATGCTTAGGTACGCATCAATTAGACATTCTCTCTAGAAGGAAAAGATCGAAGACGGAGTTTTCTGCATGTTCCTTATTTCTTTGGTCATAGGGAACCCGTAGTATTAAGAGGGAATCCACATCGGAAGGTATTGGGTGAATCATTGCACGTACACACTTCTCTTCACCCACCATTACCTCCCGGTCCTTGTAGAGAGAGGTCCCTTTGATTCATACCTTTGTAGTGGCTTCTCCTGACCCTGTTGTACCGGCTCAACCACCGCCCCAGGGGTGATACCCTGGGTTGGACCTCCCAGGTTCTTGCCCAGCTATTGTATTGCTGCCCTCGGGTGGTGGTACCGCCCACTCGCTGGAAGAACTCTGGAGTTGCATCATTGGCGGTTGTAGCGGCCGGGTACTGCCCGACCACCAGACTAGCTTCTGTGATAGGGCGGCACTTGGGCGGTGGTGGCCCGGTTGTCCCGGTTGTGCTCTGCATATCGGTACTATCATGTGTCCTGAGCGGTTCTACTGCTTGGGACTTAGCCACCTCCGGTACCAGGGCTAGGCAGTAGTTCTAGAGCACTATCGCTCGACCACCGCCCATAGGGGTGACTCCCTTCGGGTTCAAGGCCGTTGTTGAGTGGTAGGGGAGCGGTTGGTCTGGTTACTCCTGTTAATCGGTACTACCGCTCGAGCGTCCGGTTGTACCGCTTGTCAGGGTTTCAGCAGCTTATGAAGGAAATATGCCCTAGAGGCAATAATAAAGTTGTTATTTATATTTTCTTATATCATAATAAATGTTTATTATTGATGCTAGAATTGTATTAACCGGAAACTTGATACATGTGTGAATACATAGACAAAACAAAGTGTCCCTAGTATGCCTCTACTTGACTAGCTCGTTAATCAAAGATGGTTAAGTTTCCTGACCATAGACATGTGTTGTCATTTGATGAACGGGGTCACATCATTAGGAGAATGTTGTGATGTACAATACCCATCCGCTAGCTTGGCATAATGATCGTTAAGTTTTATTGTTATTGCTTTCTTCATGACTTATACATATTCCTTTGACTATGAGATTATGCAACTCCCGAATATCGGAGGAACACCTTGTGTGCTATCAAACATCACAACGTAACTGGGTGATTATAAAGATGATCTATAGGTGTCTCCGAAGGTGTTTGTTGGGTTGCCATAGATCGAGATTAGGATTTGTCACTCCAACTATCAGAGAGGTATCTCAAGGCCCTCTCGGTAATGCACATCATGATAAGTCGTGCAAGCAATGTGACTAATGAGTTAGTTGCGGGATGATGCATTACATAAGGAGTAAAGAGACTTGCCAGTAACGAGATTAAACTAGGTATGAGGATACCGATGATCGAATCTCGGGCAAGTAACATACCGATGAGAAAGGGAATTACGTGTGTTGTAATTGTGGTTTGACCGATAAAGATCGTCGTAGAATATGTAGGAACCAATATGAGCATCCAGGTTCCGCTATTTTTTATTGACCAGAGATGTGTCTCGGTCATGTCTACATAGTTCTCGAACTCGTAGGGTCCGCACGCTTAATGTTTGATGACGACTGGTATTATGAGTTATGTGTTTTGGTAACCAAAGATAGTTCAGAGTCCCGGATGAGATCACGGACATGACGAGGAGTCTCGAAACGGTCGAGAGGTAAAGATTGATATATTGGATGATGGTAGTCGGACACCGGAATGGTTTGAGAGTGGTTCGGGTATTTTTCGGAGTACCGAGGGGTTACC
>NC_041382.1:656665455-656669022 GCF_002162155.2 Triticum dicoccoides
ACTTGGGCCATAGTGGAGAGGGGAGGCAGCCCACAAGGGGTGGCCGCGCCCCCTCCCATGGGGAGTCCGAATTGGACTAGGGAAGGGCGCGCGCCCCCTTTCCTTCTCCTCTTGTCTCTCCTTCCCCCTTTCCCCCTCCAGAAGAAGGAAGGGGGAGGCCGAATTGGACATGGAGTCCAAGTCGGTTTCCTCCCCCTATGGCGCGCCCCATGGCCGGCCTCCTCCCTCCCCTCCTTTATATACGGGGGAATGGGGGCACCCCAAAGCACATCAATTGTTCTCTTAGCCGTGTGTGGTGCCCCCTCCATAGTTTACTCCTCCAGTCATAGCGTCATAGTGCTTAGGTGAAGCACTGCACATATCACATCACCATCACCACGCCGTCGTGCTGATGAAACTCTCCCACGACCCTTTGCTGGATCAAGAGTTTGAGGGTCATCATCGAGCTGAACGTGTGCTGAACTCGGAGGTGTCGTACGTTCGGTACTTGATCGGTTGGATCGCGAAGACGTTTGACTACATCAACCATGTTAAACTAACGCTTCCGCTTTCGATCTACGAGGGTACGTGGACACACTCTCCCCCTCTCGTTGCTATGCATCTCCTAGATAGATCTTGCGTGATCGTAGGAAATTTTTGAAATTGCATGCTACGTTCCCCAACAGTGGCATCCGAGCCAGGTTTATGCGTAGATGATATGCACGAGTAGAACACAAAGAGTTGTGGGCGATCATATTTATACTGCTTACCACCAACGTCTTACTTTGATTCGGCGGTATTGTTGGATGAAGTGGCTGGACCAACCTTACATGACCAAGTTCATGAAACCGGTTCCACTGACAAACATGCAACTTGTTTTGCATAAAGGTGGTTGGCGGGTGTCTGTTTCTCCAACTTTAGTTGTATCGAGTTTGACTACGGCCGGTCCTTGTTGAAGGTTAAAACAACACACTTAACAAAAAATCATTGTGGTTTTGATGCGTAGGTAAGAACGGTTCTTGCTAGAAGCCCGTAGCAGCCACGTAAAACTTGCAACAACAAAGTAGAGAACGTCTAACTTGTTTTTGCAGGGCATATTGTGATGTGATATAGTTAGGACATGATGTGATATAAGTTATTGTATGAGATGGTCATGTTTTGTAAAAGTTATCGGCAACTGGCAGGAGTCTTATGGTTGTCGCTTTATTGTATGAAATGCAATCGCCATGTAATTGATTTACTTTATCACTATGCGGTAGTGATGGTTGTAGAAGCAATAGTTGGCGAGACGACACGACCTACGATGGAGATCAAGGTGTCAAGCCGGTGACGATGGAGATCATGACGGTGCTTTAGAGATGGAGATCAAAGGCACAAGATGATGATGGGCATATCATGTCACATATTTTGATTGCATGTGATGTTTATCTTTTATGCATCTTATTTTTCTTAGTACGGCGGTAGCATTATAAGATGATCCCTCACTAAATTTCAATGTATAAGTGTTCTCCCTGGGTATGCACCATTGCGACAGTTCATCGTGCCGAGACACCCCGTGATGATCGGTTGTGATAAGCTCTACGTTCACATACAACGGGTGCAAGATAGTTTTGCATGTGCGGAATACCTGGGTTAAACTTGACGAGCCTAGCATGTACATACATGGCCTCGGAACACTGAGACCGAAAGGTCGAACATGAATCATATAGTAGATATGATCAACATAGAGATGTTCACCATTGAAAACTACTCCATCTCATGTGATGATCGGACATGGTTTAGTTGATATGGATCGCATGATCATTTAGATGAATAGAGGGATGTCTATCTAAGTGGGAGTTCTTTAGTAATATCTATGTTGTTGCATATCTACGAACTTAGTCCTGATAGTTTTTGCATATCTATGTTGTTGTAGATCAATGGCCCGTGCTACCGTTCCCATGAATTTTAATGCGTTCCGAGAGAAAGCTAAGTTGAAAGATGATGGTAGCAACTACATGGACTAGGTTTGTAACTTGAGGATTATCCTCATTGCTACACAGAAGAATTACGTCCTTGAAGCACCGCTGGGTGCAAGGCCTGCTGTCGGTGTCAAAACCGGCGGATCTCGGGTAGGGGGTCCCGAACTGTGCGTTTAAGGTCGATGGTAACAGGAGACAGGGGACACGATGTTTACCCAGGTTCGGGCCCTCTTTATGGAGGTAATACCATACTTCCTGCTTGATTGATCTTGATGAATATGAGTATTAAAAGAGTTGATCTACCACGAGATCGTAATGACTAAACCCTAAAAGTCTAGCCTGTCTGACTATGATTATGAGGATATCCATCTACGGACCTAGCCCTCCGACTTATATAGGCACCGCGGGGATCTAGGGTTACATAAGGTCGGTTACAGAGAAAGGAATGTTCATATTTGATCGCCAAGCTTGCCTTCCATGCCAAGGAGAGTCCCATCCGAACACGGGTAGTGTCTTCGGTCTTCGTATCTTCACAACCCATCAGTCCAGCCCATGTTCAATAGGTCGGACGCCTGAGGACCCCTTAGTCCAGGACTCCCTCAGTAGCCCCCGAACCAGACTTCCATGTTGAGGTGTCCGGCGTGCAGATAGTCTTTGGCATTGCAAGGCGGATTCCTCCTCCAATGACTTCAAAGCGATGTATTCGGCTCTCCATTTAATGTCGTACCCCTCAGCTTCCGCGCCTTCCTGACTTTACCTTCCACGTGTCAAGTGAATACAAGAGGTCGGGGTATTTTTACACATACCACCCTAACCGTACCAAAAATGTGCCTATTTAAAGAGAATAGATCTCAGATCCACTTCAAACCTCACGGAAAAAATCCTCAGAGCTTGTGGAGCAGAACCACCCCAACATGGCTAGCATTCCCAGCTCTTACTCTCGTCCCCACCGCTCCGAAAAGGGTGATTGGGAGATATGTTCCATATCTCACAGTCATTTGGCGAAGCTGCAAAAATAGGGATTTCTCCCTCCCCCAGATTTAGTCCCCGTACGAGCAGGGCTGACGTCCTTCAATGGCGGGGTTCAGGCGGAGAACTTCCCCAATCCGTCTAGGGGGGAACGAGTATGCTTCGTTCCCTTCTTGTTAAGAGGTGTCGGATTTCCAATCCATCCCTTCCTCCGAGGACTGCTGGAGTATTATGGTCTTCAACTGCACAGTCTCACTCCCGCCTCCATCCTGCATATTGCGGGTTATGTCGCTCTATGCAAACTATTCCTAGGTTGCGAGGCCCATTTCGATTTATGGAGAAGACTATTCTACCTCATCCCTCGTAATCAAGGAGGGTCAATATTCGAAGTGGGGGAGCCGAAGTGTGGCGTATCGCCAAAACCGGATACCTGTCCGACACGCCAAAGAAGGCTTCCGAAGAGTGGCCTTCCGATTGGTTCTATATTGACGATGTCGCTCTTCCCGACCCAGTCCGAATAGGCCTCCCCGAATTTTCAGGTGCTCCATTGAAGAAACGCCATAGCTAGCATCCTCGGAGCCTCGAGGAAGAGGATAGCGCAGAGGTCAGTCAGCTGCTGGGCAAGATTAAGATGCTCGTCCAGTCCGGATTGTCAATA
>NC_041382.1:656669496-656767485 GCF_002162155.2 Triticum dicoccoides
CACTCCAATACAGAGGGCTTCCCATGTGGCACTATAAGGCCTTGTTTGGCACGAAGGGTGTTTGAGCCCCAACGGGGCTAGGGATTATTGGGGATTTGGTGAACCCCTCCCCTGCATCAAATCCCCTCAAATCCTCTTCCCCCTCCCAAACCCCTTCCCCATCTATCCACATATGGATGTTTGGCATGCAGAGATAAATTTGGGAGATCGGGCAAGGGAGCAGGGGAGTCATACCTCTGGCGTGAAAGCAAGTGTTCCGACCGGAGGAGGTGAGCAATCAAAAAGTCATCGTCGAGGCGGCAATCAACAGCGGAAGGAAGTGGTGGTGGCGGTGGCGCAGTCGAGCCGGCTTGGAGGCCGGCTTTAGAGGATCCCTGGCTTGGAGGCTGTCGTTGACGTAGGCGTGGAGTTGGCGGGGGCGGCAGTGACGTGGTCAGAGCCGAGCCACGAGGTAGTCATGGAGGCAACGGCGGTGGCCATCTCTGCCCTGCCCAAAGCCGTGAGCGGTGCCTCGATGCGTAGAAACCCCATGGCTGGAAGGGGAAATCGAGGGGATTGTAGGAGCTGGCCCGGTCAGGCTCGGTGGACCAAACAGCTGGTCGGGGAAATTTTGGGCTTTTCAGCCTGACAGGGAAAAGCCCCTAAAATCCCTCCCAATCCCCGGTTACCAAACAAGGCCTAATGGGGAAGACGATGCCTCACGCTGCGGTCGGAAGGGCCTAAAGACCCCCGCCGCTTTGGCCAAAATATTGGCCGAACTATATAAAGGGGAGAAGGAGGAGTTCACCCGTCTCCAATGTCGAGATGGATTTTCCATGTATAATTCCCCTAGCTGGGTAAGATCTGACCCCACCATTTTACTGCTCTCCCTGAATTATTTTTGACGGACAGTATCCTTTCCACTCATAACAGGAATGGCGAAAGGCTGTCGAGGGGATCCATAACCTCGCCCCTCAGCCGGAGGGTCACAACCGGGATCTTGACCCCAAGTTTGAAGAAGATCCAGACATATTTATGGAGCTCGGGGATGGAATATTCTATCAGACGAGCTACGATGGTACGAAAGTACCTATCATCGCTGATTACCCCGGCCTCCTTCCTGCTTCGCATGTAAGTAATTTAAAAGCACTTTATTTGAAAGAGTTCCCTTACTATGCCTCACCCACCACACTATTCTGTGTTCCAAAGGGGAGGCGCTCGACATCGCAACGTGCGCCAGAAGCGTCTCCGAGGAGAGCGGCGCCCGCGCCGAACACATCTTCAAAGAGGAAGGCAACTGATAATACGATAGAACCCTTGTCAAAGAGGTGAGGCTTTTCTTTTCAAGAATACACCTTCTGATCGCCACATCAAGTGGTAATGCCATTCGCCGCATTCTATCAGGAATAGTATCCGTCGGACTATGGCCAGGGATATGGCCGGACGTGCCTCCACCAGTCAAGTTCCGGACCCTGCCCAAAGGACGGGGGCTGACACGGGAGTGGTGCCGAACTGTCCTTCCATGGAGGATTCGGATTATATGTCCGTCGTGAACTCTGAAGTGGAGAGTGAAATGAGTCATCATCGTCGGAGGGCCGTTCTTCGTGACCCTAGCTTTTCAAAGGAGGCATTTAATGCCTTCAGCTCGGTCGATGCGTACATCCGAGCTGCTCGGGATGGGCTTGCCAGAGCCACAGACCAGCATCTGAAAGATATGCGGGTAAGCATAGATTTAGTAATCATACACTAGTAGCCCCCGAGACTTAAAGCAGTTGATACAACTGATTTAAGGATCATTGTATAACCAGGTGCTTACAGAGAAGAACAGCCTGTTATCTCAGGAATTGGAAAAGTATCGGACCCAACTAACTGCTGCCAATGTCGAACTAGAGAAATCCAAGAAGGCGCCTCCTGGTAATGTTTCCCTCCATCGAGAAAACATAACAGTATACCAATAATGCTAACACGATTGCTCACCTCTTAAAAGGATCATTAGATCAACTGCAAGAGCAACTGAAAGTCGCTCAAAGCGGAGAACGAGAAACCAAAAAACTGCTATCCGCGGGCGAGCGTGTGCTAACAAAAGTCATGATGGAGAAAAACAAGCTCCAGGATTCGAATACCCAACTGGGCGAGGAACTAAAAGATGTACGGGCCCAGCTGGCAGACTCCGCAAAGGAGAATAAAAGGCTACGAGGCGGCATATTCAGTATGTGGTCGAACTTACCTTCAAATATTTTGGAGATAGAAGGGACTGATAGAGTGATGTCTGCTGGTGTGCTGACCGGTCGTCCCGGAGAGGAGATGTCCGGATCTTCGAGTGATCTGCTACAAGAGCTGTCACAGGTGCACGAGCAAGCTCAGCAGGCAATGCGAAGTGTTACCAAGGCCCTATGGCCATCCGCCTCCCCTCCGGGAAAGATGGAGGAGCTTATATAGCTATTCAAGGGAGCGCGGCGGCACTTTCGACTGTGGAAGATATCGGCCTGTCGGGAAGGTGCGCGAGAAGCCTGGGCCATGGTGAAAACACGGTATACCAAGCTTGATCCAAATCATATGGCTCTAGTCGGACCTCTAGAGTCAGATGGAACATAAATTCTGTTAATTTGGTATATTACCAAGTAAAAGTAGCCAGCAGGTATTCCCAGCAGGATTGTAAGTTAGACAGCCTGCTGGACGGTATAGAGGAGGAAATTTTTGAGTCCTAATGACTATGTACTTTCCTTGACATATGTGACTCTAGCTGAATTGTAAAAGCGATTGTCATGGCAGACCTTTTTGCTTCGACCTCTGGACCCGAAGGTGCGGAGTGTTTCCAAATACCTGAGCGGTAAAATAGACCGGGGTATGTGTGGAAACCAAGCGTAGGGGTCATAGTTTCTTGAACAGACAATTTGTGTCCAGCTAGTTATATTATATTACATCATGATTGTAAGAAACATCTTACAGAGAAAATAGTTCCGTTAAGGGTTCCTTTCCCTGGGTGTGCATGCGTTAAAATGCATGTCCGAACTATGATTGGTAACATCACAATATAGGTAATCATGTGGGGGTTCATAATGGAAGGAATATAAAACATCTTTAGTTCACCGACCGAATATTCTCTTAAGAACGCTAGCTTTCGGCTTCACCCAGTCTGAGGTACACATCCGGATGACCCGACAGTAACAATTGTAGAAGTGCTCCCTTTATGCCCTCGCCGAACTAACGGGAACATAGGGCATAAGCATAGGAGCCAGGCAACCCAGCTTGGCCAAAACTTAAGTCATATCGATGCATATAATGGCGAAGAAAAGGTACATATGGGAAAAACGCATATGTGGTGAGCTTGATGCTCAGTAAATAAGAATAAGCTTCTGTCCGGGAAGCCCCCAGGTATAGTGGACGTACATGCTCAAGGACGTGTACATCACAGGTGCACGGTTTTAGCCGTGCAAAAGCTCTAAGGCTTAGAAAAAGAAAAAGAAGAATGGAAAGAGAAGAAAAATTAAAGGAAAAAAACATGGGGAAGGAGACGAACCAATAGTTCGGCGCTAGGCATAGAATCTTCGGAGTCTGGCCGCGTTCCAAGGGTTCGGATCTAGGCGATTGACTGATGCAGCATGCAGGCGGTACACTCCTCGAGTGAGAACTTTGTCAATTATGAAGGGACCTTCCCACTTGGGCTTGAGTTTGTCCTTTTTCTTCTCCAGCAAGCGTAGAATGAGTTCACCAACATTATAAGTCTTGGTCCGTACTTCTATGCTTTGATATCTGCGGGCCTGTTGTTGGTAAAAGTGCGGAACGGGCTTTTACAACATCGCGCTCTTCCTCCAGGGCGTCTAGGCTATCCTGCCGATCAAGCTCGGCCTCTCTCTCTTCGTACATGCGCACTCGAGGTGAGTCATGAATGATATCGCAGGGCAACACAGCCTTTGCGCCGTACACCATGAAGAAAGGTGTATATCCAGTAGTGCAGTTCGGCGTGGTCCGCAGCCCCCAGAGTACATAGTCGAGCTCCTCAACCCAGTGCTTGTCTGATTCTCTCAAAGACCGCACTAGTTTGGGTTTGATGCCGCTCATAATGAGACCATTGGCCCATTAAGTTCGGCTGCTTGTTTGCGGGTGATAGACAGAGGCGTAATCGAGCTTAATTCCCAAATTAGCGCACCAAGTTTTCACCTCATCGGCGTGAAGTTGGAGCCGTTATCGGTGATGACGCTATGTGGAACACCATAACGGTGCACCACGCCGGATATGAATTCTATCACTGGCCCCGCCTCGGCTGTTTTAACTGGTTTGGCCTCTATCCATTTAGTGAATTTATCCACCATGACCAGCAGATACTTCTTCTTATGGCTTCCTCCTTTAAGGGGTCCGACCATATCGAGCCCCCAGACCGCAAAAGGCCAAGTGATGGGGATTGTTTCTAAAGCGGTGGGGGCATATGGCTTTGGTTGGCGAAGAGCTGGCATCCAACGCAATGTTGGACCAGGTCCTGTGCATCTGCTCGGGCCGTCGGCCAGTAAAAACCTGTACGGAAGGCCTTGCTAACAAGGGCCCGAGCTGCGGCGTGGTGCCCGCCGAGCCCGGCATGAATTTCATCCAAGAGCTGCCGCCCCTCTTCCTCGGAGATACATCTTTGAAGAACTCTGGTAGTGATTTTCTTGTAGAGCTCTCCATCGTGCTCCTTGTAGGCCTTCGAATGTCGGACAATGCGGCGAGCCTCATTCTGATCCTCTGGGAGTTCTCTCCTATTAAGGTAGGCCAAGAAGGGTTCGGTCCATGGGGCAATGACTGCCATTATGAGATGGGCCGACGGTGTTATTTCGGTGGCTGAGCCTCCAATGTTATCATTGTGTTCAGAATCGGGGGTTATGTTCGGGTCCGGACTGGCGTTGCCGTTCTCCCCTTGCCACACCACGGACAGCTTAAAAAGCCTTTCTAGAAAGATGTTAGGTGGGACGGGGTCACGCTTAGCGCTGATGCGGGCAAGGAGGTCCGCCGCCTGATTACTTTCTCGAGCCACGTGATGAAACTCGGCTGCATTATTGGAGTCTGTGTATAATATTTGGAGCACGTACTAGACTACGTCTCTAGTGGGGGACGTTAAAACGACGCCCACTCCCAATCCTGCCAGCATTTTGGAACCATCAAAATACATAACCCAGTTGGAATATGTGTTGTACTCTTTAGGGAGTTCGGCCTCTGTCCATTCGGCGATGAAGTCCGCTAGTACTTGGGATTTGATGGCTCGGCGCGGTTTATATGTTATGTCGAATGGAAGGAGCTCAATGGCCCATTTGGCTATCCAGCCCGTAGCGTCGCGGTTGTTTATTATATCATTGAGTGGTACTTCTGAAGCCACCGTGATAGAGCATTCTTGGTAGTAGTGTCGCAGCTTCCGGGATGCCATGAAGACCGCATATGCTATCTTTTGATAATGAGGGTATCGGGATTTGCATGGTGTGAGGATGGTGGATACGTAATATACCGGCTTCTGAAGTGGAAATTTGTGTCTGTCCTACTCTCGCTCCACGACGAGCACGGCGCTCACCACCTGGTGTGTTGCCGATATGTATAATAAAATCTGTTCGCCGATGTTTGGTGCGGCCAGGATTGGGTTGCTCGCAAGAAGGGTTTTTATCTCTTCCAGTCCGGCTGTTGCCGCATCCGTCCACTCAAAGTGATCGGTGCGCCGGAGGAGGTGATATAGTGGCAATGCTTTTTCTCCCAATCTGGAGATAACGCGGCTTAAAGCTGCCACGCATCCTACGAGCTTTTGGACCTGTTTAAGGTCCATTGGCATAGCCAATTGTGACAAGGCTCAGATTTTGGCTGGATTTGCTTCAATTTCTCTATTGGATATGATGAAGCCCAGCAGCTTCTGGCAGGGACGCCGAAAACACACTTTTCTAGATTGAGCTTGATGTCATATGCATGGAGGTTGTCAAATGTGAGACGTAAATCGTCTATTAGTGAGTCAACGTGCCTAGTTTTAATGACGACGTCTGAGGGAGTCCTGGATTAGGGGGTATCCGAACAGCCGGATTATATCCTTTGGCCGAACTGTTGGACTATGAAGATACACGATTGAAGACTTCGTCCCGTGTCCGGATGGGACTCTCCTTGGCGTGGAAGGCAAGCTTGGCAATACGGATATGTAGATCTCCTTCCTTGTAACCGACTCTGTGTAACCCTAGCCCCCTCCGGTGTCTATATAAACCGGAGGGTTTAGTCCGTAGGACCAACAACAACAATCATCCCATAGGCTAGCTTCTAGAGTTTAGCCTCTTCGATCTCGTGGTAGATCAACTCTTGTACTACTCATATTATCAAGAACAATCAAGCAGGACGTAGGGTATTACCTCCATCAAGAGGGCCCGAACCTGGGTAAACATCGTGTCCCCTGCCTCCCGTTACCATCCGCCTAGACGCACATTTCGGGACCCCCTACCCGAGATCCGCCGGTTTTGACACCGACATTGGTGCTTTCATTGAGAGTTCCTCTGTGTCGTCATCGTTAGGCTTGATGGCTCCTTCGATCATCGATAGCGATGCAGTCCAGGGTGAGACTTTTCTTCCCAAACAGATCTTTCTATTCAGCGGCTCCGCACTGCGGGCCAACTCGCTTGGCCATCTGGAGCAGATCGAGAGTTACGCCCCTGGCCACCAGGTCAGGTTTGGAAGCATAAACCACACGGCCGACATCCACGGAGACTTGATCTTTGGCAGATTCGAGCCCTTGCCGAGTGCGCCGCACGGTCACGATGAGCATGATTTAGCTCTACCATCGGACAGTGTTCGAGAGATCGCACCGGCGACTGCTCCGACCCTCAATGCGGAGCCCATTGCGCCATCCAAGGACGGGTGGATAGACCCCGTCACGGAGGCCGCATCTTCAGCGGCGATCGAGCCAAATACCGACCTTACCCTTCACGGGAGCCGTGACGCCGAACTGCCGGACTCTTCCTCGGCCACGGACTCTGAACCGCCCGTGCCTATGGAATCCCACTGGGCGCCGATCATGGAGTTCACCTCCGCGGATATCCTTCAGCACTCGCCCTTCGGCGACATACTGAACTCATTAAGTTCTCTCTCCTTGTCAGGAGAGTCCTGGCCAAACTATGTCCGGCAGGATTGGGATGCGGATGACGAAGAAATTCGCTGCCCACCCACCACCCACTTAGTAGCCACTGTTGACGATTTGACCGACATGCTCAACTTTGACTCTGAAGACATCGACGGTATGGACGACGATGCATGAGACGAACAGGAGCCACTGCCCACAGGGCACTAGACGCCCACTTCATCATATGATGTATACATGGTGGACGCATCCAAAGAAAACAACGATGAGGAACAGAAGGACGCAGCGAAGGATCGATCCCTCGAGAAGCAGTCAAAGCGGCGGCGTAAGCGCCGCTCCAAATCCCGCCTCGGCAGAAACAGCGATCATATAGACCCAGCGATAGAGCAGGGTGAGCCAGCGGACGACAAACACGGCATTGAACCACCGTCCGACCACGGTAACACTGAGAATCAAACCGAACAACCCGACTCCGGCGAAGATAACAGTCTGGATGACATCACACGGACAGGCACCCGGAGCAACAGAATACCCATAAAAGGCTTGTTGCCACTGCGAGGAGTCCGAAAAAGTAGAAGCAAAGGCTCAGGGTTGCACAAGACACACTCAGAATTAGATGGAGTGAAGTACTCAACACTACAGCAAAGTATGGCGGTAGTCGCCACACAAAGAGCTACCCGAAGCCAAAGCTGCTACCTGAATTCGATGAGGAGGCCTTAGATCCCCCGCAATCAAAAAACAAAACAGCCATCCGGTCGGGTACACGACCTCGTGGCCAACATAGAGCGGCAAACGACGCTACACACAAGCCAGTACGCGATCCACGTGAGGGCTCGCATCAAAAGGACGGCGCAACTAGATCCATCTACGGGCCAAGCAAGCGCGCTCCAGCACGCAATGCAACACATCAAAAATCTGAACACCACGGTACACCCAAATACAGGGGTGCCGACACCCCCTATGTTTCACCGATGAGGTGCTGGACCATGAATTTCCAGAGGGATTCAAACCCGTAAACATAGAGGCGTACGACGGAACGACAGACCCTGGGGTCTGGATTGAGGACTACATCCTCCATATCCACATGGCTCGAGGAGACGATCTCCACGCCATCAAGTACTTACCCCTCAAGCTCAAAGGGCCAGCTCGGCACTGGCTTAAAAGCCTCCCCGAAAACTCCATTGGAAGCTGGGAAGAGCTCGAAGACGCTTTTTAGGCAAATTTTCAAGAGACCTATGTCCGACCACCGGATGCGGACGATTTAAGTCATATAACTCAACAGCCCGGAGAGTTAGCCCGAAAGCTTTGGAACAGGTTTCTCACTAAAAAGAACCAAATAGTCGACTGTTCGGACGCCGAAGCCTTAGCAGCTTTCAAGCACAACGTTCGAGACGAATGGCTTGCCAGACACCTCGGCCAAGATGAGCCGAGAACAATGGCAGCATTAACAAGCCTCATGACCCGCTTTTGCGCGGGCGAGGACAGTTGGTTAGCCCAATGCAGCACCAGCGACCCAAGTACATCCGAAGTCGGGGACGGAAACGGGAAGCCACGACGCAGCAAAAACAAGCGCCGGAATAAAGAAGACAACCCGAAGAGCACAACGGTAAACGCCGGATTAAGAAGCTCTCGGCCAGGTCAGCAAAAGCTGCCCTCCAAAGGCAACAGAGACGAACTGTCCAGCCTGAACAAGATTCTGGACAAACTATGTCAGATCCACAGCACCCCCGATAAACCTGCAAATCATACCCATAGAGAATGTTGGGTCTTCAAGCAGTCCGACAAACTCAACGCCGAACATAAGGGGCAGGATACACCAAGCGAAGACGAGGATGAGCCTCGCAAGCAAAGCACTGGGGAACAGAAGAAATTCCCATCAGAAGTCAAAATAGTAAACGTGTTACACGTGATGAAGGGGAGAAACAAAGCGACACTCCTAGAGACACATGCCCCAGGGCCTATCACCATGGAGTTCTGCCACTGGTCATCCAAACCGATCACCTTTGACCATCGGGATTACTCGGCAAGCATCGGGCATGCAGGATGGGCTGCCTTGGTGTTAGACCCGATAATTGATGGATACCACTTCACACGAGTCCTGATGGATGGCGACAGTAGTTTAAACCTGATATATCAGGACACAGTCCGCAAAATGGGGATAGACCCAACAAAAATCATCCACAGCAATACTACCTTTAAAGGAGTAACGCCAGGCCAAGAAGCCCATTGTACGGGCTCCCTACTACTAGAGGTTATATTCGACTTTCCCGATAACTTCCACAGCGAAAAGTTAACCTTCCACACCGCTCCGTTCCAAAGTGGCTATCAAGCACTACTCGGGCGCGAAGCTTTCGCTCGCTTTAACGCAATACCGCATTACGCTTCTCTCATGCTTAAGATGCCCAGTCCACGTGGCATCATTACAGTAAATGGAAATATTGAGCGCTCCTTGCGCGCGGAAGACCGTGCGGCTGCCTTGGCAGCCGCACACTAGACGGCCTCACCAACTAGAGCATCTGACAGGTCGTTAAGACCACGGACACGGTTAGACGAGTCCGGTGTAGCTATATATAATTGATACATGTTTGATGGCTATACCTGAAAGTGCGTTATATCGACTAGAGGGGGGTGAATAGGCGATTTTTATGAAAGTCTTCAGAACATAGAAGTTTTGAAGACAAACGATAAAATTAAACCTATTACCATGCAGAGGAAGGTAGACTACACTAGGCAAACCATAGTCAAGTATTCAATGAAGTGAAAGCACAAAGACTAATAACAGCTAGGTAGTAAGGATTAGGTAGGAAGATATTGTGAAGCCAAATAGAACCCGCAGTCACTCAGTGAAGACAAATGATAGTGCAAACATACAATGACTTCACAAGGAGTAACAGTAAGTAAAGGGAAGTGAAGATGAAACCAGTGACTCGTTGAAGACAATGATTTGTTGGACCAGTTCCAGTTGCTGTGACAACTGTACGTCTGGTTGGAGCGGCTAGGTATTTAAACCTTAGGACACACAGTCCCGGACACCCAGTCCTGAACACGCAGCTCAGGACACCCAGTCCTTACCGTATTTTCCTTGAGCTAAGGTCACATAGACCTCGCCCAATCACTCTGGTAAGTCTTCAAGGTAGACTCCCAAACCTTCACAAACTTCGTTCACTGGCAATCCACAATGTCTCTTGGATGCTCAGAGTGCGACGCCTAACCGGCTGGAGGATGCACAGTCCTCAAGTGTAATAAGTCTTCAGATCACACAGACAAGAAGACTTAAGTGATGCCCAATTCTCTCTGGGTCTGGTGGTTAGGGCTTTATCCTCGCAAGGAATTCTCTCTCAAAGGCTTCGAGGTGGGTTGCTCTCAAACGACAAAAGCCGTACTTTCAATCTGAGCAGCCAACCATTTATGGTTGTAGGGGGTGGGCTATTTATAGCCACTTGGCAACCCGACCTGATTTGTCCGAAATGACCTTGGGTCACTAAGAAACTGACAAGTGTCCCAACGGTCAGATTTCAAACTCACACGACAACTTTACTTGGGCTACAAGCAAAGCTGACTTGTCCGACTCTGGACAAGATTCGCTCTCATAGTCTTCACTCGAAGACATAGGTTTTGGTTTAGGCATCACTTTAGTCATTCTGACTGGTTATCTTGGACCCCACTTAACAGTACGGTGGTTCCTATGACTCAACACAAAAGAAAAAGAACTACAAAAGATCTAAGTCTTCGAGCTCCATAGGCTTCATATTGTGTCTTCTCTTGTCATAGTCTTCAATGTGAATATCTTCATATACCACCTTTGACTTCAATGTCTTCATACATTTTTAGGGGTCATCTCTGGTAGTAAAACCGAATCAATGAGGGACTTCTACCTATGTTATCCTGCAATTCTCACAAACACATTAGTCCCTCAACTAGGTTTGTCGTCAATACTCCAAAACCAACTAGGGGTGGCACTAGATGCACTTACAATCTCCCCCTTTTTGGTGATTGATGACAAACTAGTTGAAGTTTTCAACGGGGAATATAATCTGTGAAATTGTAAAGAATAAGGAATTGTCTTCATAAGTTGCAAGGGCTCCCCCTGAAGATGTGCATATGAGTTAATTTGCTTTTGGAATGCAAATGCACATGGCAGGTTGTACTTGTGGAGATCCACTTCAACTTATGATGACAATCCACTATGCATGGGAAAGTATATGAAGATAATGACATGCATAATGGAAAATGGACGTCTGCAAAATGAGCTAAGTGCGGAATTTATCGTCACACATGCCGAATTTATCTTCGCAAAACAAGGTGGCAAATAAGTAGCAGACGACCATCTAGTTTAAGTGTTACAACTCATAAGAACCAAATGTAGCAAAAATGAGAGTTGTAAGCACGAAGCAAAATATAAGGCACCCGCCCATATGGACCCGCTTGAAGACTATCAACTCATATGCTTCTCCCCCTTTTGTTAGTAATTAACAAAAAGGTTTGAAGACATAGAGCCTCTACTCGTTCCCATGAGGAGTAGGTGAAGTAGCAGGGTTGTTGGTGTTGTTTGGCGGTGCAGAAGAGCTTGGAGGTGCTGAAGGAGGTGGCGATGAAATAGCATCGTCTTCTTCCTCAATAATTCTGGCAGTCACTGTGGCAGCAGAGGAAGAGAACTCAGAGTCTTCAAGTGATGGAGTTCCTAGCAGCACAGCCCTTCGAGGAGGTGTGGAGTCAAACTTGAATCTCTCAGTGAAGCCATCCTCTTGAAGATCAGCTTCAGAACACATCATCGAGAGCCCTTTCCATGTGCGGCGACAGGTTTCATGGGTAACGAAAGCATTCTTGGTGGCAAGATTTCGAGTGCGATTAACATCCACCAAGAGGCTTTTCATCTGACGCTTCAGCCAGTCATGATGCCTATCCTGTTTCTGATGTAGAGCCACAAGAAGCTCTCGGTCGTTGAGAACACGAGTGCGCTTCTTGTGTCTTGGAGCAGTGGCATTGTCAGTGGCTTTAGTGGAAGCAGGGTGTGGTGCACGTGTAGTGCCAGCCAAAGGATACACCCAAGAAACTGCTTCAACGCCTTCAACGTTCTGAGTAAAACTCTGATGTTCTGCATTCTGAAGACTTAGAGGTTACTTGGCAGGCTCGGAATATATGGCTTCAGTAGACATGTCCACGTCAGGCAAGAAGATCCAATGGTTGCAGGCTGAAGGCTGATACGAGATGGCGGAGTGTAGCTTGATCAGCCGCATGACCCAAGGGGCGTAGAACTTCAAACCAAACAGATCCATGCCTGATGCAGCAAGTTGGCGTATGAAGAAGTCCTGTGCATTGAAGCATTTTCCATGAAGTATATAGAAGACCAAAGTCTTCATTGCACCCTGAAGCTTGGCATTTGGAGAGTGCCCTTTGATAGGCCAGAGAGTTCACCTGATGATGTGATAGATGGTTCTGGGCAAGTACTCAAGGTCTTCAACGAAGAACTCTGTGGGATAAGCAGCATCTTGGGGCAATGGCTTCATCATGCTGAGCATTTGACTCATATCAGGTTCTGGCCGCTGAAAGATGCTCTCAATAGCTTCAGCATGCAGCTGACAGCCTTGCTCGAAGAGATCACCAGGAGTGGGCAAGCCAGTGAGCTCAATGATGTCAAATGCATTGGCTTCATGTTGAACGTTGCCAGTCATCCACTCCAGGACCCAAGTCTTCGGATCTCTGCTATACCCTTTGATGTGAAGTGTGGCATAGAATTGTAGCAGCAGCTCTTCATTCCAATGCTCTTCATCAGTAACAAACTGCAGCAGACCCACTTGCTTGAAGCAATCCAACGCTTCTTCTAGACAGGGCAGACCAGCTATAGCTTCAACGTCAAGGCGCTTGTGTGGGAAGATGCGACCTTGGTTGTAAAGAATGCAAGAGTAATAGCTTCGCTGAGGATAGCTCCAGAACCGATCAGATGATATCCTTTCCCTTGAGTAGGGGTTCCTGGAGCTATTGAAGAACGTGTTGTCTGCCCTGAAGCCATTGATGTTGAAGGAGCCAGGTGCTGATGCAGGACCTGGAAACCTTGGCAGTCTTGGGATTGGCTTCTGGACCTGAGGCCTGTGCTCAACATGATAGTTGAATTGGGGACCGGCAGCAGACTCAGGAACAGAAGTGGCGGGATCAGTGGCTTCGCTGTCTTCTGAAGCTTTTGCTGGGGAGCGATCCACATTAGCTTCATTGTTGGTTGTGGCAGCCGCAAGATTTTCATCCTCCACTTGACTAGCTGGAGGGTCGGTCACAGGCACGTTCTCCTGGAGAACTGCTTCTTGGTGGAGCAGGGGAGTGGGATCTTATGGTACTTCTTCTTCTGCGGCTGATGCAGCCGGAATGTCTTCAGCATAGACTTGAGGCCTTGGACCTTTGCGAAGCCTGCGGAACGTAGACGACGCCTGTGGAGTTGGAGTGGGCTGGGCCTCATAGTCTTCTTCCTCTTGTGGGCGATCCGCCCATGAAGCATCCTGTGCAATTGGCGTCAGTGGACGACCAATGCTGATGAGTTCGCTGTTTCCTAACTGAGGAAGGACTGCATCATCTTCTACATTGTCATGATGACCAATGTCTTCAGCAGCGATGGGATCAGCTGCTGGAATGTCTTCAGCTTCAGGAGCCTCTGTGGAAGCAGGCTCATGAACTGTCAGTTGACGTTCTGTGTCAGGATGAACCATAGAAATGGGTTCAACTATCAAGGGCTCTGTGGGAGCAGCCCGAGCTTTCTTGGTCTTTCTCTTTTGCTTGGTGGGGGCAGTAGGAGAGTCTTCAGAGTGTTTCCTCTTCCTGGCTTCAGCCTCAGCAGTTCTTGTCTTCTTGAGCCCTGAAGCTGTTGACCGGCTCTTTGGCTTCAAGCCAGTCATTCTTGTTGGGAAGACAATCAGAACTGCTTCTTGCCTTGGTGCATCAGATTCAGCCATAGCAGGCTTCTTCTTCTTCTTTGCGGCCATCCTGGGGTCGATGCCAGGACGCCCAAGTGCCTTGCGCTTCTCAGCCTCATTATAGGCTTGCACACATCTGTCAGCCAGAGTCTTCATGCGCTCACGCGAACCCTGAGCTTCTGCATGCTTCTTCACAAAGGCTTCCTTGAGCTCGTGCATCATTGTCTTGACGTTCTTCACTTCTTGCACGCTGAGCTTGGCCATATGCTTCTTGAACTGAGCCTTTTCATAGTCAATCTTCTGCTTCAGCTCAACAATGCGCTGGGCAATAGCAAGTTCTGAAGCAATGGCGCCTTGGAAGGCGACACTGAGGCCAATGAGTAGCTGCAGATCTTCAAAGCTGATGTTTGGCGTGTCAAACCACTCATCAATGAAGTTGTGGATGATGGTGACATCAAAGAGAGGCGGATCATTGAAGATTTCTGCTTCTTCTTTGCTCTTGATGAGTTGCTCAAGAGCATCATCTGCAAGATCTTCATCACTTGACAGATCAATGTCGTCATTGCGCAGAATGGCAGCAGCTGTTAGCTCTTTGCCAGTGTGAGACAGAGGCATCTTGTCCTTCTGGTGCTTGGAGACGCGTGATAAATCTTCAGACTGCACACTGTCTTCAGGAGGTGCAGTTGCCAATGGCTTCGCCCTTGAGATTTTTGGTGAAGGGGCTAGCTTTGAAGCTTTTGGCTTCTTCAGCTGCTTTGACTTCGGCACTGCAGGCGCGTCATCAGACTTAGTGTCAGCTGCAGGCTCATTCACTGCAGTCCCTTGAACCAAGATGTAGGTGATGAGGCCTTCAAGGTTGGCGAAAGGACCGATGACATTGGGTTCTGCATGTCGTGTGCCATCTGCCCTTGGAGATGAGGGACCAGGGTTGAAGTCTAACCCAAAAGTCTTCTTGTTCTGCTTCGCAGAGTTTTGAGCAAACTGGAAGTTGCGCTTGAACAGATTGTCGTCACGACACCATAGCAGTGACGACGAGTGTGCATCAGCAGGCTGTGGTCCACGGACCATGCACGGATAGAAGCCTTGAGCAATGGCTTCATCTCTGGACCTGGGTAGAAGATTCTTGAATTGGATGTCTCCCCGCGGTCTCTTGATGGCGTTTTTCTCAGCATACTCCTGTGTCACAAATCTGTATTTGAACCATTGTTCTGCCCAATATCTTCAAATCCATTGGATTCGGGTCTTGCGCTGACTGTAATCCTCTTCAGGATCTGTCTTGTACATTTCTGAGAGTTCATCTGGCAGATCTCTGGAGGTCTCACCACGACGCTTTCTGCCACCCTTCCTTGCTGCTTTTTCTGAAGCCATAAACTTTAACTTGAAAGGCTTCAATACGTGCAAAGGCTTCAAAGGTTTTCGTTTGCTGGACCAATAGGAACTGGCTTCGGGAGAATTTATGTGATGATGTAAGAATTCTGCAAATGAATGCAGACTATGAGAACCAAAGGATTCTCCCACGGACATGTACCTGTGACAGCATTAAGGTGCGAGGGAAGGGGAAGAGGTCATATGCATTCTCAGAAGATTTTGAAGATAAATCTGTTTAGAAGACATTGACCTCATCATGCGAAGACATTCACTCATAGATAAAAAGTTGGTTCCAGATTTGTACGAATCCACAGATCAGTACAAGTGAGAAATCTAACTACTTTGTGAAGCACAAGTGAATATACTAGGCATGTTATGAGATGCAGTATGAGAGAGATCTAGCTTATGTGAACAGAAACTACTTGTGGTAGAAAGTGACAGATCAATAGGATCAACGGTGCTGTAAAAAGGGAGTTTTATTTACCACACTGAGAACTGCTAGACGGAGTGGGAGATGAGGCCGAGCAATTCACTCTTCCGTGCCCTAACTTGGCGACGGAGGACACCTACGACGACGGCGGAGAGGACGATGTCCGCGGTCGGCGTGAAGACGGCGTCGGAGAGGTCGCGGCAGCGAAGCGCTTCGTCGCCGGCGTCGTCGAGAGCTAGCGGTGGCCCTAGGGTTCGTGTGAGGGTGGAAGAAGAGATAATGACCGCTGTGAGTGTGTATTTATAGGCACAGGGGCGGCACTGTGCTATTACTCAGGTGCCCCTGGCTATTCGCATCTGAGGAACACGTGGCCATTATGCGGAATTTCGGGGTTTGTTCCACGTCCCACGCACGCCTGGATTGTCGGGTGGTCGTTTCTACTTCTCCGAATTTCATGTGGAGGAAAGAGCATTGAAAACGGACTTAATGGTTGTCTCTGTATCTTCTGCTGACAGGGACGCAGAGAAGACATTCGATAGTTTCAATAGAATGCATATGACTTGGAGAGATAGAGTTTGAGATAGAAAGCATAGAGAGATTAGGGTCCGATCACATTCACTTAGTTCAAAAGATTCAACACGAAGACATAGCTATAAGTGAATGCTGTAGAGGACAGAACACTAGTATATATATATATATATATATATATATATATATATATATATATATATATATATATATATATAATCAACATAGTGAAGATAACCATGAAAATATGTTGAGATCGAAGCCAAACCAAATGTGAAGACATTGCAAGGTAACGCCATGAGTGAAACACTTCAAAATAGAACGTTTGGTGGTGGCGTTACCCACCGTATAGGAAGTATTAGACCCAGACACGGCGCACAATTATTGTGGCGCTCCGAAGTCAAATTCCACATTAATGTATTCACACTTAGAATGTATGTCTTCATTGATTGAAGATATACTTTACTTCGTGTGTTGCACGTCTAAGTCATCAATATGCATAAGGGTTAGGATGTGTGCCTGATCACAGGACATTTGAGGATTCCAGGATATTTAGCTCACACCGTAACTTGCAAAACCTCTTCTCATCCAAGGGCTTGGTGAAGATATCTGCCAATTGCTCTTCAGTGTTGACGTGTATGATATCAATGTCTTCCTTCACAACATGATCTCTGAGAAAGTGATGACGAATTTCAATGTGCTTTGTCTTCGAGTGTTGAACTGGGTTGTTGGCAATCTTGATGGCGCTTTCGTTGTCGCAGTAAAGTGGCACTTGCTTCAGATGAATGCCATAGTCCTTGAGTGTTTGCTTCATTCACAGAAGCTGAGCGCAGCAAGATCCAGCAGCAATGTATTCAGATTCAGCAGTGGAGAGAGATACACAGTTCTGCTTCTTTGAAGACCAACATACAAGTGATCGTCCCAGAAAGTGACATGTGCCTGATGTAGACTTGCGATCAACTTTGTCACCAGCATAATCAGCATCCGAGAATCCAACCAGATCAAACTCTGAGCCCTTTGGATACCATAATCCTAGAGTTGGGGTGTGAGCCAAATATCGAAGACTTCTCTTCACAGCTAAGTGATGCGACTCCTTTGGTGCCGCTTGAAATCGAGCACACATGCAAACACTAAGCATAATATCTGGCCTAGATGCACATAGATAAAGTAAAGAACCAATCATGGAGCGGTATACCTTTTGATCGAACTCTTTACCATTGTCGTCAAGACCCAGATGATGTTTGGCTGGCATTGGTGTTGTGAAGCCTTTGCAGTCTTGCATACCGAACTTCTTCAGACATTCTTTGAGATACTTCTCTTGAGATATGAAGATGCCATTGCATTGTTGTCGTATTTGAAGACCAAGGAAGAACTTCAGCTCCCCCATCATGGACATCTGATATTGCTCTTGCATCATTTATCCAAACCCTTCACTGTACTTCTGATTGGTGCAGCCGAAGATAATGTCATCCACATATATTTGGCACACAAACAGTTCACCATCATATGTCTTCGTGAAAAGAGTGGGATCTAGGGAACCAGGTATGAAGCCTTTGCTCTTCAGGAAGTATTTGAGTGTGTCATACCAGGCCCGAGGGGCTTGTTTGAGGCCATACAGTGCCTTGTTGAGCTTGTATACCATGTCTGGATGTTTTGGATTTTCAAAGCCAGGTGGTTGTGCAACATACACTTCTTCTTCAATCTTGCCATTGAGAAAGGCACTCTTCACATCCATTTGATATATAAGTATGTTATGATGATTTGCATAGGCCAGCAGTATGCGTATGGCTTCAAGTCTAGCCACAGGAGCAAATGTTTCATCGAAGTCAATGCCTTCCACTTGAGTATATCCTTGAGCAACGAGACGAGCTTTGTTTCTGACAACTTGACCATGCTCATCTTGCTTGTTGCGGTATATCCATTTGGTGCCTATTATATTGTGCTTCCGTGGGTCAGGACGCTTAACCAGTTCCCATACATTATTCAGCTCAAACTGTTGAAGCTCTTCTTGCATAGCTTGAATCCATTCAGGTTCCATGAAGGCTTCTTCAACTTTCTTGGGTTCTGATATTGAGACGAATGCGAAGTGCCCACAGAAATTTGATAGCTGAGTTGCCCTTGAACGAGTGAGTGGACCAGGTGCATTGATGCTATCAATTATTCTTTCAATCTGCACTTCATTGGCAACGCGGGGATGTATAGGGCGAAGACTTTGCTCTTACTGTTCATTGTCGTTGTTGGAAGGAATGTCTTCAGGCTGAGCATTGTCTTCATGTTGATCAGGTGCTGAAATGATAAGTTCTTCTTCGGGATGAGCTTCAGAAGGTATAATTTCTCCAGTTCCCATTAGCTTGATTAATTCACTGGATGGAACTTCATCTAGCACACTTGGCAGCTGCTCTCTTTGTGAAACGTTGGTCTCATCGAACCGCACATCCACTGTTTCAACCACTTTGTAATGAAAGAGATTGAAGACTCTGTAGGAGTGCGAATCATTTCCATATCCAAGCATAAAACCCTCATGTGCTTTTGGTGCAAATTTTGAGGTGTGATGTGGGTCCTTGATCCAGCACCTTGCGCCAAATACTCTGAAGTAACTGACAATTTGGCTTTTTGCCAGTAAGGAGCTCATAAGATGTCCTGTTCAATAGCTTGTGAATATAAACACGATTGATTGTATGGCATGCAGTATCAATGGCTTCGGGCCAGAATTTTCTTGGGGTCTTGTATTCATCTAGCATCGTTCTGGCCATCTCAATTAGTGTTCTGTTCTTGCGTTCGACGATGCCATTCTGCTGTGGCGTGTACGGGGCGGAGAATTCATGTGTGATGCCCAAGGTATCAAGATATGTGTCAAGGCCAGTGTTCTTGAATTCACTGCCATTGTCACTTCTTATGTGCTTTATCTTGGCGCCAAAATTGTTCACAGCTCGATTTGCGAAGCGTCTGAAGACATCCTGCACTTCAGTCTTGTAAAGGATTATGTGCACCCAGGTATATCTAGAATAATCATCAACAATAACAAAGCCATAGAGGCAAGCAGTAGTAGTTAGAGTTGAGTAATGAGTGGGACCGAAAAGATCCATGTGAAGCAGTTCGAAGGGTCGAGTAGTAGTCATGATTGTCTTCGAGGGATGTTTGGCCCTCGTCATCTTCCCTGCTTCACAGGCATCGCATAAGTGGTCTTTCTTGAACTTGACGCCCTCGATGCCTATGACATGCTTCTTCTTCGCAAGGGTGTGGAGGTTCCTCATGCCAGCATGTCCAAGCCTCCGATGCCAGAGCCAGCATTCTGAAGCATTTGCTAGAAGACATACTGCAAGCTGTGGCCCTGCTGAGAAATCTACCACGTACAAATCATCTTTTCGATACCCTTCAAACACTAGAGACTTGTCAGATTCCATTAGTACAAGGCAACGATATTTTCCAAACATTACGATCATGTTCAAATCGCAAAGCATTGAGACAGATATTAAGTTGAAGCCAAGGGATTCAACAATCATGACTTTATCCATGTGTTGATCCCTTGAGATTGCAACTCTACCTAGACCCAATACCTTACTTTTACCAGTGTCAGCAAATGTGATGTGGCTCTTGTCGGATGGACGTAAGGTTGAGTCCATAAGAAGACTTCTTTTGCCAGTCATGTGATTTGTACACCCACTGTCAATAATCCATTCTGAAGACGCTGGTGTCGTACCCTACAGTGCAGTTAGGGGGATAGGCTTCACCAAGAGCATTGTGAAGCAAAAACATTTGACGAACCAGTGGGTTATGAAAGCTTAAATCCAGGTTAGGACTAATAGGGAGAGTAGCAAGCGATTCAGGTACGAAGTACATAGTAAGACCATTTGGGCATTTGATCTTGCGCCCTACAATATGTTTAAGGTCCCCAGCAATAGCGTCAGACGATTTTGGTTTTCTGCTGGAGACCTTTCCCTGCAAAAGAGAGTTAAGCCTTCTTAACCACCCACATCTTCAAGGGTGGCTTAGAAGCAATAAGTCCAAGTGCAGCAACTGAGAATTTTGGCTTTGAAGCCTTAGCAAACAGTCTTGCAGGCGGACAATAGTACTCATAAGAATAAGCAGAATAGTTCTTGGTCTTATGAACATGGCGGTTTGATGAACCACTCTCATATTCATATGCCTGAGTATGGATTCCCTGCAAAACATTTGCGTTAGTGTGACTCAGGTGAGTCCTCTGTCTGTATGAAGCCTTTGGACCATATGAAGCCTTTGGTCTGAGGTTTGTCTTCTTCACGTGAGGTGTCATGATGACATTCACAGGAAGACTCTCCAGACACCTTTTCGGAACCCAGATCTTCTTCATAGGCGGTCCATTCCTGCAGTTAGTACCAATGTACCTGGCAAACACTTCACCATTCTGATTCTTAAACAGTATATAGTTTGCATCAAAGGATTCATCAATGATAATGGGGTTAGCACAAGTGAAGCCAGATAGATTGGATGGATCTGCTGAAGGTTCCTTTGCAGCAACCCACATGGTTTTGGGGTACTGCTCAGGTTTCCAGTAAGAGCCATCTGCATTCATTTTCCTTATGAACCCTACACCCTCTTTCCTAGGGTTTCGGTTCAGAATCTGCTTTTTCAGGACATCACATAGTGTCTGATGCCCTTTAAGACTTTTGTACATCCCTGTTTCAAGCAATGTCTTCAACCTAGCATTCTCATTAGCAATAGCGGTGGTATCCTCAACAGAGGAGTTAGTTACCGCATCAACAGTTGAAGATATTGCAACAGCAGTAGCAGTAGAACATTCAGCAACAAAAGTAGCATTATCATGCTCAATGCATTTAAGACATGGTGGTTCAAATCCTTCCTGAGCGGGACTGATCTGTTTGGCGTGAAGTGACTCGTTTTCCGTTTGAAGATCTTCATGAACCGCTCTCAATTTCTCAAGATCTTGCTTCCTTTGAAGATAATCATAGGAAAGCTTTTCATGAGTTGTTGAGAGAGTTTCATGATGACTTTCAAGTTCCTGATACTTAACGTGAAGATTTTTTATGTCTTCAATTAAGGATTCAGATCGAGTCATTTCAGCACCTAACAGATCATCGCTTCTGTCTAACAGTTTTTGAATATGTTCCATAGCTTTCTGTTGTTCAGTTGCAATTTTAGCAAGTGTTTTGTAGCTAGGTTTTGAACCACAATCAGATTCATCGTCACTAGATGTTTGATAGTGAGTAGTGCGTGTGTTTACCTTGGCACCGCGTGCCATGAAGCAGTAGGTAGAAGCGGAGTAGTCCTTGTCATTTGCATCGATGTCGGTGATGAGGTCATTGTCTTCAGTGTTGAAGATGGACTTGGCAACGTATGCTGTAGCCAGACTTGCGACGCCTGAGTCGGATTCCTCCTCAGACTCCACCTCCGCCTCCTTAGAAGCAGACTCCTCCTCTGAATCCATTTCCTTGCTAGCAAACGCACGTGCCTTGCCAGATGAGCTCTTCTTGTGTGATGAAGACTTTGAGGAAGACTTGGAAGAAGACTTTGAGTATTTCTTCTTCTTCTTCTTGTCGTCAGAGTCATATTCCTTGCTCTTCTTCTTCTTTTTGTTATCATTGTCCCACTGTGGACACTCAGAGATGAAGTGGCCAAGTTTCTTGCACTTGTGACATGTTTTCTTCTTGTAGTCATGAGCAGGAGCTTCATCATTCCTTGAACTTGATCGGGAAGACTTTCTGAAGCCTTTCTTCTTGGTGGATTTTTGGAACTTCTTGACAAGCATAGCAAGTTCCCTTCCAATGTCTTCAGGATCATCAGAACTGCTGTCAGATTCTTCTTCAGATGAGGAGACAGCTTTTGCCTTCAAGGCACGAGTTCGCCCATAGTTTGGACCGTAGATATCGCTTTTCTGCGAAAGCTGAAACTCATGTGTGTTGAGCCACTCAAGTATGTCAGACGGATCGAGTGTCTTGAAATCAGGACGTTCTTGAATCATCAGGGCCAGGATGTCAAACGAACTATCAAGTGATCTCAGCAGCGTCTTGACGACTTCGTGTTTGGTAATCTCAGTGGCGCCGAGGGCTTGAAGCTCATTTGTGATGTCAGTGAGTCGGTCAAATGTGTGCTGGACATTCTCATTGTCATTTCGCTTGAAGCGGTTGAAGAGGTTGCGAAGGACACTGATTCTCTGATCTCTCTGGGTTGAGATGCCTTCATTGACCTTGGAGAGCCAGTCCCAGACCAGCTTGGATGTCTTCAAAGCACTCACACGGCCATACTGTCCTTTGGTCAGATGACCACAAATGATATTCTTGGCAGTAGAGTCCAGTTGAACGAATTTCTTGACATCAGCAGCACTGACACCTTCTCCAGCCTTGGGAACGCCGTTCTCGATGACATACCATAGGTTGACGTCAACGGCTTCAAGATGCATGCGCATCTTATTCTTCCAGTAGGGATATTCAGTTCCATCGAAGACGGGGCATGCAGCGGAGACTTTAATTATCCCTGCAGTCGACATAGCTAAAACTCCAGGTGGTTAAACCGAATCACACAGAACAAGGGAGCACCTTGCTCTGATACTAATTGAAAGTGCGTTATATCGACTAAAGGGGGGGGTGAATAGGCGATTTTTATGAAAGTCTTCAGAACATAGAAGTTTTGAAGACAAACGATAAAATTAAACCTATTACCATGCAGGGGAAGTTAGACTACACTAGGCAAACCATAGTCAAGTATTCAATGAAGTGAAAGCACAAAGACTAATAGCAGCTAGGTAGTAAGGATCAGGTAGGAAGATATTGTGAAGCCAAATAGAACCCGCAGTCACTCAGTGAAGACAAATGATAGTGCAAACATACAATGACTTCACAAGGAGTAACAGTAAGTAAAGGGAAGTGAAGATGAAACCAGTGACTCGTTGAAGACAATGATTTGTTGGACCAGTTCCAGTTGCTGTGACAACTGTACATCTGGTTGGAGCGGCTAGGTATTTAAACCTTAGGACACACAGTCCCGGACACCCAGTGCTGAACACGCAGCTCAGGACACCCAGTCCTTACCGTATTCTCCTTGATCTAAGGTCACATAGACCTCGTCCAATCACTCTGGTAAGTCTTCAAGGTAGAATCCCAAACCTTCACAAACTTCGTTCACTGGCAATCCACAATGTCTCTTGGATGCTCAGAGCGCGATGCCTAACCGGCTGTAGGATGCACAGTCCTCAAGTGTAATAAGTCTTCAGATCACACAGACAAGAAGACTTAAGTGATGCCCAATTCTCTCTGGGTCTGGTGGTTAGGGTTTTATCCTCGCAAGGAATTCTCTCTCAAAGGCTTCGAGGTGGGTTGCTCTCAAACGACAAAAGCCGTACTTTCAATCTGAGCAGCCAACCGTTTATGGTTGTAGGGGGTGGGCTATTTATAGCCACTTGGCAACCCGACCTGATTTGTCCGAAATGACCCTGGGTCACTAAGGAACTGACACGTGTCCCAACGGTCAGATTTCAAACTCACACAGCAACTTTACTTGGGCTACAAGCAAAGCTGACTTGTCCAACTCTGGACAAGATTCGCTCTCATAGTCTTCACTCGAAGACATAGGTTTTGGTTTAGGCATCACTTTAGTCATTCTGACTGGTTCTCTTGGACCCCACTTAACAGTACGGTGGTTCCTATGACTCAACACAAAAGAAAAAGAACTACAAAAGATCTAAGTCTTCGAGCTCCATAGGCTTCATATAGTGTCTTCTCTTGTCATAGTCTTTAATGTGAATATCTTCATATACCACCTTTGACTTCAATGTCTTCATACATTTTTAGGGGTCATCTCTGGTAGTAAAACCGAATCAATGAGGGACTTCTACCTGTGTTATCCTGCAATTCTCACAAGAACATTAGTCCCTCAACTAGGTTTGTCGTCAATACTCCAAAACCAACTAGGGGTGGCACTAGATGCACTTACAATACCCCCTACAATAATACAAGGGGCTCAACGCGCGTGAACAAGTGACAATTAGGCTCAACTTTACTCATTTGGAACTATACATGGTTTATTTAGTATAACCTACCTTTTGCATGACAACTTTTCAACTAAGTTCCTCTCTTTTCCAGATGACCATCATGCTACACCCGTCAAGGATACGGCACAACACAGACACGGGCGCAGATGTGCAGCAGGGACCCGTTCCAAGGATTCTTTTTAGATTAAGACCCTGCGTAAACCTTTTTACCGTCTCTTGTTGATACACATCCCCCGGATTCTCAGTACAATTGAGAAGGATGCTGACGTATTGGCATGTGGCCACGTCAGAATATTGCATGTACCTGGACACCAGGGGCTTATTACAAAGGGCACTGTTTAGCCCGGTTTACATCATAAAGACCGAATACCTTAGGGAGTGTTCGGCGTCGCGAGTTTGGCCTTATATGCATCAGCTCCGAATCATGTCTTTGGTCAAATGTTGGGTTTGCCCGGCTCCTGTGTTTTGCTGCCTTACGTTCCGCTCTATCGGCTAAGGTGGCACTAGGAGAACTACCGCGATTGTGCCCTGGTTCATCCAGACGAGCACCTCAGTAGAGAAAGCCGAAAACTGACTGTCGTGATATAGCGTGAGACTGGTCAACCACTCGATGACCTAGCAGAATCTTCGGGATTCCTCCGCCTTAACGAAGGGCCGTTTCCCGGCCAGGCATGTACGTGCCCCGAATTCGGATGAGCGCGGAGCCACCAGGGGCTATAAAGTAGCCCCACTGTCAAACTCCTCTGGCTAAGTGAAAGTGTTAAAGCATTATAGTCCGATTGCCTAGTTCGCTGCGCTATCACCTGCTTAATGGACCAAGACGTTGGATCAAGTGTGAACATGCGTCTTCTGCGAGCACCCCCGCATTATATGCGTGGGGGCTGAAGCCGACGACTACCATCTTTCAGGTTATATACATATATACATAAACGGCCGCACAAGAGGCATCATAGTACTTTTGGGCAAAAGTATAAATACAGCCTTGATAAACTCAATAAAACATTGTTTTTACAATGGGAGTACATGTCACTCAAACATAATATTCTTCGAGCACTGAGCCTCTATCGAACGAGCGCCTTCAAGAACTTCTTCAAAGTAGTGCTCGGCAGCCAGTCGGCCTATGGCCGAACCCTGTGCCGCAACAGTGGTGGCATCCATCTCCGCCCAGTATGTTTTGACATGGGCAAGGGCCATCCGCGAGCCTTCTATGCACGCCGACCTCTTTGCAGCATCGATGTGTGGCACAGCACCAAGGAATTTTTGCACTAAGCTAAAGTAGCTATTCGGCCTTGGCCCTCCCGGCCACAAATGATCCACAACGGACCTCATGGCAAGTCCGGATAATCTATGGAGCTCGGCCCACTCGGCCATTTGCTCATTCAACAACGGCGGACGGGCTGGAGCATGAAACTGTGGCCAAAACAGTTTTTCCACTTCGTGATCTTTCCGATCCTTGAAGTACTCGGCCGCATCAGCAGCACTTGCAGCCAAATCCACGTAGGCGTCCGCAGAACTCCATAGCCGGTCCAGAGGTGCATACTTCGGATCCCCGAACTTAGTCCGCAACAAGAAGGGCTTCCCAAATACAATATCCGCAGCTTGATGCAGCTCCTCCTTCGTCGCTCTAATTTTGGAGCGGGCTTCCTTGGCAGCCACCCGGGACTTTTCCAAGTCTGTCGCCTTTGTCCGGTTTTCTTCTTCAAGAAGCTGGTAACGGTCAACAGCATCTTTTAACTCTACAGCCATCTTGGCTATTTTTTCTTTGCTCTCGCAATGCGCGGCCTGTTCGGCCCTTAACTCTTCTGCCGCCTTTAAAGTGGCCGCATTGCTACTCCTTGCTTGCTCCTTGGCTCGGGCAAGCTCCGCCAGAAGGGTCTCCATGGTGGCAGCTCCATCTGCAGTCACAACATATTAAAGATACTGGCATCATGCTGCTCTTATTATGTGACAATCACCAGAAAAATCACCTACCCTATGCCTCGTCAAGCCGCTTGTTAACAAGCACGATGTCGGCATCTGTCGCATCCAGTTACCGCCTTAGTTCAGCAAACCCATCAGTCCGGCTAGCCACCGGAGCTTCAACCACCTACACATAAAGGCGGTCTGGTTATTACCTGGGACTATGACCCTCTGTTTGCCGCCATTTTTGATGACAACCAGAGTCTCAGGGGCTACTATCTACGCAGGGCACATCTAAAAATGTGCGGTACTGTCAACAATGTACATCATTTCGTGTACCTCAAAACCCGTCAGTAGACTCATAAAGGCTTCATGCAACCCGCTTTCGGCGGATGAAATCCTTTCAATCACCGTACCCATCAACGTGCGATGCTCTTCTGAGATAGCCGCTTGCTCTAGCAAATACCTCAGTACGTCCGACCGCACACCAGACGGTGCCGGACTCTTTTGATTGCTCTCTTCAAGAGCCGGATACTGAGGACTTTGGGTGGCCATAGGATTACCTTCTGGCCTTGCCGGATCAGGAGAACCCCTCCGCGACGACACCTCGGGGTCGCCCGCCTCTTGAGGCGGTGTGGCAGGGGGAGGCGTTTCGCTCTCCATCATCTCTGGAAGAAGATCCCCTAAAGACGAGCTCTGCTGAGAAGGACTAAGATCCAAACTGCAAGATAAATGCTTCGATTATTTTCCTCAGAAGTAAAGCGAGATATTTTAATTATTAAGTACCCTTTTACTTACAGCTCGATGGAGGGCTGATCCCCTTGAGGGCATAGTGCGGCCAGGGTATCCTCCAGGGCAGGACCCTCCGGCGGAGATTTCTTCCCCCGTTTGGAGATCATTGTCTCCGGGCCCTCAGAGGCGGTTCTCTTCCTTCCCTGGGGAGAGGAAGTTTCAATTCCTCCTTCCCGGCTAACCTCCTTCGCGGAGGTGCTAGCCTCCTTGCTCCCCCCTTTATCTTCTCCTGAGGGCGCTTGATAAGGCACGATCTCCAGCATCCTGGTTAGCACGGGATTTGGTGAGGTCTCAGGGAGGGGGGCCGGACACCTGATCAACTTTGCCTTCTCTATCCAATCCTGGTCAAAGAGTGGCTTTTTTGGGCAACATTGCGATAAATAAACGGACAGTGTGTTCGGATGCGGGGCTACTTACTTGGGTATCCGGGCGATTGCAACTCAGACCTGCATCCTCAGTGATGTCCGGACACATTATTTATGGTCCGAAGAACAATTTGTACATCTCTTCGTGCGTCATGCCGAGGAAATGTTGAATAGCTCGCGATCCTTCCGGTTTGAATTCCCACATGCAAAGGGGCCAGCGTTTGCAAGCCTGGACTTGACGAACTAGCATAACTTGCACTACCATAACCAGACTGAAATCTCTCTCAAAGAGATCTCGGATACGGCTTTGCAGTATTGGCACGTCCTTGGCTGGACCCCAGCTCAGCCCCCTGCTGATCCATGACATCAGTTGTGGTGGGGGGCCTGAGCGAAAGGTGGGGGCAGCTACCCACTTGGCACTTCGGGGAGCTGTGATGTAGAACCACTCCCGCTGCCACAATCCGAACACCTCTGGGAAGCAACCCTCAGTCCATGGAGCGTCAGCTATTTTGCTTATTAAAGCGCCTCCACACGCTGCGTGCTGCCCCTCGATCATCTGCGGCTTCACATCGAAGGTCTTGAGCCACAGGCCGAAGTGAGGAGTAATGCGGAGGAAGGCCTCACATACGACAATAAATGTCGAGATGTGAAGAGGGGAATCTGGGGCCAGATCAGGAAAATCTAGCCCATAATAGAACATAAGACCCCTAACAAAGGGATCCAGAGCGAGGCCTAGTCCTCGGAGGAAGTGGGAGACGAACACGTTGCTCTCATTGGGTTCGGGAGTAGGGACGACCTGCCCTCGGGCAGGCAGCCGATGCGAAATTTCGATGGTCAGATATTTGGCCTCTCTCAACTTCTTGATGTCCTCCTCCGTGACGGAGGAAGGCATCCACCAACCTTGAAGGTTGGATCCGGACATAGTTGAAGGTCTGAAGCACCTGACCTGAGTTTTGGGTGTTAGAACTCGAGGCGGGGGAAGGATTTGATTGGACACGGGAGGGAAAAAAGAAAAAGCCTTGTCCCCTTTATAAAGGGGGTGTATATCAAGCGTCCTCCTCGTGGCCGTTTGGGACTTGCCTAAGATCTAGGAGTCCTACCAATAGGCACGATTGGGTTACCCATGTCCGTATTGATGAGAATCACGTAATAAAGGGGACACGATCTCTGCTTCGACAAAACGTGCCAAGGAAACCGCCTCGCGAAACACACTGAGATTGGTTATGAAAAACGATTCGAATAAAGACCTGGCTGTGGTGTGATGTCACACTACGGGGTACGTCAGCAGATTAGATTTATGGAAATATTATTCTCTCTATGGTGGTATGTGGAACTTGTTTTGCAGAGCCGGACACGATCCTCGTGTTCAAAATATTCTATGAAGTATTCGGAGGAGGAACCCGCCTTGCAATGCCGAAGACAATCTGCGGGCCAGACTCATCGTCATTGAAGCCTGGTTCAGGGACTACTCAGGGAGTCCTGGATTAGGGGGTATCCAGACAGCCGGATTATATCCTTTGGCCGGACTGTTGGACTATGAAGATACAAGATTGAAGACTTCGTCCCGTGTCCGGATGGGACTCTCCTTGGCGTGGAAGGCAAGCTTGATAATACGGATATGTAGATCTCCTTCCTTGTAACCGAGTCTATGTAGCCCTAGCCCCCTCCAGTGTCTATATAAACCAGAGGGTTTAGTCCGTAGGACCAACAACAACAATCATACCATAGGCTAGCTTCTAGGGTTTAGCCTCTTTGATCTCGTGGTAGATCAACTCTTGTACTACTCATATTATCAAGAACAATCAAGCAGGACGTAGGGTATTACCTCCATCAAGAGGGCCCGAACCTGGGTAAACATCATGTCCCCTGCCTCCTGTTACCATCCGCCTAGACGCACAGTTCGGGACCCCCTACCTGAGATCCGCCGGTTTTGACACCGACAAAGTCGTCCACGTATGCTTCAACTGTCTTGCCGATCTGTTTCTCCTGGCATGTTTGAATCATGCATTGGTAGGTGGCCCTGGCGTTTTTGAGCCCGAAGGGCATGGTGTTGAAGCAGAATGGCCCGTATGGGGTAATGAATGTCGTTGTGGCTTGATCGGACTCCTTCATTTTGATTTGATGGTATCCGGAATATGCGTTGAGGAAGCATAGTGAGTCGTGTCCCCAGACCACTTGGAAGGTTAGTTCTTCGGTCCTATAGTTCTCCGGAGTGCCGAATACCACGTTGAGTGTGATTCTTCCCACGCATCGCGCCTCCCGACTAGGAATAATTCCCCGGAAGGTCGTGCTACTTTGCTTGATGCATCTCCTGTCTATTTCCATTTTACTGAGTGTATCCTCGTAAATGAGGTTTAGTCCGCTGTCGCCGTCCATGAGAACCTTGGTGAGCCGAAAGCCGTCCATGATCGGACTGAGGACTAAGGCGGCTGGTACCCGGATTGTCCTGAATTTTGGTTCATCATTGGCATTGAAGGTTATCGGCGTGTCGTTCCAAGGGTTTGTTGCTGCGATTAGGCAGACTTCGGCAAGGTTGCGGAGTGCCCTTTTACGCTTATTGTTTGAAGCGAAAGTCTCGAAGACCATCAGTACTCTGAGGTCGTCGTCTTCTGGGGGATATTGCTTTGGGTTATTTTTGGTGAGGATATCCTCGCCGTTCTTGGCCACCTGCCGGAGTATCCAACATGCTCTAAGGCTGTGGGTTGATATTGTATCCGGTGCTGTGTGTAACTTGCATGGTCCATCGATCCATCCCTCCAAAACGGTTCCGTGTCCCATAATGGGCTTATATTTCTTTATCATTGGGCCGGGCGTGCCACTAGGGTGCGTCCTTTTCACCTGAACGAGGGATTGGGTGGAAACCGGCGGTTCCCAGCAAGCTGCCTGAGTTTTCCAGGCGCTTTCCATTGCGCGGTACTTGTGTACTATGGTTGCCAAGTCCGTGAAGCGTGATATGCAACGACGGTTGATGGCGTTGAGGATTCCTTCATCCGTGCAATTGTTGCGGAATGCTGAAATCGCGTCTTCGTCGTGGCAATCTTCAATCTTATCTTTGACAAGGAGGAATCTGGCCCAGAAGTGGTGGACCGTTTTTTGATACTGCTGTCGTATGCCCATGACAGCGCTTATAAATGGGTGGGTGGGTGGTTTGAAATCCGAACCCTGACCCAATTTAGGATCCGGAGTTTGAAAAACTTTCGAACTTAGTAGTTCGGGCTCCGGGATGTCAGCTGATTTTTTGGGCTTGTCGTCCGATTCTATGTTTGGAGGACAGGACATGTCTTTCTGCAGGTAGGTGTCCGGCTCTTCAAGTTCGAAGATCCGAACATAGTTTGTCCTCAATATAGAGGAAGATTTGTCATCTTGCTCCTCTACTACCGCTATTTGATCTGTGATCGGCGGAGTTTTAATTTCTCTATGGTTGGGTTTAAGCCCAATCCGATCATAGTCTGTGGCGACCCACAGGGCGGCGATGCGATCTAGGAGCTCGTTTAAGGACGACAGCTCCGCCGGATCCATCTGCTTGGAGTACTTGGAGTCAACATGGAGGGGATTTTTGATGACCCGAGAAGTCATCGTCGGCTTAACGGCCGAACGAGCGGTCATGATGAAGCCGCCCAGCCGGAGGGTTTGGCCTAGGGCCAGTGTTCCTCCGGAGGTGATGTTGTCCTTGAGAACAAGGCGAGCCATCGATCCTATCTTTCGAAGTCACATCGGAACTCTCAATGAAAGCACCAATGTCGGTGTCAAAACCGGCAGATCTCGGGTAGGGGGTCCCGAACTATCCGTCTAAGGTCGATGGTAACAGGAGACAGGGGACACAATGTTTACCCAGGTTCGGGCCCTCTTTATGGAGGTAATACCCTACTTCCTGCTTGATTGATCTTGATGAATATGAGTATTACAAGAGTTGATCTACCACGAGATCGTAATGACTAAACCCTAAAAGTCTAGCCTGTCTGAATATGATTATGAGGATATCCGTCTATGGACCTAGCCCTCCGTCTTATATAGACACCGGGGGGGTCTAGGGTTACATAAGGTCAGTTACAGAGAAAGGAATCTTCATATTTGATCGCCAAGCTTTCCTTCCACGCCAAGGAGAGTCCCATCCAGACACGGGTAGAGTCTTCGGTCTTCGTATGTTCACAGCCCATCAGTCGGACCCATGTTCAATAGGTCGAATGCTCGAGGACCCCTTAGTCCAAGACTCTCTCATCTGCTGCTGTAGGAGCAACTCCAGAAGTTATGGACGCCTGGCAAGCTAAATCTGATGAGTACTCGATAGTTCAGTGTGCCATGCTTTATGGCTTAGAATCGGGACTTCAAAGACCTTTTGAATGTCATGGAGCATATGAGATGTTCCAGGAGTTGAAGTTAATATTTCAAGCAAATGCCCGAGTTGAGAGATATGAAGTCTCCAACAAGTTTTATAGTTGCAAGATGGAGGAGAACAGTTCTATCAGTGAACGTATACTCAAAATGTCTGGGTACCATAACCACTTGACTCAGCTGTGAGTTAAACTTCCGAATGATAGTGTCATTGATAGAGTTCTTCAATCACTGCCACCAAGCTATGAAGGCTTCGTGATGAACTATAATATGCAAGGGATGGAAAAGACAATTCCCGAGCTCTTGGCAATGCTTAAGGCTGCGGAGGTAGAAATCAAGACGGAGCATCAAGTGTTGATGGTTAACAATACCACTAGTTTCAAGAAAAAGGGCAAAGGAAAGAAGGGAAACCTCAAGAAGAATAGCAAGCAAGTTGCTGCTCCCGGGAAGAAGCCCAAGTCTGGACCTAAGCCTGAAACTGAGTGCTTCTACTGCAAAGGTACTGGTCACTAGAAGCGGAACTGCCCCAAGTATTTGGCGGATAAGAAGGATGGCAAAGTGAAAGGTATATTTGATATACATGTTATTGATGTTTACCTTTCTAATGCTCGTAGTAGCACCTGGGTATTTGATACTGGTTCTGTTGGTCATATTTGCAACTCGAAACAGGGGCTATGGATTAAACAGAGATTGGCTAAGGACGAGGTGACGATGCGCGTCGGAAATGGCGCCACAGTCGATGTGATCGCCGTCGGCACGCTACCTCTACATCTACCTTCGGGACTAGTTTTAGACCTGAATAATTGTTATTTGGTGCTAGCGTTGTGTGACGCCCCGAGACCGATGTGCCAGGTATCTTCCAGTTATTCGCTGTTGTTGCCTTGTCATTCGCTTGCGTGTTGCATCTTGCCATGTCATCATGTGCATTGCATCATCATGTTTTTCAAAACTTGCATCCGTTTCGGCCTCCCCGTTCCTTCCGTTGTCCGTGCTGAGCCCAGTCACACTTGCACGCGCCCACGGCACCTCCGAAATATTATTTTATAAGTGGCTGGAAAGTGTTCTCGGAATGGGGTGAAAGTTGGTGTGCGGTCTTATTATAGTGTTGGCAGACTGCCTGTCAAATTTCATCGCGTTCGGAGTCCATTTGATGCCCCAGCGGACAACTATAGCAGCAATATAGCCGGTCATACATCGGATGTTTTTGGTCTCCGAAGATTGTGCCGGGCCTCTCCTTCTCTTCTCTCTTCTCAGTCCAACCCACTCTCTACCAACTGCCAGGCCCCGAAACCCCTCCTTGCACAGTGCTCAGAACCCTCGCACGCGTCCGAAAGTTGTCCCGAACCCGACCCGCTCTGTCGTTACCGTTGGGTCCGGATCATCCACAAACATCTATAAAGCATCTCCGTTTTCTTTTTTGGACCCTCTAGCCTTTATTTTCTCGGCCGTCTGATTATAATCGTAGGGACGAGATAGCCCTACCATAATCCCTACCTATATAAATAGTCAAACCCTAGTCCGAGCCGTCCCATCCGTTCCATCCATCCCATCCGCTGCCACTAGCTCCACCTGGTCTCCCCCTTTCCTCGGGATCTTGGCCGATCCACCCAATCGATCATGCCTCCTTGTTTTCCTCAGCCACCCAACCAGATCCACTCCTCCTGTGTTCCTCGAGATCCACCTCCACCTTCCCACCGCAGCCGACCACCATCGCCTCTGTTTTCGTGCCCGACCAAGCCCCGGCCTCCCCGAGCAGCCTCTACTTCGAGCTCGCGTGCCCAGCCGCAAGCCGTTGCCTGAGCTCCTCCTTCCCCGGAGCTCCTCCTCATGCGTCCCCTCCTCGACCCTGCCGCCTAACCGGACCCGGACGCCACTGCGACCAAGCTCGCCGGAGTGCCACCAGGCCGCCGTCCTCCATCTTCCCTGCAGCCTCGCACCACCGGAGACCCGAGCCGCCACCTCGTCGTCCTCGTCTCCTCGCGCCCCTCCTTCCTCGAGCAGGAGCTCGACCTGCTGTCGTCGACCTCGCCCTCTGACGACCTAGACTACCAGGCCGCCCCTCTGCTCCCCTCCGCCCTTCCCTTTTTCCTCTTCTTCTCCCTCTTGTCTCACTATCTCTCTCTATAACCTTCATAGGAGGCTGACGCCATGGACGACCTCCCCGCGTCCCTACCCAAGGGTCCCCGGTCCGCCTCCTCCGGCCACCTCCCCGCCGCGTCGCCCGCCGAATCCGCCCTTCTGTTCCATCCCGCCGCTCGCCGGAGTCCCTGTGTCCCCGCCGTCGCCGTCTTCTGCTGCGTCCTTGAACGAGTGTTGACCTTGCCCGCTCGAGCCTTGCCTTCAACCGCACGTGGGCCGCGTCCTGCACGAGGCCCAGCGTGCACCCTTGTCAGCCTCTCTTCCAGCGAACGGGCCAAGGCCCATGGTGAGGACGCGCCCAGCCCTCTCCTGTGCATGTTGGGCCAGCCAGATTCATCCTAGTGCACGTTTTTCCCCGTCTATGAATTTGTCTATTATCAAAGAACTGCAATTTTTTAGAAAACCCCTTAATGTTCATGCATATAATAACTTCAGAACCATGCATCGGTTTAAAATAAGTTATACATGAAACACGACTAGAATTTCATCTAGTTTCATAAGATCCAACTTTCATCCATGTTAAAATGTTTAAAATGATGTTTGCTTATAATTTGCCTTATTGCCATGTTAAATGCTTTAATTCATAACTAAGTAACCGTAGCTCCATTTTAAATAATCTTTATAGGGCTCCCATCTTTATATGTAAACGGGGTGGGAAAATGCCTAGTTTAACATGGTGCACTCTTCTTGCATGTCTAACAACTCTAAAATTGTGTACAGGGCAGAACAGTACCAACTTTAAAATATGCACATGGGGATTTTCTAGAATTGTTGTTTGTTGTTCCGGCCTCATTTAAACTTGTCTAGATAGGTAGTTTTCATATGCTTCACCTCTTGCCATGTTAATCAACATTTAATATTGTTGGGTACCTAAACGAGAGAGAACTAAATAAGTCATGTGGTGTTTCGTCAATATGCAACTCATTGCATATTGAGCTACACTTAATTTGTAGTGTTGTTTGTTGCACTTTGCCATGCCATGCCTCATTAACCCGGAGATGCATCATACTTGGTTGTTCATCATGCCATGATTATGTGATGGTTGTTTACCATGGTGTTTGCTTCTTTCCGGGTTGCTTCTCGCGTTAGCTTTGGTTTCGTTCCGGAGTTGTGAGGATTCGTTCGACTACGTCCGTTTGTCTTCTTCATGGACTCGTTCTTCTTCCTTGCGGGATCTCAGGCAAGATGACCATACCCTCGAAATCACTTCTATCTTTGCTTGCTAGTTGTTCTCTCTATCGCTATGTCGCGCTACCTACCACTTGCTATATCATGCCTCCCATATTTCCATGTCAAGCCTCTAACCCACCTTCCTAGCAAATCGTTGTTTGGCTATGTTACCGCTTTTGCTCAGCCCCTCTTATAGCGTTGCTAGTTGCAGGTGAAGCTGAAGTTTGTTCCATGGTGGAACATGGATATGTTGGGATATCACAATACCTCTTATTTTAATTAATGCATCTATATACTTGGTAAAGGGTGGAACACTCGGCCGTATGCCTAGTGTTTTGTTCCACTCTTGCCGCCCTAGTTCCGGTTATACCGGTGTTATTTTTGCGTTCCTTACACGGTTGGATGTTATGGGAACCCCTTGATAGTTTGCTTTGAATAAAACTCATCCAGCAAGGCCCAACCTTGGTTTTACATTTGCCTAACAACCTATTACCCTTCCCTTGGGTCGGCCAACCCGAGGGTCATCTTTATTTTAACCCCCCCCCCCTGGCAAGTGCTTCTCTAAATGTTGGTCCGAACCGAGTAGACTGCGGGGGCCACCTCGGGGAAACTTGAGGTTTGGTTTTACTCGTAGGATGTCTCATCCGGTGTTGCCCTGAGAACGAGATATGTAAGACTCCTATCGGGATTGTCGGCACATCGGGTGGCTTTGCTGGTCTTGTTTTACCATTGTCGAAATGTCTTGTAACCGGGACTCCGAGACTGATCGGGTCTTCCCGAGAGAAGGAATATCCTTCATTGACCGTGAGAGCTTGTGATGGGCTAAGTTGGGACATCGCTGCAGGGTTTAAACTTTCGAGAGCCGTGTCCGCGGTTATGTGGCAGATGGGAATTTGTTAATATTCGGTTGTAGAGAACTTGACACTTAACTTAATTAAAATGCACCAACCGCGTGTGTAACCGTGATGGTCTCTTTTTGGCGGAGTCTGGGAAGTGAACACGGTTCTTGTGTTATGCTTGAACGTAAGTAGTTTCAGGATCACTTCTTGATCACTTCTAGCTTCTCGACCGTTGCGTTGCTTCTCTTCTCGCTCTTATTTGCGTATGTTAGCCACCATATATGCTTAGTGCTTGATGTAGCTCCACCTCATTACCTTCTCCTTCCCATAAGCTTAAATAGTCTTGATCTCACGGGTGTGAGATTGCTGAGTCCTCGTGACTCACAGATACTTCCAAATAGTTGCAGGTACCGATGATACCAGTGCAAGTGATGCAACCGAGCTCAAGTGGGAGCTCGATGAAGATCTTGGTCATTGTTTTGTGTCTTTTCCGGATGATCAGTAGTGGAGCCCAGTCGGGACGATCGTGGATCTAGCATTTGGGGTTGTCTTCGTTTATTTTGGTTCCGTAGTTGGACCTTGCTGGATGATGTATTTTTAACTTGTATTTGTGTGAAGTAGCGATTGTAAGCCAACTCTTTATCCCTTTCTTATTCAGTACATGGTATTGTGTGAAGATTACCCCTCTTGCGACAAACCTACCATGCGGCTATGCCTCTAAGTCGTGCCCCAACACGTGGGAGATATAGCCGCGTTGTGGGTGTTACACGTTGAGCATGAACATTATATATGGATCTTGTTTGATGCGAGACGGTTATTCATTTAAATCATAGAATAATGATTGTTCTATTTATATAAGTAATATATTTTATGGTCACGCACCCTTGATGAGTGGTCTGTTTTTGTTGAATCTCGATCGTAGTGATACACATATTCATATTATTGATGCCAAAAGATGCAAAGTTAATAATTATAGTGCAACTTATTTGTGGCACTGCCGTTTAGGTCATATTGGTGTAAAGCACATGAAGAAACTCCATGCTGATGGGATTTTGGAATCACTTGATGCTTGCGAACCATGCCTCATGGGCAAGATGACTAAGACTCCGTTCTCCAGAACAATGGAGCGATCCACTGACTTATTGGAAATAATACATACTGATGTATGCGGTCCGATGAGTGTTGAGGCTTGCGGCGGGTATCATTATTTTCTGACCTTCACGAATGATTTGAGCAGATATGGGCATATCTACTTAATGAAACACAAGTCTGAAACGTTTGAAAAGTTTAAAGAATTTCAAAGTGAAGTGGAAAATCATCGTAACAAGAAAATAAAGTTTCCATGATCTGATCGCGGAGGCAAATATTTGAGTTACGAGTTTGGTCTTCATTTGAAACAATGTGGAATAGTTTCGCAACGCACGCCACCTAGAACACCACAACATAATGGTGTGTCCGAATGTTGTAACCGTACTTTATTAGATATGGTGCGATCTATGATGTCTCTTACCGATTTACCGCTATCATTTTGGTGTTATGCTTTAGAGACGGATGCATTCACGTTAAATAGGGCACCATCTAAATCCGTTGAGACGACACCATATGAACGGTGGTTTAGCAAGAAACCTAAGCCATCGTTTCTGAAAGTTTGGGGTTGCGATGCTTATGTGAAAAAGCTTCGGCCTGATAAGCTTGAACCCAAATCGGAGAAGTGTGTATTCATAGGATACCCAAAAGAAACTGTTGGGTACACCTTCTATCACAAATCCCAAGGCAAGATATTTGTTGCTAAGAATGGATCCTTTCTAGAGAAGGAGTTTTTCTCGAAAGAAGTGAGTGGGAGGAATGTAGAACTTTATGAGGTAATTATACCTTCTCTCGAGTTTGAAAGTAGTTCACCACAAAAATCAGTTCCAGTGATGCCTACACCAATTAGTGAGGAAGTTAATGATGATGATCATGAAACTTCAGATCAAGTTACTACCGAACCTCGTAGGTCAACCAGAGTATGTTTCGCACCAGAGTGGTACGGTAATCCTGTTCTGGAAGTCATGTTACTACACCATGACGAACCTACGAACTATGAGGAAGCGATGATGAGCCCAGATTCTGCGAAATGGCTTGAGGCCATGAAATCTGAGATGGGATCCATCTATGAGAGCAAAGGGTGGACTTTGGTTGACTTGCCCGATGATCGAGAAGCCATAGAAAATTAATGGATCTTCAAGAAGAAGACTGACACTGATGGTAATGTTACTGTCTACAAAGCTCGACTTGTTGCAAAAGGTTTTCGACAAGTTCAAGGAGTTGACTACGATGAGACCTTGTCACCCGTTGCGATGCTTAAGTCTGTCCGAATCATGTTAGCAATTGCAGCATTTAATGATTATGAACTTTGGCAAATGGATGTCAAAACTGCATTCCTTAATGGATTTCTTAAAGAAGAGTTGTATATGATGCAACCAGAAGGTTTTATCGATCCTAAAGGTGCTAACAAAGTGTGCAAGCTTCAGCGATCCATTTATGGACTGGTGCAAGCCTCTCGGAGTTGGAATATATGCTTTGATAGTGTGATCAAAGCATATGATTTTATATAGACTTTTGGAGAAGCCTATATTTACAAGAAAGTGAGTGGGAGCTCTGTAGAATTTCTAATATTATATGTGGATGACATATTGTTGATTGGAAATGATATAGAATTTCTGGATAGCATAAAAGGATACTTGAATAAGAATTTTTCAATGAAAGACCTCAGTGAAGCTGCTTATATATTGGGCATGAAGATCTATAGAGATAGATCAAGACGCTAATTGGACTTTCACAAAGCACATACCTTGATAAAGTTTTGAAGAAGTTCAAAATGGATCAGTCAAAGAAAGGGTTATTGCCTGTCTTACAATGTGTCAAGTTGAGTCAGACTCAATGCCTGACCATTGCAGAAGATAGAGAGAAAATGAAAGTCATTCCCTATGCCTCAGCCATAGGTTCTATCATGTATGCAATGATGTGTACCAGACCTGATGTGTGCCTTGCTATAAGTTTAGCAGGGAGGTACCAAAGTAATCAATGAGTGGATCACTGGACAGCGGCCAAGAACATCTTGAAATACCTGAAAAGGACTAAGGATATGTTTCTCGTTTATGGAGGTGACAAAGAGCTTGTCGTAAATGGTTACGTCGATGCTAGCTTTAACAGTGATCCGGATGACTCTAAGTCGCAAACCGGATACATATTTATATTGAATGGTGGAGCTATCAGTTGGTGTAGTTCCAAGCAGTGCGTCGTGGCGGGATCTACATGTGAAGTGGAGTACATAGTTGCTTCGGAAGCAGCAAATGAAGGAGTCTGGATGAAGGAGTTCATATCCGATCTAGGTGTAATACCCAGTGCATCGGGTCCAATGAAAATCTTTTGTGACAATACTCAAGCAATTGCCTTAGCGAAGGAATCCAGATTTCATAAGAGAACCAAATACATCAAGAGATGCTTCAACTCCATCCGTGATCAAGTCAAGGAGGGAGACATAGAGATCTGCAAAATACATACGGATCTGAATGTTGCAGACCCGTTGACTAAGCCTCTTCCATGAGCAAAACATGATCAGCACCAAGACTCCATGGGTGTTAGAATCATTATAATGTAATCTAGATTATTGACTCTAGTGCAAGTGGGAGACTGAAGGAAATATGCCCTAGAGGCAATAATAAAGTTATTATTTATATTTCCTTATATCATGATAAATGTTGTTATTCATGCTAGAATTGTATTAACCGGAAACTTGATACATGTGTGAATACATAGACAAAACAAAGTGTCCCTAGTATGCCTCTACTTGACTAGCTCGTTAATCAAAGATGGTTAAGTTTCCTGACCATAGACATGTGTTGTCATTTGATGAACGGGGTCACATCATTAGGAGAATGATGTGATGGACAAGACCCATCTGTTAGCTTAGCATAATGATCGTTAAGTTTTATTGCTATTGCTTTCTTCATGACTTATACATATTCCTTTGACTATGAGATTATGCAACTCCCGAATACCGGAGGAACACCTTGTGTGCTATCAAACGTCACAACGTAACTGGGTGATTATAAAGATACTCTACAGGTGTGATGGTATGGCTTATTAGGGATGATAGACTACTCATATCAATAAGGAATTCCTTCTTTTCCGGGAGCCCATTCGGACAAAACTCCAACGTTAAGCGTGCTCAGCTTGGAGTAGTGTCAAGATGGGTGACCAACCGGGAAGTTGCTCCCGGGTGCACACGAGTGAGGACAAAGTGCGCAGAAAAGACTAGTATTGATCTGTGGGGCCAGTCTAGATCCCCGCCAGGAGTAACGACCACCGGCGGGTGTGTCCGGGGCGTTACAAGTTGGTATCAGAGCCGACCCTTGCGGTTACACGGATGGTTGCGGACAGATGTGTGGTCATGTTGTTCATGACGTTTGTGACCCGTCATGGCACCCGACATGGCACATGTACCAGACTGGAAGCACAGACGTTTGTGCCAAGAGGGAACGTTCCTGTGGCCCGACGAGGACGTTTCCTCTGAGTGGGGGTGTATGTGATGGTCTGGCTTATTAGGGATGATAGACTACTCATGTCAATAAGGAATTCCTTCTTTTCCGGGAGCCCATTCGGACAGAACTCCAAAATTAAGCGTGCTCAGCTTGGAGTAGTGTCAAGATGGGTGACCAACCGGGAAGTTGCTCCCAGGTGCGCACGAGTGAGGACAAAGTGCGCAGAAAAGACTAGTATTGATCTATGGGGCCAGTCTAGATCCCGCCAGGAGTAACGACCACCGGCGGGTGTGTCCGGGGCATTACAATAGGTGTCTCTGAAGGTGTTTATTGGGTTGGCATAGATCGAGATTAGGATTTATCACTCCAAGTATCGGAGAGGTATCTCTAGGCCCTCTCGGTAATGCACATCATGATAAGCCTTGCAAGCAATGTGACTAATGAGTTAGTTGCGGGATGATGCATTACGGAACGAGTAAAGAGACTTGCCGGTAAGGAGATTGAACTAGGTATGAGGATACCGACGATCGAATATTGGGCAAGTAACATACCGATGACAAAGGGGATTACGTGTGTTGTTATTACGGTTTGATCGATGAAGATCATCGTATAATATGTAGGAACCAATATGAGCATCCAGGTTCCGTTATTTGTTATTGACTGGAGATGTGTCTCGGTCATGTCTACATAGTTCTTGAACCCGTAGGGTCCGCACGCTTAACATTCGATGACGATTTGTATTATGAGTTACATGTTTTGGTGACCGAAGATTGTTCGGAGTCCCGGATGAGATCATGGACATGACGAGGAGTCTCGAAATGGTCGAGAGGTAAAGATTGATATATTGGACGATGGTATTCGGACACCGGGATGGTTTCGGAGTGGTTCGGGTATTTTTCAGAGTACCGAGGGGTTACCGACCCCCCGAAAAGTAATGGGCCTACATGGGCCATAGTGGAGAGGGGAGGCAACCCACAAGGGGTGGTCGCGTCCCCCTCCCATGGGGAGTCAGAATTGGACTAGGGGAGGGGGCGCGCCCCCCTTTCCTTCTCCTCTTCTCTCTCCTACCCCCTTTCCCCCTCCGGAAGAAGGAAGGGGGAGGCCGAATTGGACATGGAGTCCAAGTCAGTTTCCTCCCCCTATAGGGCGACCCATGGCCGGCCTCCTCCCTCTCCTCCTTTATATACGGGGGCAGGGGCACTCCAAAGCACATCAATTGTTCTCTTAGCCGTGTGCGGTGCCCCCCTCCACAGTTTACTCCTCCGGTCATAGCGTCGTAGTGCTTAGGCGAAGCCCTGCGTGGATCACATCACCATCACCGTCACCACGCCATCGTGCTGACGAAACTCTCCCTTGACCCTCTGGTGGATCAAGAGTTCGAGGGACGTCATCGAGCTGAACGTGTGCTGAACTCGGAGGTGCCGTACGTTCGGTACTTGATCGGTTGGATCGCGAAGACGTTCGACTACATCAACCGCGTTAAAACTAACGCTTGTGCTTTCGGTCTATGAGGGTATGTCGACACACTCTGCCCCTCTCGTTGCTATGCATCTCCTAGATAGATCTTGTGTGATTGTAGGAATTTTTTTAAAATTGCATGCTACATTCCCCAACAGCTTACCTGTGATTTCTGGTTGTACCGGGGAGAGGAACGGTTGTACCGCTGCAGTGTAAAATCTGCTATTATGGTTGGTTTTTAGGGTTTCCAATATAAAGGGGGTTTCTTCCTCCTACCCCCTTACCTCTTGCCTCTCTCTCTCTCCACCATTAATGCCCTTCAAGCTTTCTTGCCCGATCTCTCTCTCTAGCCACTCAAACTTGTTGATTTGCTAGGGATTGAAGGAGGGGACCTAGATCTACACTTCCACCAAAGGATATTTGATTCCCCATACTTTCTTGTGTAGATTTTGTTACTCTTGGGTGTTTGAGCACCCTAGACAGTTGAGGTCACTTCGGAGCCATATTCCATTGTGGTGAAGCTCCGTGGTATCGTTGGGAGCCTCCAATTAAGTTGTGGAGATTGCCCCAACCTTGTTTGTAAAGGTTCGGTCGCCGCCTCCAAGGGCACCACTAGTGGAATCATGACATCTCGCATTGTGTGAGGGCGTGAGGAGAATACGGTGGCCCTAGTGGCTTCTTGGGGAGCATTGTGCCTCCACACCGCTCCAACGGAGACGTACTTCCCCCAAAGGGAAGGAACTTCGGTAACACATTCTCGTCTCCACCGGCACCACTTGTGGTTATCTCTTCCCTTTACTTGGTGCAAGCTATTATTGTGTTGTACTTTGCTTGCACTTGTTGTTGTTGTTGTTTGCATCTTATAGGTTGTTCACATAGTTGCACATCTAGTCAACCTATTTGTTGTTAAACTTAATTTGTTAAGAAAAGCAATTGATAGTTGCCTATTCACCCCCTCCTCTAGTCAACCATATCAATCCTTTCACCATCAGTTTCAAAATATAAGTGGTATTAGTTTTTTAGGAAGTCAAATTTCTTTAACTCTAACCAAGTTCAGAGACAAAATATCGACATCCATAATATTAAACTAAATAAGTACGTAAATTCATTTCATGATGAATCTTAAAATACCGATTTGATATTATAGATTTTGATACATTTCTCTATAAATTTGATCAAAGGTAAAAGGTTTGACTTTTCAAAAAAGTAATATACCTTATATTTTAAAACAGGGTGAATTTTTTAAGAACCCCAACAACACCAACGGCACTACAAAGCGCGCCCAACACTTCTAGTCTAATACCAAAGCAGAATGGCTTCAAGATTTTTTATGAACTTAAAAGGCCAATTCTATCTATCCTTATGAACTGTGACAATCAGACAACCACTGTCAAAGTAACCAACTCAAAGGACAACATGTAATCCATAAATCGTATAAGAAGAAGACTGAAATTTGTGAGACATCTAAGAAACTTCGAAGTGACAGCGTTGGATTACATCCAATTGGCTAAAAAACTGGCAGATCCATTCATAGAAGGGCTATTTGTGATACATAAAGTAGCGGGATAGATGGGTATAACACCCACATGAGCATCCATGATGGTAATCCAACCTATTTGATTGAAAATCCTGTAAAGTAGGACCTCGAATAACAAGCTACAGATTAACTAGAGAGTAACTTTACTACCCACTCCGTCGAACATGCACCACTCTCACAACCTGTATGGTAGGTTGACTTTGTCTTAATGTATTCTGATGATTGTATAAGCAAGAAACTGTCCTACACTAATCTTTGGAAGAACACATCTATATGAGCTCGATTGTTAATCATAGTCTATGAGATAGGATGATCTTCAGTAAGATCATGAATAGACTAGGAGTGTGGCTAATATGCTCCACCCATGGGGTCAATCTTCAGCAACCTAGTACCAATAAGACAATTTGTAAAAGTTCATTCTGTCAAACTGAAATTCAAGGCATACTCCATTTTTCAGTTGTGGAGTAGTGTAGCAATGTGCTTTAGGTGGCTGTTCAACTTAACTAGTCCCGAGTGAAAAATACTTGTTTAAAACGAAGGAAAACACAATGTGCCTTCGACATAAGGTGGGGGTTATTGAATTATAGATGGGCTTTAGGCCCATATACAGATAATTCCTCGAAAATCTCAAAGGCACATGTGGCGTTTCATGACATGGTGAAAAATTTACAGAAAAACTAACGCACACACGTGTGGGTGTTTGCACATCGCCCACACGCCTCCATCATCACTCATTTTGTCACGTATGAACAAATGACATCAGCAGAAATCTTTTTGATTTTTGGCTTAAAAATGTTTCATCTCCTAATTAGAAAAGCGAATTAAAAATCCGTTTTCACCATTAAATCCGTCTCGACGAGATCTTCAAAACTAGACCCCATGTTGATATGTTTCAACGAATTTTTTTTTGCCCAAAAGTTGTCATGATGTTTACACTGTAGTTGTCATAGTGCTTAAACTAAAGTTGCCATGTTGCAATTTTAGTTTGTAGATCATGTCAATTTTAATTTTTTGATAATGGCAATTTCAGTACTTTCACCATGAAAATATTTTTTTGTATGAACCATGGCAATTTTAAGTGCATGTATCATGGCAATTTTAGTTTATGGTGCATGGCAAGTCTAGTTTCTTAATTTCACGTTTTATAATATGTCAAAATTTACTTTTAAATGTAGAAGAAAATAGCTGAAACATATCAAGGCAACTTCAGTGTAAACATCATGGCAATTCATGTGCAATAGACACGGCAAATTTTAACCAAAAAAATTTGTCGAAATATATTGATATGAGATCTAGTTTCGAAGATCTCATCGCGAGGGATTTAATGATGAAAACGGATCTTCAATCGGATTTTTCATTTAAGAGATAAAACATTTTAAAAACAGAAAATCCAAAAAGATTTTCACATGCATGCATGCGGTGACATGACGTAGTCTGTGTGTTATAGGGAGTGTGAGCGGGTTTAGCTCCCACCACACGTGTGGACGTTAGCGTTGTCCAAAATTTAGTACCATCCTAAAAGTGGAGAAGAGTTAAGACCAACATATAAGCGATTATGTTCCACGTCCTATTGAAGCATGAAGATAAGTGACACATTTGTGCTTCTCCTTCACCACCCGCCTCACCACGCTTGCCCGTCCAAGACTTCGTTTTTCGTGAACAGCCAAACTGAGACCTATATGGCATGTGCGGTTTATGTTTTTCCAGTTGAAATGAATAACTAATTGGTAATTAATTATGATCAACTATGGACATGTCACGAGCATCGTATCTGAGCCGTTCGGATCATGAGTTATTACAGACTCGGTTGTGGCCTAGCCATCGCCGGAACAAATCGCATCTGCTCAACCTTCTCGAGCACAAGCTGGTGTTGCTTCTGGCTTACTCCCTCCCACGACCATGTGCACGGTTGTCCGAAGAGTAGGCCATCCTTTACGAGAGCATCTTTAATAGCATGTGTATATTTGGATGTCTATATATTCATATAGACAATGGTCTAAAATGATTCCTTTATATACACGTCCAGTTTTGCATTAGAACGTCTATATACGGGGACCATGACAGGTGGACCGTCACTGAGGAGAGGAAGAAATCAGGACTACAGCTGAATTTAGACGATGCCTTCACAATGTCCATGCTTGAACATTGTCGAGGTCGATTTAGAGGATGTGTATATTTGGACGACTATATAGATAAGCTGTTGAACGCTTGTTTTGGGCTCATATCGTGAAAAACGAGTATAGACATCCATATAGATACACTATTGGAGATGCTCTGAGCATGCGCCGGGAGAAGGGGCCATAAGGTATTTGAGAACGTCTCGATGCAACTGCTTGTTATTGTTCGGTTACACCCACTACTCGACTACTTCCTTAACCTCTTCACTGGCGGCATGGATGACAACACGGACACCACGAACAAGAAGGTTGGTTCTGCCTCTGCCGCCGCCGCACTGACATTTCCTGCATGAGAGTAGGATGTCTTTATTTGTTCATATGATAGGCGTACATACTATTGTCATAGATTTACATGTTCTGTGTCTACTTGCTCACATGATTAGCTATCAGTGTGATAGTAAGCACTATTATCATGATTTATTTATGGATTAAATTATTTAGAAAATTAACATATCCAACACACATGTATACGACATAGTGGTTATGCTAAGCCTCGATCAAACAAAATCAAAGTCATTACAGACCGAACTTACATAGCTAACATCACCAAATTGAAGCAATGGAAATCTCCAAACCCATTAACTTCGGCGTACACATTTCCACCATAGAAAAGTGCATCCTTTTTTTATCATTACCAATTTGCGTCTCACCAACATCGAGACATCGTGTCTATGAGCATGGTTTATGCTTGGTGCAAGGTGATCAACGGTTTCCTATTTTCACTAGAACATTGCTTTCTTATAACATAGTTTATCTTGTTTTCCATAATCTATGTGCATATCAAATACACATTCGAATTGTTTTTGTTACATGGTGGGTGCTTCTTGTGCCAGCATTATTACTTGAGAAGGTTTCACGGGCTTTTTCTGCTACCCAAAATGGACGGTAATTCGTAGACCTAAACCTCCCACACCAACCGATCAAACCAGGGCAATTCAGACATTTTTTTTTTGTAAATGTAAAAGCTACATCCAGTGGAAGATCCAAAGTTTAGCAAACTCAAAGTGAAATATGGGATGTGCCACCTAAGTCTGCCTACTTGCTACCACAGGCTTAATGAAAGGGGAACTGCACCTCTGCAGATTATTGCAAAGCTGCCAGACGAACTGCAAAGCTTCAGAAGTTCAGGAATTTACCTAACATCCAATATTTCTTTACCATTTTTATGATATACAGAGCACTAGAAAAGAACATTGAAAGTGTTTATGTGCCATAACACAATATGCTTACCTACAATGCGAAATGTACAACAAATGTTGACACATTACCTGCGACGAGATTGCATACAATGTCGATCCAATTAGGATGCTGCAACAATGCAGCGAGGCAGGAAACCTATTACATATTCCCGCTTTGTTCTCTTTCATAGCAATCTCATGATGTGCTTATTGGCGTATCTCAATAACCACTTCTACTGATGCTTGTGTGTCTGAACTATTCTGTTGACCTCTGTGAGAATGATGAACAGGGAGGAGCCAGTCAGGTGCTGGATTAACAGAGTTCTCAGTGCGGGGGCGCACTTGAGGGTTGCTACATGAAGGTGCTATGGCAGCTTTGCCGCTAGGCAACTCTTTCAACGAGACCCGGCATATTGGGCAAGTAGTCTGCTTCTGCAACCATAAGTCTAAGCAGGTACGGTGAAAGTTATGTTGACATGTCGGAATGATTCTTAGAAGCTCTTTCTCAGTGTATTCACCTAGACATATGGAGCACCTGTCAAAGCAAAACAACCGATCAAACAAGGGCATAGTTGAACAACACCCTAGGTTCAATAAGTTGAATAAAGAGAAGAACTGTTAAGAAAGAACTCATGTCTTGTGAGCTTCTAAACATTGGGCTGAGTTTGAGCTTGGTTGAGTCTATGCAAACAAGTTTGGAGGGCAATAGACTTGCTTGTGTAAAAACTTCTTAGGCCCCACTTGGAATGGGTGTAAATTTATACACTTGTATTTATTTTACAGGTGTAAATTACTGGTCAACACTTGTTTTTTGCCTAGAACGAAAACGACGGGACGGGGTGTGTATTCTAAACCGGCGAGAAATGGAGCAGAAACGCAAACCCAAACATGGCCTTAACAGTTCAACAATTTCATTGCTCCCCAGAGTTCCTGCACGCCCATTTACAGAAAGTGCATGATGCACTGTATCAAAACTTAGGTTTGGAAAATTGCTGTAATCTAATACCTCAGTATTCCAATGCCTCACAATGAACACTTTAGATTTTAAAAACCGCAGTTTTTCTCAATTATGTGTGAAATAAGCCATGTCTCGTTGGTTAGGATTGACGTGCTGCAGCCTGCCAGCCGGGTTCAGTCCTTGGATCGAGAGTTCGTGTGTCATATCTTCACAGCAATACCTGTTCAGTGGTAAACAATGGGGCGTGTGTGTGCATAGGTATGGTGGTTTAAGCGGGGCGGGTGTGTTAGCGCTGGTACTTGTAATTCAAATAAAAATTAACCATGTGTGTAGTGTAGTACACAATAAAGTTATGTAGACTTGCAACATTTCAATATCAAATTCATTTCTGGTATCAAGAACCAAATACGATAAAAGACACTTCACTTGCACTGATTAATACAGTGGATGGTTCACTACTATTTTTCGTACCGCACAGTATGGACAATTTTGATATTAAAAGTCTGCAGGTTTACACAGAAACAAAGTTTTGTGGATCACACATGATTGGTATTTTTTTTAACAAGACATTATTTATTTTGCAAACAGAAGGCGTGGGAACCCCTGGGCAGGAAAACACATTCCTTCCTCGAAGGACTAAGCAAAAACAAACTGGCATTATGAACTTGCTCTAGCTAACAGCAAGATTTCAAATTATTTTGTACATTTGTTACTCAGCTATGGAAGTATTCTTTCAGCATAAAACATGTCCTTCATAGCAGATCTTTGACCTGCATCCCCAGAAATGCATACACATTTGCAGATACTTTCTCATGCTTTGGTTAATGAAATTACCAGGTAAGCTTCAAAATGCTCGGGGAGGGGAGGGGGGCCATAGGAACTGGTATATTGAATTGATAACCATGGGGCTAGGGACTATATGACAACAAAGAAAAGAAAAGACTCTTGTGACTTTCTAAGAGTCTCAGCATATGCATATCAGCAGTAATGTGGTTTCAATAACTCGCACATAACTGTTTAGAAACTATTCTGGATACCCGTATTTACAATAAGGTGATACTGCAACAGGGTCTACCAATTTCCATGTGACAAGCTACTTGGCCCACTGTTTGGATATTCCCATGAATCCCAGTGGCCAGACATTTCAGAGGTGGATGAAATTATATACATTACAGCAGAAAACAGTAAAGTTGGGTAATTGTCGGTTAATACAGATAGTTGCACTTACTGGGCATCATCCTTTGAATATAAAGCCTCAGAGTACTTCATAATAGGAATTGCAGCAATAACCAAAGGTTCCAACCCACAATTAGCATCCTCTACCTGAAAAAGTACGGCACTAACTTAAGTACGAAAGATAGTGATATGACATCTGCATTGACTACATCGCCTTGATTGTTCAAACTTGCATGTGAATTAAAAAAGTATTTGTTGAACATACACTAACAAGTAACACTTTTAGATGTAACAGTAAAGGAAAAAAAAAGGTAGTCAACTATGCGTACATAACTATAAACATAACAGCTATCTTTTTTCGCGAATACGCTAAGGATGCGTATCTTTCCATTGATAGAAGGGGAGTTGTACAGATGAGGTTGTGACAACGCACTATGCCATCTACACAAGGAAGGCATGGAAGTGGCCGCCGAGCAAACAGATGGGGTTGCTCATCCCCTCTACATCCTACCCTAGTTCTCCGGGATTATGTTACTGATCGCGTTGGCGCCGGCCCTAGCCCAGAGGCGCGAAACATAACAGCGATCACTACATTAACTTTCAAAAGGAGACACCTTGTACAACTGGGAAGAGCAACTTCATAAGAAATGTTTGTTCACTTGACATTTGCGAAAATAAAATTCTATACCAAGGAACAGAGAATACTCCATGTGCACTTAGTTATCAAGTTTACTAGAGACGATACCCCGCGCATTGCTGCGGGAATTGGATGCAGCTATTTCTACGAAAATTGGCAGTATAAAACTTTAGTATTTGGATTGGTGATATGAGAATCGAAACTAAAGGACATATAATTTATTATGTTTGATCATTATATAGTTGTAAAATATTTATTGAATATGAGTAGCATGCAAGCTGCATGTTAAGGTGGGTCTTTTCCCATGCATAGTGTCAGGGTGAGTTGGCATAGTTGCATGTTGAGAGAACTAAGTTTAGTGGGGCGTGCATGGTGGCATGGTGAGTTGGCATAGTTGCATGTTAAGAAAATTGAGTTAGTGGGGAACTATTTAGGTATATAGGATTCAAAAAGGGAGATGCCCAAAATTTTAACCCTAAAGAAACGAGGCTGAACTGACGGGTATCATCAAAGAGCATTGTTGAATTTGTATCCAAGCTAGCAAATTATCCAATAGATTATAGCTTAAAGACATCATACAAAATCTGGGATTTCTGTAGTTCCTTTAGTGCTCCCACCCTTTGGTGTTTCAGTTTCTAGCTTATTAGTATTTCCTTGTGGGACTACAAAACGCATTGGTTTTAGACTGTGAATTAGAATGTGATATCTTCTTCCTTCTTAAAATGTGCAAGGAATAAGGATCATGTAACTGTTATTTATATTTGGACCAGGGAATATTGTTAAGTTGCAGGCTTCTAGTCATACACAGACTAACTTGAAGCAGAAACAAAGATACAAGCTACGTATTGAGCAACTATTATTGGGGTAAAATGTAACCTCATGAATCTAACTAGAGCTCATCGCCTAGTCATTTAAACCTATTTACTTCTTTAAATGTGTAGGGACTAAGGATGATTTAACTGTTATTTGAACTTGGACCAAGGAATATTGCTACGTTGCAGGCTTGTAGTTATACACAGACTAATTGAAAGCTGATACAGAGATACTGTAAGGTATGCGATCGAGAGACAATTATTGGGGAAAGTGTAACCCTAAGAATCTAACTAGAGCTCATGGCCTATCACTAAAACAGAGGCACACAAATACCAGTCTAAAATGGGAGAAGACCAAAGTTAGCGAAATACATATAAGCTAAAGCTTTTGAATCTCTATTTTCTAATATCTATTAAAGTGGTCGATTATCAGATATACTAATATTTAAGACTTGGTATCAGTGCAATAGCCAAAAAGTACAAATTTAGTAAAAGGACTAATTAGCAATTTTTTTTTGGCTTGAACAGGAAAGGCACTCCCATGTGCCCATGAACACAGATATAAAATAGTACTCCTAGAATCTTCCTATTTTCATCACTAATAACTATATAAAAACAAAACATATACACTTCAGTAATAGCCAAAAATAAAAGGCACTGCTCATGTGCCCGCGAACAAAGAAATTGAGTATCGAATCTTCCTATTTTCAGTAATTATAAAAACAAAACATATACACTTCAGTAATAGCCAAAAATAAAAGGCACTGCTCATGTGCCCGCGAACAAAGAAATTGAGTATCGAATCTTCCTATTTTCAGTAATTATAAAAACAAAACATAGACACTTCAGTTATGTACGCGCTGTGGCACTAGCAAATACGTAGTTATTTGCTCCCCTTTTGTAAACGGCGTGGAGTTCACAGCAGCAGAATATCGATCGTTGTGGAGGCAGAGGAGCCATAGTAGGAGGGTATGACACGCACCGGGCGTTCGAGATCTGCTGGGAAGTCAACGTCAAAGTCCACCGGCGATGGGGCGCCGTCGTCCGCGTCCCGGGCGCGGCAGCAGATGAACCGCGCGCAGACGAACGCGACGAAGGCGGCGGTCATGCCGAAGCCGAGCGCCGCGCTGAGGAGATTCATCCCCGACCCGAACATCATCGCTGCCCCCTCGCGGCCTCGCCTCCCCTCGCCTCGCGCCAGCGACACCAGGTCTCCCGCGCCCACGACGACGAGGGAAATCCCTACCGCTCGAACAGGCGGCCGCCGCTGCGGCGAATCGCGAGAGCGGTGAGGTTGGGGCAGGGGGTGCCCATTGGTCGGCGGGTCCCGCCCGCGGAGGCCGGAGGGTGGGTGGCGATCACGGTTTGTGATTGGCGTGGTCGCTTGACGGCGACGGACCGGCTACGGTGCAACTGCAGCGGAAGGGGGGCGGAGCGGTGGCCTGCGGAGGCTGGAAGAGCTGGTTGGTTGGTGGGAAGGTCGGGTGGGGAACTGCGAGGTGGCGGAATGCCGCAGCTGCTTTTGCTGTATCTTCGTTCTGCCGGAACGACGTGGGACCTGCGCCCGAGCAGCAAGCTGAAGCTGAGCATGATCGATGATGATTGCGTACATGTCAACATTAAAAAAAAAGGAGAAAAACTTTCCATCTATATTCATCAAATATCAGCGCAGTATAAAGAACACAAGATGTAGAAAATTTACATTCATGTTTGTAGACCACATAGCAACGACTATAAAAGCAACTTCAATGAGGAGACCCAAACAAAGGGTGATTTTGTCCATTTTTTGTCCGTTTAGGTCGATCGCCCGCCCGACGTCCGCCCTGTTTTAGATATAGGTCGGCAACGCGCCGACCCATATGTGCTGGCTTGGCCGGCTGGCCGCCCTATTTTACATTGATGAATTGCATTCAAACATATTGTCAAATAACATAGTTTAAACTGAATAAAATAGTACAGTTTTACAAGCCGAATACAAATAAAAATGTTTCACATAGTTTTGCAAACGAATAAAAGAAGATACATCTATTGGTTGCCAATATGAGCCCACATATACTCAACCAAATCATTTTGCAGTTGCACGTGAGTTTTCCAATCACGCATGTCATGATGAAATTGGATGAACTGTTCAAATATTGCCGCTCCTCCATGCTCAGGCACAACATTCTCACCCTGAAACTAAAACCCTTGATCGTACAGATGTTCCGGTCGCTTGTCTTCTACGATCATATTATGCATGATCACACTAGCAGTCATCGCCTCCCACAGTTTCTGCGTGCTTCAAGTATTACCAGGATACCGAACGCCATCGAGATTGCAAAATACCAAAGGCACGCTCGACATCCTTCCTAGCACTCTCTTGCTCTTGGGCAAATCTTTTCCTCTTCTCTCCGAACGGGTTGGGTATTATCTTGACAATAGTGGTCCACTGAGGATAGATACCGTCACCCAGGTAGTATCATTTGTCGTAGTTGTGGCCGTTGACAGTAAAGTTCACCAGTGGGTTGTTGCCTTCTGTTGGAAATATGCCCTAAAGGCAATAATAAAATGGTTATTATTATATTTCCTTGTTCATGATATTGTTCATGCTATAATTGTGTTATCCGGAAATCGTAATACATGTGTGAATACATAGACCATAACATGTCCCTAGTGAGCCTCTAGTTGACTAACTCGTTGATCAATAGATGGTTACGGTTTCCTGACCATGAACATTGGATGTCGTTGATAACGGGATCACATCATTGGGAGAATGATGTGATGGACAAGACCCAATCCTAAGCATAGCACAAGATCGTGTAGTTCGTCTGCTAAAGCTTTTCTAATGTCAAGTATCATTTCCTTAGACCATGAGATTGTGCAACTCCCGGATACCGTAGGAATGCTTTCGGTGTGCCAAACGTCACAACGTAACTAGGTGGCTATAAAGGCACACTACGGGTATCTCCGAAAGTGTCTGTTGAGTTGGCACGAATCGAGACTGGGATTTGTTACTTCGTGTGACGGAGAGGTATCTCTGGGCCCACTCGGTAAGACATCATCAAAATGAGCTCAATGTGATCAAGAAGTTGATCACGGGATGATGTGTTACGGAACGAGTAAAGAGACTTGCCGGTAACGAGATTGAACAAGGTATAGGGATACCAACGATCGAATCTCAGGCAAGTATCATACCGGTAGACAAAGGGAATTGAATACGGGATTGATCGAATCCCCGACATCGTGGTTCATCCGATGAGATCATCGTGGAACATGTGGGAGCCAACATGGGTATCCAGATCCCGCTGTTGGTTATTGGCCAGAGAGATGTCTCGGTCATGTCTGCATGATTTCCGAACCCGTAGGGTCTGCACACTTAAGGTTCGGTGACGCTATAGTTGTTATGGGAAATAGTATGCAGTTACCGAATGTTGTTCGGAGTCCCGGACGTCACGAGGAGTTATGGAATGGTCCAGAGGTGAAGATTTATATATGGGAAGTCATCATACGGTCACCGGAAGTGTTCGGAGGTTTATCAGTATTATACCGAGACCACCGAAGGGGTTCCGTGGGTCCACCTGCCCCGGAGGGCCCTATGGGATGTATGTGGAAGGGAACCAGCCCCTAAGTGGGCTGGGTGCCACCCCCTAGGGCCCATGCGCCTAGGGTTGGGGGACCCTAAAGGGGGCGCCCCCCTTGGCTTGGGGGGCAAGCCCCCTCCCCTTGCCCCCCCCCTCTAGATCTCATCTAGAGGGGCCGGCCCCCTTCCCCCTTCACCGTATAAATAGAGGGGTGGGGGAGGGTAGCAACACCACTTCCAAGGCGCAGCCCTCCCTCTCCTAACACCTCATCCTCCTCCATTGAGCTTGGCGAAGCCCTGCCGGAGAACTGCGAGCTCCACCACCACGCCGTCGTGCTGCCGGAGTTCTTCCCTAACTTCTCCTTCCCCCTTGCTGGATCAAGAAGGAGGAGACGTCCCCGGGCTGTACGTGTGTTGAACGCGGAGGCACCGTTGTTCGGTGCTTAGATCGGAATCAACCGCGATCTGAATCGCTGCGAGTACGACTCCTTCATCTGTGTTCTTGTAACTCTTCCGTTTTGCGATCTTCAAGGGTATGAAGATATACTCCCCTCTCTCTCGTTGCTAGTCTCTCCATAGATTGATCTTGGTGATGCGTAGAAAATTTTTAATTTCTGCAACGATCCCCAGCAGTGGCATCATGAGCTAGGTCTATGCGTAGTTTCTATGCACGAGTAGAACACAAGTTGTTGTGGGCATTGATTTTGTCAATTTACTTGCCGTTACTAGTCTTATCTTGATTCAGCGGCATTGTGGGATGAAGCGGCCCAGACCGACCTTACATGTACGCTTACGTGAGACAGGTTCCACCGACTGACATGCACTAGTTGCATAAGGTGGCTAGCGGGTGTCTGTCTCTCCCACTTTAGTCGGATCGGATTCGATGAAAAGGGTCCTTATGAAGGGTAAGTAGAAATTGGCATATCACGTTGTGGTTTTTGCGTAGGTAAGAAACGTTCTTGCTAGAAACTCATAGCAGCCACGTAAAAACATGCAATAACAATTAGAGGACGTCTAACTTGTTTTTGCAGGGTATGCTATGTGATGTGATATGGCCAAAAGAATATGATGAATGATATATGTGGTGTATGAGATTGATCATGTTCTTGTAATAGGAATCACGACTTGCATGCCGATGAGTATGACAACCGACAGGAGCCATAGGAGTTGTCTAAATTATTTATGACCTGCGTGTCACTGAAAATGCCTTGTAATTACTTTACTTTATTGCTAACCGTTAGCCATAGTAGTAGAAGTAATAGTTGGCGAGAGAACTTCATGAAGACACGATGATGGAGATCATGATGATGAAGATCATGGTGTCATGCCGGTGACGATGATGATCATGGCGCCCCGAAGATGGAGATCAAAATGAGCAAAATGATATTGGCCATATCATGTCACTATTTGATTGCATGTGATGTTTATCATGTTTTACATCTTATTTGCTTAGAACGACGGTAGCATAAATAAGATGATCCCTCACAATAATTTCAAGAAAGTGTCCCCCCTAACTGTGCACCGTTGCTAAGGTCCGTTGTTCCGAAGTACCACGTGATGATCGGGTGTAAGCCAGATTTACACACGCAATACACTTAGGTTGACTTGACGAGCCTAGCATGTACAGACATGGCCTCGGAACACGGAAGATCGAAAGGTAGAACATGAGTCGTATAGAAGATACGATCAACATGAAGATGTTCACCGATGATGACTAGTCCGTCTCACGTGATGATCGGACACGTTCTAGTTGACTCGGATCATGTATCACTTAGATGACTAGAGGGATGTCAATCTGAGTGGGAGTTCATTAAATAATTTGATTAGATGAACTTAATTATCATGAACATAGTCTAAAACTTTGCAATATGTCTTGTAGATCAAATGGCCCACGCTAATGTTGCCCTCAACTTCAACGTGTTCCTAGAGAAAACCAAGCTGAAAGACGATGGCAGCAACTACACGGACTGGGTCTATAACCTGAGGATTATCCTCATAGCTGCCAAGAAAGCATATGTCCTTGAAGCACCGCTAGGTGAAGCACCTGTTTTCCCAGCAACTCAAGACGTTATGAACGCATGGCAGTCGCGTAGTGATGATTACTCCCTGGTTCAGTGCAGCATGCTTTACAGTTTAGAACCGGGGCTCCAAAAGCGTTTTGAGCAGCACGGAGCATATGAGATGTTCCAAGAGCTGAAAATGGTTTTCCAAGCTCATGCCCGGGTCGAGAGCTATGAAGTCTCCAACAAGTTCTATAGTTGTAAGATGGAGGAGAATAGTTCTGTCAGCGAGCACATACTCAAAATGTCTGGGTTGCACAACCGCTTGTCTCAGCTGGGAGTTGATCTCCCGGATGACGCGGTCGTTGACAGAATCTTTCAGTCGCTCCCTCCTAGCTACAAGAGCTTTGTGATGAATTTCAATATGCAGGGGATGGAGAAAACCATTCCTGAGGTATATTCAATGCTGAAATCAGCGAAGGTGGAGATCAAAAAGGAACATCAAGTGTTGATGGTCAATAAAACCACTAGTTTCAAGAAAAGCAAGGGTAGGAAGAACTTCAAGAAGGAAGGCAAGGGAGTTGCCGTGCCCGGTAAGCAAGCTGTCGGGAAGAAGCCAAAGCATGGACCCAAGCCTGAGACTGAGTTCTTTTACTGCAAGGGAAACGGTCACTGGAAGCGGAACTGCCCCAAGTACTTAGCGGATAAGAAGGCCGGCAATACCAAAGGTATATATGATATACATGTTATTGATGTGCACCTTACCAGCACTCGTAGTAGCTCCTGGGTATTTGATACTGGTGTGGTTGCTCATATTTGTAACTCAAAACAGGAGCTGCGGAATAAGCGGAGACTGGCGAAGGATGAAGTGACGATGCGCGTCGGGAATGGTTCCAAGGTCGATGTGATCGCCGTCGGCACGCTGCCTCTACATTTACCAACGGGATTAGTTTTAAACCTCAATAATTGTTATTTAGTGCTAGCTTTGAGCATGAACATTGTATTTGGATCTCGTTTAATGCGAGATGGCTACTCATTTAAATTCGAGAATAATGGTTGTTCCATTTATATGAGAGATATGTTTTATGGTCATGCCCCGCTGGTCAATGGTTTATTCTTGTTTAATCTCGAACATGATGCTACACATGTTCATAGTGTGAATACCAAGAAGTGTAAGGTTGATAATGATAGTCCCACATACTTGTGGCACTGCCGCCTTGGTCACATTGGTGTCAAACGCATGAAGAAACTCCATGCAAATGGACTTTTGGAGTCTCTTGATTATGAATCATTGGACACGTGCGAGCCATGCCCCATGGGCAAAATGACCAAGACTCCGTTCTCCGGAACAATGGAGCAAGCAACCAACTTATTGGAAATCATACATACTGATGTGTGCGGTCCAATGAGCGTTGAGGCTCGCGGTGTCTATCGCTATGTTCCCACCCTCAATGATGACTTGAGTAGATATGGGTATGTCTACTTAATGAAACACAAGTCTGAGACCTTTGAAAAGTTCAAGGAATTTCAGAATGAGGTTGAGAATCAACGTGAGGAAAATAAAGTTCTTACGATTAGATCGCGGGGGAGAATATTTGAGTCACGAATTTGGCACACACTTAAGGAAATGTGGAATTGTTTCACAACTCACGCCACCTGGAACACCTCGGCGTAATGGTGTGTCTGAACGTCGTAATCGCACTCTATTGGATATGGTGCGATCTATGATGTCTCTTACCGATCTAGCGCTATCATTTTGGGGTTATGCTTTAGAAACTGCCGCATTCACTTTAAATAGGGCTTCGTCAAAATCCGTTGAGACGACACCGTATGAATTATGGTTTGGAAAGAAACCTAAGCTGTCATTTCTGAAAGTTTGGGAATGCGATGCTTATGTCAAGAAACTTCAACCTGAAAAGCTCGAACCCAAGTCGGAAAAATGCGTCTTCATAGGATACCCTAAGGAAACCATTGGGTATACCTTCTACCTCAGATCCGCAGGCAAGATATTTGTTGCCAAGAATGGATCCTTTCTAGAGAAAGAGTTTCTCTCGAAAGAAGTAAGTGGGACGAAAGTAGAACTTGATGAAGTACTGCCTCTTGAACCGGAAAGTAGCGCAGCTCAAGAAAATGTTTCTGTGGTGCCTGCACCGACTAGAGAGGAAGTTAATGATGATGATCAAGGAACTTGGGATCAAGTTACTACTGAACTTCGTAGGTCCACAAGGACACGTTCCACACCAGAATGGTATGGCAACCCTGTCCTAGAAATAATGTTGTTAGACAATGGTGAACCTTTGAACTATGAAGAAGCGATGGCGGGCCCAGATTCCAACAAATGGCTTGAAGCCATGAAATCCGAGATAGGATCCGTGTATGAAAACAAAGTATGGACTTTGACAGACTTGCCCGATGATCGGCGAGCCATAGAAAATAAATGGATCTTTAAGAAGAAGACGGACGCGGATGGCAATGTGACCATCTATAAATCTTGGCTTGTCGCTAAGGGTTATCGACAAGTTCAAGGGGTTGACTACGATGAGACCTTCTCACCCGTAGCGAAGCTAAAGTCTGTCCGAATCATGTTAGCAATTGCCACATTCTATGATTATGAGATATGGAAAATGGACGTCAAAACGGCATTCCTTAATGGTTTCCTTAAGGAAGAATTGTATATGATGCAGCCAGAAGGTTTTGTCGAACCTAAGAATGCTGACAAGGTATGCAAGCTCCAGCGCTCAATCTATGGGCTGGTGCAAGCATCTCGGTGTTGGAACATTCTCTTTGATGAGATGATCAAAGCGTTTGGGTTTACGCAGATTTATGGAGAAGCCTGTGTTTACAAGAAAGTGAGTGGGAGCTCTGTAGCATTTCTCATATTATATGTGGATGACATACTATTGATGGGAAATGATATAGAACTCTTGGAAAGCATAAAGGCCTACTTGAATAAGTGTTTTTGAATGAAGGACCTTGGAGAAGTTGCTTATATATTAGGCATCAAGATCTATAGAGATAGATCGAGATGCCTCATTGGTCTTTCACAAAGCACGTACCTTGACAAGATATTGAAGAAGTTCAATATGGATCAGTCCAAGAAGGGGTTCTTGCCTATATTGCAAGGTGTGAGATTGAGCATGGCTCAATGCCCGACCACGGCAGAAGATAGAGAAAAGATGAGTGTCATCCCCTATGCCTCGGCCATAGGGTCTATTATGTATGCCATGTTGTGTACCAGACCTGATGTAAACCTTGTCGTAAGTTTGGTAGGAAGGTACCAAAGTAATCCCGGCATGGAACACTGGACAGTGGTCAAGAATATCCTGAAGTACCTGAAAATAACTAAGGATATGTTTCTCGTTTATGGAGGTGACGAAGAGCTCGTCGTAAAGGGTTACGTCGATGCTAGCTTCGACACAGATCTGGATGACTCCAAGTCACAAACCGGATACGTGTATATTTTGAATGGTGGGGCAGTCAGCTGGCGCAGTTGCAAGCAAAGCGTCATGGCGGGATCTACATGTGAAGCGGAGTACATGGCAGCCTTGGAGGCAACACATGAAGCAATCTGGATGAAGGAGTTCATTACCAACCTAGGAGTTATTCCCAATGCGTCGGGCCCGATGGCTCTCTTCTGTGACAACACTGGAGCTATTTCCCTGGCCAAGGAGCCCAGGTTTCACAAGAAGACCAGGCATATCAAGTGTCGCTTCAACTCCATTCATGAAAATGTTCAAGATGGAGACATAGATATTTGTAAAGTGCATACGGACCTGAATGTCGCAGATCTGTTGACTAAACCTCTTCCACGAGCAAAACATGATCAACACCAGAACTCTATGGGTGTTCGATTCATCACAATGTAACTAGATTATTGACTCTAGTGCAAGTGGGAGACTGTTGGAAATATGCCCTAGAGGCAATAATAAAATGGTTATTATTATATTTCCTTGTTCATGATAATTGTCTATTGTTCATGCTATAATTGTGTTATCCGGAAATCATAATACATGTGTGAATACATAGACCACAACATGTCCCTAGTGAGCCTCTAGTTGACTAGCTCGTTGATCAATAGATGGTTACGGTTTCCTGACCATGGACATTGGATGTCGTTGATAACGGGATCACATCATTGGGAGAATGATGTGATGGACAAGACCCAATCCTAAGCATAACACAAGATCGTGTAGTTCGTCTGCTAAAGCTTTTCTAATGTCAAGTAGCATTTCCTTAGACCATGAGATTCTACAACTCCCGGATACCGTAGGAATGCTTTGGGTGTGCCAAACGTCACAACGTAACTGGGTGGCTATAAAGGCACACTACAGGTATCTCCAAAAGTATCTGTTGAGTTGGCATGAATTGAGACTAGGATTTGTCACTTCGTGTGACGGAGAGGTATCTCTGGGCCCACTCGATAAGACATCATCAAAATGATCTCAATGTGATAAGGAAGTTGATCATGGGATGATGTGTTACGGAACGAGTAAAGAGACTTGCCGGTAACGAGATTGAACAAGGTATAGGGATATCGACAATCAAATCTCGGGCAAGTATCATACCGGTAGACAAAGGGAATTGAATACGGGATTGATCGAATCCCCAACATCGTGGTTCATCCGATGAGTTCATCATGGAACATGTGGGAGACAACATGGGTATCCAGATCTCGCTGTTGGTTATTGGCCAGAGAGATGTCTCGGTTATGTCTGCATGATTCCCGAACCTATAGGGTCTGCACACTTAAGGTTCGGTGACGCTAGAGTTGTTATGGGAAATAGTATGCAGTTACCGAATGTTGTTCGGAGTCCAGGATGAGATCTCGGACGTCACGAGGAGTTCCAGAATGGTCCGGAGGTGAAGATTTATATATGGGAAGTCATCATATGGTCACCGGAAGTGTTCGGGGGTTTATCGGTATTATACCGGGACCACCGAAGGGGTTTCGGGGGGTCCACCGGGAGGGTCCACCTGCCCGAAGGGCCCTCTGGGCTGTATGTGGAAGGCAACCAGCCCCTAAGTGGGCTGGGCGCCACCCCCCTAGGGCCCATGTGCCTAGGGTTGGGGGGTGAACCCTAAAGGGGGCGCCCCCCTTGGCTTGGGGGGCAAGCCCCCTCCCCTTGGCCACCGCCCCCCCTCTAGATCTCATCTAGAGGGGCCGGACCCCTTCCCCTTCACCCTATAAATAGAGGGGTGGGGGAGGGCAGCAACACCACTTCCAAGGCGCAACCCTCCCTCTCCCAACACCTCCTCCTCCTCCGTTGAGCTTGGCGAAGCCCTGCCGGAGAACTGCGAGCTCCACCACCACGCCATCGTGATGCCGGAGTTCTTCCCCAACTTCTCCTTCCCCCTTGCTGGATCAAGAAGGAGGAGACGTCCCCGAGCTGTACGTGTGTTGAACGCGGAGGCGCCGTTGTTCGGCGCTTAGATCGGAATCAACCGCGATCTGAATCGCTGCGAGTACGACTCCTTCATCCGCGTTCTTGTAACGCTTCCGTTTCACAATCTTCAAGGGTATGAAGATACACTCCCCCCCCCCTCTCTCTCTCTCGTTGCTAGTCTCTCCATAGATTGATCTTGGTGATGCGTAGACATTTTTTAATTTCTGCAACGATCCCCAACACCTTCGGCAAGCCTAGCAAACACCGGCGAGCGCTGAAGCACGTTGATATCATTGTGTGATCCAACCATGCTAAAGAAAAAGTGTCAGATCCAGAGATCTTGAGACGCCACGGCCTCTAGTATGACAGTGCAAGCCCTGACATGGCCCTTATACTGCCCTTGCCAAGCAGAAGGGCAGTTCTTTCACTCCCAGTGCATGCAGTCTATGCTGCCAAGCATACCTGGGAAGCCCCTACTAGCATTCATCGCCAAAAAAAGGGTTGTATCTTCAGCTGTCGGCTCTCTCAAGTACTCAGGGCCAAACACAGCAATAACAGTCGTGCAAAACTTATACATGGACTCTAGGCATGTAGACTCACTCATACGGACGTACTCGTCAATGAGATCACCGGTCACAGGGCCGGGCCCATAGTGGTGTAAACTGTGCTGCCTGCACAGGGCTCATAAATTTGGGGGGCCCCAAAAAATTTATATAGGCCCAGGGACTAGGAAGCTATCACGTACTCCTCGTGTTCGCTGGGCGCCTGGGCTATTGTGGCGTTCGCTCATGTCCGTGGATCGTTCCCTCAAAAAAATAGAAAGATCCATCGATTGTGGGTGTGGGTGTGCATCGCTCATGATTCCCATCCAGGATGCCAGCGGTTCCGGACTTCCAGTCCAGCGCCGCCTGACTCGCATCGTGACGATCGCATCCTACCGTCCCCGACTCCCGTCCCGAGCGCAGGTACCAGGCCGGACCTGCCTCCTGGCTCATGATTCCAGAACAAACCGAAACGGCGAACATAAAATCGACCCTCCATTCGTCTGCCTTCCAAGTTCCAACCCAGCCATATGCGATCGTTCTCCAATCCAGTGCCTGGTGAGTTGATCCTCCTTTTGTCTTTTGAATACTAATTACTATATCCTAACTAAATTTCTGATCGATTTTGGCTATTTAATCCTAACAAAATTTCGGCATGGATCTTTAGGCCTAGTGATTGCTTCTTTGACTCCTCGATCAACGATTGCTGTATAGACTAGGTGAGTTAGAATTAGCAATTTTTTATATTTTTAATAGTTCAATTTTATTTTATTCATCTTCGTACAGTTGCATTGGCAGAACAGAGCTTTTTCTAAATTTGAAGTTATTGAAGTCTTATACGTGTACTACTACGACGAAACAAAGACTTAATATTCATCCACAATAGCACTTGAAACGAAGTGTTCGAGAGGATTGATTATGATATCGTTGAAGATTTCATTTCAATGAATAATAAAAGAATGATGATGTTCAAATAAACACCATGCAACCTGGAGTTGGATAGGTATGTGATACGTCTCCAACGTATCTACTTCTCCAAACACTTTTGCCCTTGTTTTGGACTCTAACTTGCATGATTTGAATGGAACTAACCCGGACTGACGCTGTTTTCAGCAGAATTACCATGCTGTTATTTATGTGCAGGAGCAAACATTCTCGGAATGACTTGAAACTTCATGGAGCCACTTTTCATAAAATAAGAAAAATACCTGCAAAAGATGAAGGCCAGGGGGGGCACTACCTTGCCACGAGGGTGGGGGCGCGCCCCCTACCTCGTGGGCCCCCTGTTGCGTCTCCGACTCCAACTCCAACTCCATATATTGAGTTTCAGGGAGAGAAAAATCAGAGAGAAGAATTCATCGCGTTTTACGATACGGAGCCGCCACCAAGCCCTAAAACCTCTCGGGAGGGCTAATCTGGAGTCCGTTCGGGGCTCCGGAGAGGGGAATCCGTCGCCATCGTCATCATCAACCATCCTCCGTCACCAATTTCATGATGCTCACCGCCGCGCGTGAGTAATTCCATCATAGGATTGCTGGACGGTGATGGGTTGGATGGGATCTATCATGTAATCGAGTTAGTTTTGTTAGGGTATGATCCCTAGTGTCCACCATGTTATGAGATTGATGTTGCTATGACTTTGCTATGCTTAATGCTTGTCACTAGGGCCCAAGTGCCATGATTTCAGATCTAAACCTATTATGTTTTCATCAATATATGAGTGTTCTTGATCCTATCTTGCAAGTCTATAGTCACCTATTATGTGTTATGATCCGTTAACCCGAAGTGACAATAATCGGGATACTTACCGGTGATGACCGTAGTTTGAGGAGTTCATGTATTCACTATGTGTTAATGCTTTGTTCCGGTTCTCTATTAAAAGGAGGCCTTAATATCCCTTAGTTTCCGTAAGGACCCCGCCGCCACGTGAGGGTAGGACAAAAGATGTCATGCAAGTTCTTTTCCATAAGCACGTATGACTATGTTCGGAATACTTGCCTACATTATATCAATGAACTGGAGCTAGTTCTGTGTCACCCTAGGTTATGACTGTTACATGATGAACCGCATCTGGCATAATTCTCCATCACTGCTGCATTGCCTACGAGCTTTCCATATATTGTTCTCCGCTTATTTACTTTTCCGTTGTCATTGCTATCATCACTACAAAATACCAAAAACATTACTTTTACTACTGTTACCTTCTGCTACCGTTATCACTACTATCATATTACTTTGCTACTAAACACTTTGCTGCAGATATTAAGTTTCTAGGTGTGGTTGAATTGACAACTCAGCTGCTAATACTTGAGAGTATTGTTTGGCTCCCCTTGTGTCGAATCAATAAATTTGGGTTGAATAATTTACCCTCGAAAACTGTTGTGATCCCCTATACTTGTGGGTTATCAAGACTATTTTCTGGCACCATTGCCGGGGAGCATAGCTCTATTCTTTGAGTCACTTGGGATATATATCTTCTTATCATTATGAAGAACTTGAGAGATCCAAAAACCAAGATGTATCCCTCAACTACGAGGGGAGGTAAGGAACTGCCATCTAGCTCTGCACTTGATTCACCTTCTGTTATGAGTAAGTTTGTGACACCTACACCTGCTTCTGCTATTCGTTCTGATATGTCGCATGTTATTGATGATGCCACTTCTGCTATGTCGCATGTTATTGATGATGCCACTTCTGCTATGCATGATACTTATAATGAAACTACCTCTATGCCTGATACTATTGTGCCACTTAGTGATTTTCTTGATGAACAAATTGCTAGGGCTAGAGAAATTGAAAATATTGAATCTGATGATACTGATGAAAGTGATGATGAAGAATCACTTGTAATTCCTAAGGGTTATGTTTTTGATCAAGAAGTTTCTTTTGTTATTCTAGCTTGCGAAAATAGAAATGAACTAAAAAGGTTATTAGCTAAATGGAGTAAGCAATCTCTAAGTGCTAGAATGAAACCTGACCCTGCTTTTGCTACTTCACCTATCTGTGTTACTGATAAGGATTATGAATTCTCTGTTGATCCTGATATAATTACTTTGGTTGAGTTTGATCCTTTTCATGGTTATGAATCTGAAATTGTTGTGGCACATCTTACTAAATTAAATGATATAGCTACCATGTTTACTAAAGATGAGAGAACTCGCTATTTTTACATCCTTAAAATATTTCCGTTCTCATTAAAGGGTGATGCTAAGATATGGTTTAATTCTCTTGATCCTGGTTGTGTGCGTAGTCCCCAAGATATGATTTATTACTTCTCTGCTAAATATTTCCCTGCTCATAAGAAATAAGCTGCTTTAAGGGATATATATAATTTTGTGCAAATTGAAGAAGAGAGTCTCCCACAAGCTTGGGGGAGGCTTCTACAATTACTTAATGTTTTGCCTGATCATCCTCTTAAGAAAAATGAAATACTTGATATCTTTTATAATGGACTAACCAATGCCTCCAGAGATTACCTGGATAGTTGTGTTGGTTCTGTTTTCAGGAAAAGAACACCGGATGAAGCTGAAATTCTATTGAACAATATGTTTACAAATGAAAATAATTGGACACCTCCGGAGCCAATTCCTGAGCCTATTCCTAAACCAACTCCGAAGAAGAGGGGTATTCTATTTCTCAGTCCTGAAGATATGCAAGAGGCAAAGAAATCTATGAAAGAAAAAGGTATTAAAGCTGAAGATGTTAAGAATTTACCTCCTATTGAAGAAATACATTGTCTTAATTTACCGCCTGTTGAAGAAACATATAATCCAAATCCTTCTCCTATTGAAGAAACGCATGGTCTTGATAACCCGACACAGGTAGTAAAGGTAAATTCTCTCTATAGATATGATAAAGCTGAAATCCCATTTACTAAGTTTACTAGCCCATGCTTAGATGAGTTTGATAAATTTATGGCTAAGCAAGAAGACTTTAATGCTTATTTTGGTAGACAATTGAAATACAATTCAAATATGCTTGAGCACTTGGGTGATTATATGGCTAATGTTAAAGGTGAACTTAAACTTATTAGTAAACATGCTTCTATGGTTACCACTCAAGTAGAACACGTGCTTAAAGCTCAAAATGATTTGCTCAATGAATTGAATAGTAAAGATAATGATTATGTCGTTAGAGTGGCTACTAGAACTGGTAGAATGACTCAGGAACCTTTGTATCCTGAAGGCCATCCTAAGAGAATTGAACAAGATTCTCGGAGAAATAATATAGATGCACCTAGCTCTTCTAAGAAGAAGAAAAAGAAAAATGATAGGACTTTGCATGCTTCTAGTGATCCTATTGTTGAAACACCTGAGAATCCGAATGATATTTCTATTTCTGATGCTGAAACACAATCTCGTAATGAACCTAAAACTAGTGGTAATATTAATGACAATGTTCATGATGATGCTCAACATAGTAATGATAATGATATAGAAATTGAACATGTTGTTGATCTTGATAACCCACAATCAAAGAATCAATGTTATGATAAGAAAGACTTTGTTGCTAGGAAACATGGTAAAGAAAGAGAGCCTTGGGTTCAAAAACCCATGCCTTTTCCTCCCAAACCATCCAAGAAAAAGGATGATGAGGATTTTGAGCGCTTTGCTGAAATGGTTAGACCTATCTTTTTGCGTATGCGATTAACTGATATGCTCAAAACCAATCCTTATGCTAAGTATATGAAAGATATCATTATTAATAAAAGAAAGATACCGGAAGCTGAAATTTCCACCATGCTTGCTAATTATACTTTTAAGGGTGGAATACCAAAGAAACTTGGAGATCCGGTGTACCAACTATACCATGCTCCATTAAAAGAAATTATGTTAAAACTGCTTTATGTGATCTAGGAGCCGGTGTTAGTGTTATGCCTTTCTCTTTATATCGTAGACTTGATTTGAATAAGTTGACACCTACTGAAATATCTTTGCAAATGGCTAATAAATCAACTGCTATACCTGTCGGTATTTGTGAGCACGTGCCTGTTGTAGTTGCAAACGTTACTATTTTAACGGACTTTGTTATTCTTGATATTCCCGAGGACGATAGTATGTCTATTATTCTTGGAAGACCCTTTTTGAATACTGCAGGGACTGTATTGATTGCACTAAAGGCAATGTCACTTTTCATGTTAATGGTAATGAGCATACGGTACACTTTCCGAGGAAACAACCTCAAGTTCATAGTATCAACTCTATTGGAAAAATTCCATCGATTATATTTGGAGGTTTTGAATTTCCTCTTCCTACTATCAAGAAGAAATATGATATTCTTATTATTGGGGATGTGCATATTCCCGTTGAGGTAACATAGTGTTATTCGAAATTTCTCCGATTCCATGTTATTTGGAATGAATTCGTTAACAAGACTTGATCAACCTTGTTAGTGGATTCCTTTTGATGACCATGAGATGGATGAAACTAGAAGGCACAACCTTCTGTACCCCACTTTTACTTTCTGTTATTTATATTAAATAAAATAAAAATAAATATTTTTGTGTCTGTTATCTGATTAACCGTGCAACATAAAAATACCCCAAAAATAAAAGTTCTCCAAATGCCCTGAAATTTAAATATGATTTTTTCTAGAATATTTGAGAATATTTGGCACTGAGAACACAGCAGGGGAGTCAACCCCCTGCCTCGTGGGCCCACGGAGGCCCTCCTCCACTTATTCCTGCATCCACACACTTCTTCTTCCTCCCACAGACATGAATAACCAGCTCAAGCACGAGTTCTAGCTCATCTTGCTGCCATTTTCGATCTCCTTGCTCAAAGCACCTCTCACAAAACTGCTTGGGGAGATTGTTCCTTGGTATGTGACTCCTCCATTGGTCCAATTAGTTTTTGTTCTAGTGCTTTATTCATTGCAAATTTTTGCTGCTTAGGTGACCCTGTTCTTGAGCTTGCATGTCAAATTTATATGGTCAAAAGTAGTTTTGATGCATGATATAGGCCCTAGGCACTTGTAGGAGTAGTTGCTATCAATATTATTGAGTTTGGTTTACTTTTATTTTGAAATTACTAGAAAATTCAGAATTTTTCAGAAAATGATGAGGAGATTATTGAGGGACTCATCGAGCCAAAGGTCGAAGGAAAAGGCACCGAAGCCTAAGTATAATTTGCCACGCACCATGGAGATTCGGGCGTGTGAATGGCCTTCTGATGATTTCTTGAGAGCAGCTGCTATCTATGAAGATTTTCATGAAATGGCTAGGAATGCAGGCCTCACCGCTTTCCTCCACGACCAATGCGATCAGTATCTCTTACTCACAAATACCTTTGTGCAAACTTTCATTTCCATTCTAGGAACTCGCCACCTACGGTGGAGTTTCATTTATATGATGAGCATAAGGAGATGTCACTTTTTGATTTCTGTCGGATTTGTTTAGTCCCTTTTGAGGGCAAGACAGAAGAACCACATTGTGATGATGCGGAGGGATTTATTGATACTATCACTGTAGGGGAAACAAGGAAGGTTTCCGATTCATGAATCACTAACATACATTTTCGTGTTTTACGTTACTTTGCATTATTTGCTGGTCATTGCTTAATTGGTCGCGGAAACTGTGGAAACCTTAGTATCCCTGATATTATTATTTGATACGTCTCCAATGTATCTATAATTTTTGATTGCTCCATGCTATATTATCTACTGTTTTGGACATTAGTGGGCTTTATTATCCACCTTTATATTATTTTTGGGACTAACCTATTAACCGGAGGCCCAACCCAGAATTGTTGTTTTTTGCCTGTTTTAGGGTTTCGAAGAAAAGGAATATCAAACGGAGTCCAAACGGAATGAAACCTCCGGGAACGTGATTTTCTCATCGAATACAACTCAGGAGACTTGGACCCTACGCCAAGGCACGTAACAGGAGGCCACGAGGTAGGGGGCACGCCCTACCCTACCAGGCGCGCTCCCACCCTCATGGGCCCCCTGTTGCTCCATTGACGTACTTCTTCCTCCTATATATATCCACGTACCCCCAAACAATCAGAACAGGAGCCAAACCCTAATTCCACCGCCGTAACTTTTTGTATCCATGATATGCCATCTTGGGGCCTGTTCCGGAGCTCCGCCGGAGGGGGCATCGATCATGGAAGGCTTCTACATCAACACCATGGCCCCTCCGATGAAGTGTGAGTAGTTTATCTCAGACCTACGGGTCCATAGTTAGTAGCTAGATGGCTTCTTCTCTCTTTTTGGATCTCAATACAATGTTCTCCCCCTCTCTTGTGGAGATCTATTCGATGTAATCTTCTTTTTGCGGTGTGTTTGTTGATACCGATGAATTGTGGGTTTATGATCAAGTCTATCTATGAACAATATTTGAATCTTCTCTGAATTCTTTTATGTATGATTGGTTATCTTTGCAAGTCTCTTCGAATTATCAGTTTGGTTTGGCCTACTAGATTGATCGTTCTTGCAATGGGAGAAGTCCTTAGCTTTGGGTTCAATCTTGCGGTGTCCTTTCCCGGTGACAGTAAGGGCAGCAAGGCACGTATTGTATTGTTGCCATCGAGGATAACAAGATGGGGTTTTCTTCATATTGCATGAGTCTATCCCTCTACATCATGTCATCTTGCTTGAGGCGTTACTCTGTTTTTAACTTAATACTCTAGATGCATGCCAGATAGCGGTCAATGAGTGGAGTAATAGTAGTAGATGCAGGCAGGAGTCGGTCTACTTGTCTCGGACGTGATGCCTATATACATGATCATGCCTAGATATTCTCATAATTATGCTCAATTCTGTCAATTGCTCAACAGTAATTTGTTCACCCACCGTAGAATACTTATGCTCTCGAGAGAAGCCACTAGTGAAACCTATGGCCCCCGGGTCTACCTTTATCATATTGTTCTCCTACTACTTTGCTATTTACTTTGTCTTTATTTTACTTTGCATCTTTATCATAAAAATACCAAAAATATTATCTTTATCAGATCTCACTCTCGTAAGTGGCCTCATAGGGATTGACAACCCCTATTTCCATTGGTTGCGAGGATTTATTTGTTTTGTGCAGGTACGAGGGACTTGCGCGTAGCCTCCTACTGGATTGATACCTTGGTTCTCAAAAACTGAGGGAAATACTTACGCTACTTTGCTGCATCATCCCTTCCTCTTCGGGGAAAACCAACACAGTGCTAAAAGAGGTAGCAAGAAGGATTTCTGGCGCCGCTGCCGGGGAGGTCTTCGCAAAAGTCAACATACCAAGTACCCATCACATACCCTTATCTCCCGCGTTACATTATTTGCCATTTGCATCTCGTTTTCCTCTCCCCCACTTCACCCTTGCCGTTTTATTTGCCCTCTCTCTCTCTATCCTCCCTCTATTTTCCTCTTTTTGCCTGTTTGCTTTTTGTTTGCTTGTGTGTTAGTTTGCTTGCTTGTCACGATGGCTCAAGATAATACTAAATTGTGTGACTTCACCAATACCAACAACAATGATTTTATTAGCACTCCAGTTGCTCCTCTTACCGATGATGAATCTTGTGAAATTAATGCTGCTTTGTTGAATCTTGTTATGAAAGATCCGTTCTCCGGCCTTCCTAGTGAAGATGCCGCTACCCATCTAAATAGTTTCGTTGATTTGTGTGACATGCAAAAGGAGAAAGATGTGGATAATGATACTATTAAATTGAAGCTATTTCCTTTTTCGCTTAGAGATCGTGCTAAAGCTTGGTTTTCATCTTTGCCTAAAAATAGTATTGATTCATGGAACAAGTGCAAAGATGCTTTTATCTCTAAGTATTTTCCTCCCACTAAGATCATATCTCTTAGAAACGATATTATGAACTTTAAGCAACTTGATCATGAACATGTTGCACAAGCTTGGGAGAGAATAAAATTAATGATACGTAATAGCCCTACTCATGGTTTAAATTTGTGGACGATTATACAAAAAATTTATGCCGGATTGAATTTTGCTTCTAGAAATCTCTTAGATTCGGCCGCGGGAGGCACTTTTATGGAAATAAATTTAGGATAAGCTACTAAACTCCTAGATAATATTATGGTTAATTATTATCAGTGGCATACTGAAAGATCTACTAATAAAAAGGTGCATGCGGTAGAAGAAATTAATGTTTTGAGTGGAAGGATGGATGAACTTATGAAATTACTTGCTAATAAGAGTGTTTCTTCTTATCCTAATGATATGCCCTTGTCTACTTTGATTGAGAATAATAATGAATCTATGGATGTGAATTTTGTTGGTAGGAACAATTTTGGTAACAACGCGTATAGAGGAAATTTCAACCCTAGGCCTTATCCTAGTAATCCCTCTAATAATTATGGTAATTCCTACAACAATTCTTATGGAAATTATAATAAGATGCCCTCTGATTTTGATTCTAATATTAAAGAATTTATTACTTCGCAAAAGAATTTTAATGCTATGATTGAAGAAAAAATGCTTAAGATTGATGATTTGGCTAGGAACATTGATAGAATTGCTCTTGATGTTGATTATTTGAAACTTAGATCTATTACACATAAGCATGATATCAATGAGTCTCTCAAAGCCATGAGAATTTCCATTGATGAGTGCAAAGAAAGAACCGCTAGGATGCGTGCTAAGAAAGATGCCTTTATAAAAGCGTGTTCTTCTAGTTCCTATGAAAATAATGATGAAGATCTAAAAGTTACTCCCCTATTAAATCTTTGTTTTGCAGTATGAATCTTGATAATGATGGGACTGAATATGATCCACCTTTACCTAGAAGGCGTTCCAATAATTCTGAATCTTTTGATCTTGATACTAAAATTGATAAAAGTGGGATTGAAGAAATTAAAACCCTAGATGTTGCTAAACCCACTATTCTGGATTTCAAGGAATTTAAATATGAAAATTGCTCTTTGATTGATTGTATTTCCTTGTTGCAATCCGTGCTAAATTCTCCTCACGCTTATAGTCAAAATAAAGCGTTTACTAAACATATCGTTGATGCCTTGATGCAATATTATGAAGAAAAACTTGAATTGGAAGTTTCTATCCATAGAAAACTTTATGATGAGTGAGAACCAACTATTAAAATTAAAATTAAAGATCATGAATGCTATGCTTTACGTGATTTGGGTGCTAGTGTTTCCATGATTTCAAAGACTTTGTGTGATTTGTTAGGTTTCCGTGATTTTGATGATTGCTCTCTAAACTTGCACCTTGCAGATTCCACTATTAAGAAACCTATGGGAAGAATTAATGATGTTCTTATTGTTGCAAATAGGAATTATGTGCCCGTAGATTTTATTGTTCTTGACATAGATTGCAATCCTTCATGTCCTATTATTCTTGGTAGACCTTTCCTTAGAACGATTGGTGCAATTATTGATATGAAGGAAGGAAATATTAGATTCCAATTTCCATTAAGGAAAGGCATGGAACACTTTCCTATCAAAAATATTAAATTACCTTATGAATCTATTGTGAGATCCACTTATGGATTGCCAACCAAAGATGGCAATACCTAGATCTATTCTTGCTTGTTATGCCTAGCTAGGGGCGTTAAACGGTAGCGCTTGTTGGGAGGCAACCCAATTTTATTTTTATTCCTTGCTTTTTGCTCCTGTTTAGTAATAAATAAATTATCTATCCTATGTTTTGGTTGTGTTTTTTGTATTTAATTAGTGTTTGTGCCAAGTAGAACCGTTGGGAAGACTTGGGGAAAGTCTTGTTGAACTTGCTGTAAAAAACAGAAACTTTAGCACTCACAAGAACTGCTGCCATTTTTATTTGGAAAGTGATATTTAGTTAATTATTTTTGCAGATGATTAATAGATAAATTCCTCACGTCCAGAAATTTATTTTAGAATTTTTGGGGTTCCAGATCTTGCGCTAGCTACAGATTACTACAGACTGTTCTGTTTTTGACAGATTCTGTTTTTCGTGTGTTGTTTGCTTATTTTGATGAATCTATGGCTAGTAAAATAGTTTACAAACCATAGAAAAGTTGGAATACAGTAGGTATAACACCCATATAAATAAATAATGAGTTCATTACAGTACCTTGAAGTGGTATTTTGTTTTCTTTCGCTAACGAAGCTCACGAGTTTTCTACCTTAAGTTTTGTGTTGTGAAGTTTTCAAGTTTTGAGTAAAGATTTGATGGATTATGGAACAAGGAGTGGCAAGAGCCTAAGCTTGGGGATGCCCATGGCACCCCCAAGATAATATAAGGACACCTAAAAGCCAAAGCTTGGGGATGCCCCGGAAGGCATCCCCTCTTTCGTCTACTTCTATCGGTAACTTTACTTGGAGCTATATTTTTATTTACCACATGATATGTGTTTTGCTTGGAGCGTCTTGTATTATTTGAGTCTTTGCTTATTAGTTTACCACAATCATCCTTGCTGTACACACCTTTTGAGAGAGCCATACATGATTTGGAATTTGTTAGAATACTCTATGTGCTTCGCTTATATCTTTTGAGTTATATAGTTTTGCTCTAGTACTTCACTTATATCTTTTAGAGCACGGTGGTGGATTTGTTTTATAGAAATTATTGATCTCTCATGCTTCACTTAGATTATTTTGAGAGTCTTAATAGCATGGTAATTTGCTTAAAATCCTAATATGCTTGGTATGCAAGATTAATAATAAAACTTTCTTATGAGTGTGTTGAATACTAAGAGAAGTTTGATGCTTGATGATTGTTTTGAGATATGGAGGTAATAATATCAAAGTCGCACTAGTTGAGTAGTTGTGTAATTGAGAAATACTTGTGTTGAAGTTTGCAAGTCCCGTAGCATGCACATATGGTAAATGTTATGCAACAAATTTGAAACATGAGGTGATATTTGAATGCCTTCCTTATGAGTGGAGGTCGGGGACGAGCGATGGTCTTTTCCTACCAATCTATCCCCTAGGAGCATGCGCGTAGTACCGAGGTTTTTGATGACTTGTAGATTTTTGCAATAAGTATGTGAGTTGTTTATGACTAATGTTGAGTCCATGGATTATACGCACTCTCACCCTTCCATCCTTGCTAGCCCCTTCGGTACCGTGCATTGCCCTTTCTCACTTTGAGAGTTGGCGCAAACTTCGCCGGTGCATCCAAACCTCGTGATATGATACGCTCTTTGACACATAAACCTCCTTATATCTTCCTCAAAACAGCCACCATACCTACCTATTATGGCAGTTCCATAGCCATTCCGAGATATATTGCCATGCAACTTTCCATCATTCCGTTCATCATGACACATTCATCATTGTCATGTTGCTTAGCATGGTCATGTAGTTGACATAGTATTTGTGGCAAAGCCACCATTCATAATTCTTTCATACATGTCACTCATGAGTCATTGCATATCCCGGTACACCGCCGGAGGCATTCATATAGAGTCATCTTTGTTCTAGTATCGAGTTGTAATCATTGAGTTGTAAATAAATAGAAGTGTGATGATTATCATTTTATAGAGCATTGTCCCAAGTGAGGAATAAAAAAAGAGAAAGGCCATAAAAAAGAGAAGGCCCAAAAAAATGAGAGAAAAAGAGAGAAGGGACAATGTTACTATCCTTTGCCACACTTGTGCTTCAAAGTAGCACCATGATCTTCATAGTAGAGAGTCTCTCATGTTATCACTTTCATATACTAGTGGGAATTTTTAATTATAGAACTTGGCTTGTATATTCCAACAATGGGCCTCCTCAAGTGCCCTAGGTCTTCATGAGCAAGCAAGTTGGATGCACACCCACTAGTTTCTTTTGTCGAGCTTTCATACATTTATAGCTCTAGTGCATCTGTTGCATGGCAATCCCTACTCCTTGCATTAACATCAATCGGTGGGCATCTCCATAGCCCATTGATTAGCCTCATTGATGTGAGACTTCCTCCTTTTTTGTCTTCTCCACATAACTCCCCTCATTATATTCTATTCCACCTATAGTGCTATGTCCATGGCTCGCGCTCATATATTGCGTGAAAGTTTATAGGTTTGAGATTACTAAAGTATGAAACAATTGCTTGGCTTGTCATCGGGGTTGTGCATGATGATAGCATTCTTGTGTGATGAAAATGAAACATGACTAAACCATATGATTTTGTAGGGATGAACTTTCTTTGGCCATGTTATTTTGAGAAGACATAATTGCTTAGTTAGTATGCTTGAAGTATTATCATTTTTATGTCAATATGAACTTTTGTCTTGAATCTTTCGGATCTGAATATTCATACCACAATTAAGAAGAATTACATTAAAATTATGCCAAGTAGCACTCCGCATCAAAAATTCTGTTTTTATCATTTACCTACTCGAGGACGAGCAGGAATTAAGCTTGGGGATGCTTGATACGTCTTCAACGTATCTATAATTTTTGATTGCTCCATGCTATATTATCTACTGTTTTGGACATTATTGGGCTTTATTATCCCCTTTTATATTATTTTTGGGACTAACCTATTAACCGGAGGCCCAGCCCAGAATTGTTGTTTCTTGCCTGTTTTAGGGTTTCGAAGAAAAGGAATATCAAACGGAGTCCAAACGGAATGAAACCTTCATGAACGTGATTTTCTCATCGAATACAACTCAGGAGACTTGGACCCTACGCCAAGGCACGTAATAGGAGGCCACGAGGTAGGGGGGCGTGTCCTACCCTACCAGGCGCACCCCCACCCTCGTGGGCCCCCTGTTGCTCCACCGACGTACTTCTTCCTCCTATATATATCCACGTACCCCCAAACAATCAGAATAGGAGCCAAAACCCTAATTCCACTGCCGTAACTTTCTGTATCCACGAGATCCCATCTTGGGGCCTGTTCCGGAGCTCCGCCGGAGGGGGCATCGATCACGGAGGGCTTCTACATCAACACCATAGCCCCTCCGATGAAGTGTGAGTAGTTTATCTCGGACCTACGGGTCCATAGTTAGTAGCTAGATGGCTTCTTCTCTCTTTTTGGATCTCAATACAATGTTCTCCCCCTCTCTTGTGGAGATCTATTCGATGTAATCTTCTTTTTGCGGTGTGTTTGTTGAGACCGATGAATTGTGGGTTTATGATCAAGTCTATCTATGAACAATATTTGAATCTTCTCTGAATTCTTTTATGTATGATTGGTTATCTTTGCAAGTCTCGTTGAATTATCAGTTTGGTTTGGCCTACTAGATTGATCTTTCTTGCAATGGGAGAAGTGCTTAGCTTTGGGTTCAATCTTGCGGTGTCCTTTCCCGATGACAGTAAGGGCAGCAAGGCACGTATTGTATTGTTGCCGTCGAGGATAACAAGATGGGGTTTTCTTCATATTGCATGAGTCTATCCCTCTACATCATGTCATCTTGCTTAAGGCGTTACTCTATTTTTAACTTAATACTCTAGATGCATACTGGATAGCGGTCGATGAGTGGAGTAATAGTAGTAGATGCAGGCATGAGTCGGTCTACTTGTCTCGGACGTGATGCCTATATACATGATCATGCCTAGATATTCTCATAATTATGCTCAATTCTGTCCATTGCTCAACAGTAATTTGTTCACCCACCATAGAATACTTATGCTCTCGAGAGAAGCCACTAGTGAAACCTATGGCCCCCGGGTCTACCTTTATCATATTGTTCTCCTACTACTTTGCTATTTACTTTGTGTTTATTTTACTTTGCATCTTTATCATAAAAATACCAAAAATATTATCTTTATCATATCTATCAGATCCCACTCTCGTAAGTGGCCTCATGGAGATTGACAACCACTATTTGCGTTGGTTGCGAGGATTTATTTGTTTTGTGCAGGTACGAGGGACTTGCGCGTAGCCTCCTACTGGATTGATACCTTGGTTCTCAAAAACTAAGGGAAATACTTACGCTACTTTGCTGCATCATCCCTTCCTCTTCGGGGAAAACCAACGCAGTGCTAAAAGAGGTAGCATTATTCTGCTCCATGGTTTATACAGTGATAACACTTTTAGTATGGGCGTTATTATTGCCAAACGGTTAAGTCTGAACCGTACCAAGGGGCCCATCTTTGGAGGCATCTATGCTTCACGCCTAGCTGCACATTTTAACATACCTTTTAGGCATTTTGAGAAGGAAGAAAAGGTGCTGCCACGTATTTATCTAGATTATAAAAGTATGGTGGCACATGATTTTATTGTTAATAAAAGGGCAGGAGAGCTTAAATATCAATTGTTCTTTAATAAACATCATCCTGAGACTATTACCCTGCCTGCTCCTTCTTTGTTTGATTTATCTTCAGGCACGTACCTTGTTCTATTGAAGGCTATTCAAGCCTACCGGAACCTTGCACCAGCCGAGGAGCCAGAGCCGGAACCACAAGTTGATTCTTCACGACAGTCTAATTACCAGTGGGATCCGGAGATGATTGTCAGCCAGTGGCAATCAGAGCCTTCCTCTTCTTCATCGCAGTATGACCCCAGCTACTATTATGGATATCCACCAAGCCAGCCGTGGCCATAGACCAACTTAGGCCAAAAGCCTAAGCTTGGGGGAGTACATATTTCCCACCGACATTACATTTATGTTCACACACTCATTGCTAGATGTCGGTGCTCATACTTTTTCATTGTATCATCCATGCTAGTTTAATTTCCATTTTATGCTTTCTTCTTGTGTGTTTAATAAACCTTAAGAAAAACCAAAAAAAATAGTTGTAGCTTTTAATCAGTTTAATTTCCATGCTTGTAGTAGTAATTAAAAAGAAAACCCAAAAATATTTCTTGTTCTTCTTTTGCTTGATGGGAGCTTTCCTGTGTAAATAGTTTTATTTCTTTTCTTTTCTTTGGGGGTCGATAGGAGAAGACCATGATTAAATTGTTGAAATGGCTCTTATATGCATTATTGTTTATCTGACAAAAGAGCCCATATTGCCGTGTCTTCTCCTGTTTATTGAATGCCTGCAGATTCCAGCTTAGTCCAATGCACATGCACTATTATTATTATTCACACTATTGGGTCGTGCAAGTGAAAGGAATTATGATGATATATGATGGACTGGCTGAGATGAGAAAAGTTGGTATGAACTCGACCTCTTTTTTTGTAAATATGATTAGTTCATCGTTCTTGATTCAGCCTATTATGAATAAACATGTTTGCAATGACAACTAGAGATCATAGTTTCTTGTGCCATGCTTGATTAGCTATGAGTTATAATGGTTTACCTTGCGTGCCAACATGCTATTAAAATGGTTATGATGTGGTATGATAGGGTGGTATCCTCCTCTGAATGATTTAAGTGACTTGACTTGGCGCATGTTCACGCATGTAGTTGAAACAAAATCAACATAGCCTTCACGATATTTATGTTCATGGTGGATTATATCCTACTCATGCTCGCATACGATGTTGATTAATTTTAATGCATGTTCATGACTGTTGTCGCTCTCTAGTTGGTCGCTTCCCAGTCTTTTGCTAGCCTTCACCTGTACTAAGCGGGAATACTGCTTGTGCATCGAATCCCTTAAACCCCAAAGTTATCCCACATGAGTCCACTATACCTACCTATATACGGTATCTACCTGCCGTTCCAAGTAAATTTGTATGTGCCAAACTCTAAACCTTCAAATAAATATCATGTTTTGTATGCTCGAATAGCTCATGTATCAACTAGGGTTGTCCGTATCTTCCATGTTAGGCGGGTTATTCTCAAGAGGAGTGGACTCCGCTCCTCACTCACGAGATAAATGGCTGGTCACCGGGATGCCCAGTCCCATGTTTTATGCAAACTAAATCAAAATAATTGCAAACAAAACTCCCCCTGGGACTCTTGTTAGTTGGAGGCACTCGTTGTTTCGAGCAATCCATGGATTGATGCTTGTTGGTGGAAGGGGGAGTATAAACTTTACCATTCTGTTTGGGAACCACCTATAATGTGTGTAGCATGGAAGATATCACCATCTCTTGGTTGTTATGTTGACAATGAAAGTATACCGCTCAAAATATTATTCACCTCTGTTTCAAAACCAAGCTCTGGAACCTCTACAAATCCCTACTTCCCTCTGTGAAGGGCCTACCTATTTACTTTTATGCTGAGTCATCATCCTCTTATTAAAAAGCACCAGTTGGAGAGCATCGCTGTCATTTGCATTCATTACTGTTAATTTACATTGAGTATGACTTGACTAGATCTCTTTTACCATGAATTACAATGTCTAGTCAGTCCTTGGTCTTTAAAGGTGCTCTGCATTTATGTTTTGCGGTCTCATAAACGGCTAGCGAGATATCATCTTGTTATATCATATTATGATTGTTTTGAGAAAGTGTTGTCATCCGAGATTTATTATTATGGCTCGCTAGTTGATTGTGCTATTGATATGAGTAAACTTGAGACCTATGCATTATTGTGAATGTGGTTAGTTATAATCTTTGCTGAAAACTTGAATGTTGGCTTTACATATTTAAAACAACAAGAGCAAACAGAGTTTGTAAAAGTTTTTCTTTATCACTTTCAGTTTGTCAACTGAATTGCTTGAGGACAAGCAAAGGTTTAAGCTTGGGGCAGTTGATACGTCTCCAACATATCTACTTTTCCAAACACTTTTGCCCTTGTTTTGGACTCTAACTTGCATGATTTGAATGGAACTAACCTGGACTGACGTTGTTTTCAGCAGAATTACCATGGTGTTATTTATGTGCAGGAGCAAACATTCTCGGAATGACCTGAAACTTCATGGAGCCACTTTTCAGAAAATAAGAAAAATACCTGCAAAAGATGAAGGCTAGGGGGCCCACCACCTTGCCACGAGGGTGGGGGCGCGTCTGCCCCCCTAGGGCGCGCCCCTACCTCGTGGGCCCCCTGTTGCGTCTCCGACTCCAACTCCATATATTGAGTTTCGGGAGAAAAAAATCAGAGAGAACAATTCATCACGTTTTACGATACGAAGCCGCCGCCAAGCCCTAAAACCTCTCGGGAGGGCTGATCTGGAGTCCCTTCGGGGCTCCGGAGAGGGTAATCCGTCGCCATCGTCATCATCAACCATCCTCCATCACCAATTTCATGATGCTCACTGCCATGCGTGAGTAATTCCATCGTAGGCTTGCTGGACGGTGATGGGTTGGATGGGATCTATCATGTAATCGAGTTAGTTTTGTTAGGGTTTGATCCCTAGTGTCCACTATGTTCTGAGATTAATGTTCCTATGACTTTGCTATGCTTAATGCTTGTCACTAGGGCCCGAGTGCCATGATTTTAGATCTGAACCTATTATGTTTTCATCAATATATGAGTGTTCTTGATCCTATCTTGCAAGTCTATAGTCACCTATTATGTGTTATGATCCGTTAACCCCGAAGTGACAATAATTGGGATACTTACCGGTGATGACCGTAGTTTGAGGAGTTCATGTATTCACTATGTGTTAATGCTTTGTTCCGGTTCTCTATTAAAAGGAGGCCTTAATATCCCTTAGTTTCCGTAAGGACCCCGCTGCCACGGGAGGGTAGGACAAAAGATGTCATGCAAGTTCTTTTCCATAAGCACGTATGACTATGTTTGGAATACATGCCTACATTATATCAATGAACTGGAGCTAATTCTGTGTCACCCTAGGTTATGAATGTTACATGATGAACCGCATCCGGCATAATTCTCCGCACTGCTCCAATGCCTACGAGCTTTCCATATATTGTTCCCCGCTTATTTACTTTTCCGTTGTCATTGCTATCATCACTACAAAATACCAAAAACATTACTTTTACTACTGTTACCTTTTGCCACCGTTATCACTACTATCATATTACTTTGCTACTAAACACTTTGCTGCAGATATTAAGTTTCCAGGTGTGGTTGAATTGACAACTCAGCTGCTAATACTTGAGAGTATTCTTTGGCTCCCCTTGTGTCGAATCAATAAATTTGGGTTGAATACTTTACCCTCGAAAACTGTTGCGATCCCCTATACTTGTGGGTTATCAGTATGATTTTTATATATCCAATTGTGTTTTGTAAGACATTATATCATATACATTACAATTACTCGTTAGTTTTTTCTAGTAAAATAGGGCCCCGTTTTTAGTTTCGCACAGGGCCTCGGATTTTGCTGGCCCGGCCCTGACCGGTCACTCCGTATGCAAGCATTCGGATGGCAGCAGTGCATTTCTGATAAGAGGAGAGACCAATCTTGCCGATGGCATCCTCTTTGCACTCGAAATAGTCATCATAGCCGACCGCCCCCTCTCTAATACGGTTGAAAAGGTGCCTACTCATACGGAAACGGTGGCGGAATTTTCGATGTTTGAACAACGGGTTTGTTGTATCAAAGTAGTCCTTACAAAGAAGGAAATGCCCGCTCTCTCGGTTGCGATTCAACGTCGAAAGGTGGCCCAGAATGGAGCCACGGAATAACGGCCGCTGGCTGTTGAGGTGGTGATGGACCAACACGATAGCCAATATCTCCTCCTCGTCGTTGGACGACGAATCATCGGAGTCGCAAAGGAAATTGTGGAAAAAGAACTCGTCTCGGTGGAGTCCATTTTGTACCTTGGCAAACTGACAAACAGCTTGCGGGCGTCGATGAAGGAGACGGCCGGCGAGGGGAGTCACGACTCGCACGGACCAGCTAGCTGCCCTGCCGGCGTCCGACGAGTGGGCCGCTGTCCGATGAGTGTGCTGGTGAGGATCTGGCCGGGGTGGTGAGGCGACTTCTTGGTCGCGGGCGGCTGTGTGGTGCGGGAGTGGGAAGCAGTCGGCTCCCCGGCGGCAAGACGATGGTGACAGGCGGCGTGGGAGTGGGCGGTGTTGCTGGGCGGATGTGGAGGCGGCGGCAGCTGGCAGAGTCGCCGTAAAAAATGGGCACCAGCGTCGGCGATGAAGGAGGCAGACGAAGGTTGCTGTTGGATGGAGAGTGGGGGGAGGCCAATGTGCCATCGACCAGCGGGCCCGGGGGAGGAGAAGGCGAGCGTGCACGCGTCGGTCGCTTGTCTGCGCCGACGCAAATCCGGCTCAAAAATGGGCCAGGAATGGGTCGCCCGCGGACAAAAACCGGACGCGCGTCCGTTTGGGTCGGCGCATTGGGCGCCTTTTGTGTCCACGCCGACCCAAATGGACGGCGGTGGACGAAACGGGTCACCCCATTGGAGTTGCTCTAATTACTGGGGCGAGCCGAAGACGCGTCGCCGTTATCGCCCCTTCCTCATCAGAGCCAGGCAAATCTTATTATAGTAAACAGTCGAGAAATTGTCGTGCTAAAATTTCGAAGGACCAATGCATCATAGCAATCTTTACCGATAAAGAGAAGCGCAAATCGAAAGATTCCAACCTCTAGACACATGAACGCAGATTAACGAAGACCAGATCCATGTAGATCTGCCCAAGACAAGCACCGACTGAATCCCACAAGATTCGCCAGAGACACACCTTAACCCGCCATCCGATGGCACAAGACGCACTGCCAAGACGGGGGGCTAGTGGGGAGAACCTTATTCTATCTTCATAGAGTCTTCGCCGCCACCTCGCCTTTTTGAGCAAGACACAAATCGTAAACAGACCAAAACACACATAAGAGCGAAACATGAGCTCTCCCCGCTGGCAAGGGTCAGGATCCACCACGTCTCCATGGTCCTAAGGTTATAAGAGACAAGGCAAACCGGTGACGACGGCGATGAGAGGCAGGGAAACCCTAAATGCTTGGGAACCTTCCTTTCTTTCTCACCAAGAAAGAAAATGCCTTCAACATTTCTAATTCACTAGCTAAAAACTCGTGTGATGTGATACGTCTCCAACGTATCTATAATTTTTGATTGCTCCATGCTATATTATCTACTATTTTGGACATTATTGGGCTTTATTTTCCACTTTTATATTATTTTTGGGACTAGCCTATTAACCGGAGGCCCAGCCCAGAATTGCTGTTTTTTTGCCTATTTTAGGGTTTCGAAGAAAAGGAATATCAAACGGAGTCCAAACGGAATGAAACCTTCAGGAACGTGATTTTCTCACCGAACATGATCCAGGATACTTGGACCCTACGTCAAGAAACAAAGGAGGAGGCCACAAGGTAGGGGCGCGCCTACCCCCCCCCCCAGGCGCGCCCTCCACCCTCGTGGGCCCCTTGTTGCTCCACCGACGTACTCCTCCCTCCTATATATACCTACGTACCCCCAAACAATCAGATACGGATCCAAAAACCTAATTCCACCGCCGTAACTTCCTATATCCATGAGATCCCATCTTGGGGCCTGTTCCGGAGCTCCGCCAGAGGGGGTATCTATCACGGAGGGCTTCTACATCAACACCATAGCCTCTCCAATGAAGTGTGAGTAGTTTACTTCAGACCTTCGGGTCCATAGTTATTAGCTAGATGGCTTCTTCTCTCTTTTTGGATCGCAATACAATGTTCTCCCCCTCTCTTGTGGAGAATTATTCGATGTAATCTTCTTTTTGCGGTGTGTTTGTTGAGACCGATGAATTGTGGGTTTATGATCAAGTCTATGTATGAACAATATTTGAATCTTCTCTGAATTATTTTATGTATGATTGGTTATCTTTGCAAGTCTCTTCGAATTATCAGTTTGGTTTGGCCTACTATATTGATCTTTCTTGCAATGGGAGAAGTGCTTAGCTTTGGGTTCAATCTTGCGGTGTCCTTTCCAAGTGACAATAGGGGCAGCAAGGCACGTATTGTATTGTTGCCATCGAGGATAACAAGATGGGTTTTTATCATATTGCATGAATTTATCCCTCTACATCATGTCATCTTGCTTAAGGTGTTACTCTGTTTTCATTAACTTAATACTCTAGATGCATGCTGGATAGCGGTCGATGAGTGGAGTAATAGTAGTATATGCAGGCAGGAGTCGGTCTACTTGTCTCGGACATGATGCCTATATACATGATCATACCTAGATATTAACTATGCTCAATTCTGTCAATTGCTCAACAGTAATTCGTTCACCCACCGTAGAATACTTATGCTCTTGAGAGAAGCCACTAGTGAAACCTATGACCCCCGGGTCTATCTTCATTATATTAATCTTCCAATACTTATTTATTTACTTTGCTTTTATTTTACTTTGCATCTTTATCATAAAAATGCCAAAAATATTATCTTATCATATCTGTCAGATCTCACTCTCGTAAGTGACCGTGAAGGGATTGACAACCCCTTATCGCATTGGTTGCGAGGAGTTATTTGCTTTGTGCAGGTACTAGGGGACGCGCGCGCAACCTCCTACTGGATTGATACCTTGGTTCTCAAAAACTGAGGGAAATACTTACGCTACTTTGCTGCATCATCCTTTCCTCTTCGAGGAAATCCAACGCAGTGCTCAAGAGGTAGCAAGAAGAATTTCTGGCGCCGTCGCCGGAGGTTCGTGCAAGTCAAGATTTGACTTCCAACAACGAGCCATTTCTAGGGTCTACGCAAAAGTCAACATACCAAGTACCCATCACAATCCTTATCTCCCGCATTACATTATTTGCCATTTGCCTCTCATTTTCCTCTCCCCCACTTCACCCTTGTCGTTTTATTCACCCTCTCTCTCTATCCTCCCTCTCTTTCTCTATTTGCCTCTTTTTGCCTGCTTGCTTTTTATTTGCTTGTGTGTTGTATTGCTTTCTTGTCACGATGGCTCAAGATAACACTAAATTGTGTGACTTCACCAATACCAACAACAATGATTTTATTAGCACTCTGATTGCTCCGCTTACCAATGCTGAATCTTGTGAAATTAATGTCGCTTTGCTGAATCTTGTTATGAAAGATCCATTCTCCGGCCTTCCTAGTGAAGATGCCGCTACCCATCTAAATAGCTTCGTTGATTTGTGTGATATGCAAAAGAAGAAAGATGCTTATAATGACATTGTTAAATTGAAGCTATTTCCTTTTTTGCTTAGAGATCGTGCTAAAACTTGGTTTTCATCTTTGCCTAAAATAGTATTGATTCTTGGAACAAGTGCAAAGATGCTTTTATCTCTAAGTATTTTCCTCCCGCTAAGATCATCTCCCTTAGAAACGATATTATGAATTTTAAGCAACTTGATCATGAATATGTTGCACAAGCTTGGGAGAGGATGAAATTAATGATACGTAATTGCCCTACTCATGGTTTGAATTTGTGGATGATTATACAAAAAAATTATGCCGGATTGAATTTTGCTTCTAGAAATGTTTTATATTCGGCCGCGGGAGGCACTTTTATGGAAATCACTTTAGGAGAAGCTACTAAACTCCTAGATAATATTATGGTTAATTATTCTCAATGGCATACTGAAAGATCTACTAATAAAAAGGTGCATGCGATAGAAGAAATTAATGTTTTGAGTGGAAAGATGGATGAACTTATGAAATTATTTGCTAGTACCTAATGATATGCCCTTGTCTACTTTGATTGAGAATAATAATGAATCTATGGATGTGAATTTTGTTGGTAGGAATAATTTTGGTAACAACGCGTATAGAGGAAATTTTAATTCTAGGCCTTATCCTAGTAATCCCTCTAATAATTATGGTAATTCCTACAACAATTATTATGGAAATTACAATAATAAACCCTCTTATTTTGAATCTAATATTAAAGAATTTATTACTTCACAAAAGAATTTCAATGCTTTGATTGAAGAAAAATTGCTTAAGATTGATGATTTGGCTAGGAACGTTGATAGAATTTCTCTTGATGTTGATTCTTTAAAACATAGATCTATTCCACCTAAGCATGATATCAATGAGTCTCTCAAAGCCATGAGAATTTCCATTGATGAGTGCAAAGAAAGAACCACTAGGATGCGTGCTAAGAAAGATGCCTTTATAAGAGCGGTTCTTCTAGTTCCTATGAAAATAAAGATGAAGATCTAAAAGTTATTGATGTGTCCCCTATTAAATCTTTGTTTTGAAATATGAATCTTAATAATAATGGGACTGAATATGATCCACCTTTACCTAGAAGGCATTCCAAAAATTCAGAGTTTTTAGATCTTGATGCTAAAAGTGATGAAAGTGGGATTGAAGAAATTAAAACCCTAGATGTTGCTAAACCCACTATTTTTGTTTTCAAGGAATTTAATTTTGAAAATTTCTCTTTGATTGATTATATTCCTTGTTGCAATCCGTGCTAAATTCTCCTCATGCTTATAGTCAAAATAAAGCGTTTACTAAACATATCGTTGATGCCTTGATGAAATCTTATGAAGAAAAACTTGAATTGGAAGTTTCTATCCCTAGAAAACTTTATGATGAGTGGGAACCAACTATTAAAATTAAGATTAAAGATCATGAGTTCTATGCTTTATGTGATTTGGGTGCTAGTGTTTCCACGATTCCAAAGACTTTGTGTGATTTGTTAGGTTTCCGTGATTTTGAGGATTGCTCTCTAAACTTGCACCTTGTGGATTCCACTATTAAGAAACCTATGGGAAGAATTAATGATGTTCTTATTGTTGAAAATAGGAATTATGTCCCCGTAGCTTTTATCGTTCTTGACATAGATTGCAATCATTCATGTCCTATTATTCTTGGTAGACCTTTCCTTAGAACGATTGGTGCAATTATTGATATGAAGGAAGGAAATATTAGATTCTAATTTCCGTTAAGGAAAGGCATGGAACACTTTCCTAGAAATAAAATTAAATTACCTTATGAATCTATTATGAGAGCCACTTATGGATTGCCTACCAAAGATAACAATACCTAGATCTATCCTTGCTTTTTATGCCTAGCTAGGGGCGTTAAACGATAGCGCTTGTTGGGAGGCAACCCAGTGTTATTTTTATTCCTTGCTTTTTTCTCCTGTTTAGTATTAAATAATTTACCTATCCTCTGTTTTGGTTGTGTTTTTTTGTGTTTAATTAGTGTTTGTGCCAACTAGAACCGTTGGGAAGACTTGGGGAAAGTCTTGATATCTTGCTGTAAAAAAACAGAAACTTTAGCGCTCACGAGAACTGCTACCATTTTTATTTGGAAAGTAATATTTAGTTAATTATTTTTTCATATGATTAATAGATAAATTACTCATGTCCAGCAATTTATTTTAGAATTTTTGGGGTTCCAGATCTTGCGCTAGCTACAGATTACTACAGACTGTTCTGTTTTTGACAGATTCTGTTTTTAGTGTGTTGTTTGCTTATTTTGATGAATCTATGGCTAGTAAAATAGTTTATAAACCATAGATAAGTTGGAATACAGTAGGTTTAACGCCAATATAAATAAATAATGAGTTCATCACAGCACCTTGAAGTGGTCTTTTGTTTTCTTTTGCTAACGGAGCTCGCGAGATTTTCTATTTTAAGTTTTGTGTTGTGAAGTTTTCAAGTTTTGGGTAAAGATTTGATGGATTATGGAACAAGGAGTTGCAAGAGCCTAAGCTTGGGGATGCCCATGGCACCCCAAGATAATCTAAGGACACCTAAAAGCCAAAGCTTGGGGATGCCCCGGGAGGCATCCCCTCTTTCGTCTACTTCTATCGATAACTTTACTTGGAGCTATATTTTTATTCACCACATGATATGTGTTTTTCTTGGAGCGTCTTGTATTTCTTGAGTCTTTATTTTTTAGTTTACCAAAATCATCCTTGCTGTACACACCTTTTGAGAGAGCCATACATGATTTGGAATTTGTTAGAATACTCTATGTGCTTCGCTTATATCTTTTGAGTTATATAGTTTTGCTCTAGTACTTCACTTATATCTTTTAGAGCACGGTGGTGGATTTGTTTTATAGAAACTATTGATCTCTCATGCTTCACTTAGATTATTTTGAGTCTTAAATATCATGGTAATTTGCTTAAATATTCCTAATATGCTTGGTATGCAAGATTAATAATAAAACTTTCTTATGAGTGTGTTGAATACTATGAGTAGATTGATGCTTGATAATTGTTTTGAGATATGAAGATGGTGATATTAAAGTTGTGCTAGTTGAGTAGTTGTGAATTTGAGAAATACTTGTGTTAAAGTTTGTGATTCCCGTAGCATGCACGTATGGTGAACCGTTATGTTATGAAGTCGGAGCATGATTTATTTATTGATTGTCTTCCTTATGAGTGGCGGTCGGGGACGAGCGATGGTCTTTTCCTACCAATATATCCCCCTAGGAGCATGCGCGTAATACTTTGATTTGATAACTTGTAGATTTTTGCAATAAGTATATGAGTTCTTTATGACTAATGTTGAGTCCATGGATTATACGCACTCTCACCCTTCCACCATTGCTAGCCTCTCTAATACCGCGCACCTTTCGCTGGTATCATACACCCACCATATACCTTCCTCAAAACAGCCACCATACCTACCTATTATGGCATTTCCATAGCCATTCCGAGATATATTGCCATGCAACTTTCCACCGTTCCGTTTATTATGACACACTCCATCATTGTCATATTGCTTAGCATGATCATGTAGTTGACATTGTATTTGTGGCAAAGCCACCCTTCATAATTCTTTCATACATGTCACTCATGAGTCATTGCATATCCCGGTACACCACCGGAGGGATTCATATAGAGTCATATTTTGTTCTAAGTATCGAGTTGTAATTGTTGAGTTGTAAGAAAATAAAAGTGTGATGATCATCATTTTTAGAGCATTGTCCCAAGTGAGTAAAGGATGATGGAGACTATGATTCCCCGACAAGTCGGGATGAGACTCCGGACAAAAAATTAAAAAAGAAAGAAAGAAAAGAGGCCATAAAAAAGAGAAAAGGCCCAAATAAAAAATGAGAGAAAAAGAGAGAAGGGACAATGCTACTATCCTTTTACCACACTTGTGCTTCAAAGTAGCACCATGATATTCATAGTAGAGAGTCTCTCATTTCGTCACTTTCATATACTAGTGGGAATTTTTCATTATAGAACTTGGCTTGTATATTCCAATGATGGGCTTCCTCAAATTTCCCTAGGTCTTCGTGAGCAAGCAAGTTGGATGCACACCCACTTAGTTTCTTTTGTTGAGCTTTCATATACTTATAGCTCTAGTGCATCTGTTGCATGGCAATCCCTACTCACTCACATTGATATCTATTGATGGGCATCTCCATAGCCCGTTGATACGCCTAGTTGATGTGAGACTATCTTCTCCCTTTTTGTCTTCTCCACAACCACCATTCTATTCCACCTATAGTGCTATATCCATGGCTCATGCTCATGTATTGCGTGAAGATTGAAAAAGTTTTGAGAATGTCAAAAGTATGAAACAATTTCTTGGCTTGTCATCGGGGTTGTGCATGATTTAAATACTTTGTGTGGTGAATATAGACCATAGCCAGACTATATGATTTTGTAGGGATAACTTTCTTTGGCCATGTTATTTTAAGAAGACATGATTGCTTTGTTAGTATGCTTGAAGTATTATTATTTTATGTTAATATTAACTTTTATAATGAATCTTCTGGATTTGAATATTCATACCACAATTAAGAATAATTGCATTAAAATTATGCCAAGTAGCATTCCACATCAAAAATTCTATTTTTATCATTTACCTACTCGAGGACGAGCAGGAATTAAGCTTGGGGATGCTTGATACGTCTCCAACGTATCTATAATTTTTGATTGCTCCATGCTATATTATCTACTGTTTTGGACATTATTGGGCTTTATTTTCCAATTTTATATTATTTTTGGGACTAACCTATTAACTGGAGGCCCAGCCCAGAATTGCTGTTTTTTCCTATTTTAGGGTTTCGAAGAAAAGGAATATCAAACAGAGTCCAAACGGAATGAAACCTTCGGGAACGTGATTTTCTCACCAAACATGATCCAGGATACTTGGACCCTACGTCAAGAAACAAAGGAGGAGGCCACGAGGTAGGGGCGCGCCTACCCCCCCTGGTGCGCCCTCCACCCTCGTGGGCCCCCTGTTGCTCCACCGACGTACTCCTTCCTCCTATATATACCTACGTACCCCCAAACGATCAGATACGGAGCCAAAACCCTAATTCCACCGCCGTAACTTCTGATACGTCTCCAACGTATCTATAATTTTTGATTGTTCCATGCTATTATATTATCTGTTTTGGATGTTTATGGGCTTTATTATACACTTTTATATTATTTTTGGGACTAACCTATTAACCCCGAGCCTAGTGCCAGTTTCTGTTTTTACCTTGTTTTAGAATATCGCAGAAAAGGAAAACCAAACGGAGTCCAATTGACCTGAAACTTCGCGGAACTTATTTTTGGATCAGAAGAAGACCAGAAGACTTGGAGTGCACATCAGGGGATCTACGAGGAAGCCACGAGGCAGGGGGCGCGCCCTCCACCCTCGTTGGCCCCTCGTGGCCCCCCTGACGCACTTCTTCCTCCTATATATCTCCATATACCCTAAAATGATTGGGGAGCATAATAGATCGGGAGTTCCACCGCCAGAAGCCTCCGTAGCCACAGAAAGCCAATCTAGACCCATTTCGGCACCCTGCCGGAGGGGGAATCCCTCTCCGGTGGCCATCTTCATCATCCCGGTGCTCTCCATGACGAGGAAGGATTAGTTCTCCCTCGGGGCTGAGGGTATGTACCAGTAGCTATGTGTTTGATCTCTCTCTCTCTCTCCTGTTCTTGAGGTGGTACGATCTTGATGTATTGCAAGCTTTGCTATTATAGTTGGATCTTATGATGCTTCCCCCCTCTACTCTCTTTTAATGGATTGAGTTTTCCCTCTGAAGTTATCTTATCGGATTGAGTCTTTAAAGATTTGAGAACACTTGATGTATGTCTTGCCGTGCGTATCTGTGGTGACAATGGGATACCACATGATTCACTTGATGTATCTTTTGGTGATCAACTTGCGGGTTCCACCCATGAACCTATGCATAGGGGTTGGCACACGTTTTCGTCGTGATTCTCCGGTAGAAACTTTGGGGCACTCTTTGAGGTTCTATGTGTTGGTTGAATAGATGGATCTGAGATTGTGTGATGCATATCGTATAATCATACCCACGGATACTTGAGGTGACATTGGAGTATCTAGGTGACATTAGGGTTTTGGTTGATTTGTGTCTTAAGGTGTTATTCTAGTACGAATTCTAGGGTTGCTTGTGACACTTATAGGAATAGCCCAACGGATTGATTGGAAAGAATAACTTTGAGGTGGTTTCATACCCTACCATAATTTCTTCATTCATTCTCCGCTATTAGTGACTTTGGAGTGACTCTTTGTTGCATGTTGAGGGATCGTTATGTGATCCAATTATGTTATTATTGTTGAGGGAACTTGCACTAGCGAAAGTATCAACCCTAGGCCTTGTTTCAACACATTGCAATACCGTTTACGCTCACTTTTATCATTCGTTACCTTGCTGTTTTTATAATTTCAGATTACAAAAACTATTATCTACCATCCATATACCACTTGTATCACCATCTCTTCGCCGAACTAGTGCACCTATACAATTTACCGTTGTATTGGGTGTGTTGGGGACACAAGAGACTCTTTGTTATTTGGTTGCAGGGTTGCTTGAGAGAGACCATCTTCATCCTACGCCTCCTACGGATTGATAAACCTTAGGTCATCCACTTGAGGGAAATTTGCTACTGTCCTACAAACCCCTGCACCTGGAGGCCCAACAACGTCTATAAGAAGAAGGTTGTGTAGTAGACATCAAGCTCTTTTCTGGCGCTGTTGCCAGGGAGGTTAGCTCTTGAAGGTATATCTTTAGATCTTGCAATCGAGTCTTTTAGTTTCTTGTTTTATCACTAGTTTAGTTTATAAAAGAAAACTAAAAAAATGGAATTGAGTCTACCTCATACCTTCATCTTTTTAATATCTTTTGTGAGTATGATGGAAAGGAAAATTGTGCCAAAGTGTTAGAAGAAGAATGCATTAAAATGTTTGGCAGTAAATATTTGAATGATGAGCATGATTGCAATGTTGTTAGTATGAATTCCTTGAATATCCATGATGCTAATGATATGCAAAGCCACAAGCTTGGGGAAGCTATGTTTGATGAAGATGATATTTTTTTGTCCCCCAAGTTTTGATGAGCAAATTTATTATGATGAAAGCATGCCTCCTATTTATGATGATTATATTGATGAAAGTGGATTCGGATAGGTCATCACTTTATTTTGTGATGAATCCACTATTCTGGAAGAGGTTCCAATTGATTATGAGAACAAAGTTGCTATCTATGATGATTATTGTGATGAATTGTATGCTATAAAGAATAATGATATCCATGAAACTTGTCATCATGATTTTAGTTTTCAATTGGATTATGCCTCACATGATAATTATTTTGTTGAGTTTGTTCCCACTATTATTCATGAGAAGAATTTTGCTTATGTGGAGAGTAATAAAATTTCTATGCTTGTAGATCATGAAAAGAATGCTTTAGGTGCTGGTTATATTGTTGAATTAATTCATGATGCTACTGAAAATTATTATGAGATAGTAACATATGCTTGTAGGAATTGCAATAATATCAAGTTTCCTCTCTATGTGCTTAAAGTTTTGAAATTATGCTTGTTTTGCCTTCCTATGGTAATTGATTATTGTTCCCATAAGTTGTTTTCTCGCAAAATCCCTATGCATAGGAAGTGGGTTAGACTTAAATTTGCTAGTCATATTCTTCATGATGCTCTCTTTATGTTACAATTCTTATCTTTTATGTTAGCATCGTTGAAATCATCATGCCTAGTTAGGGGCGTTAAACGATAACGCTTGTTGGGAGGCAACCCAACTTTATTTTTGTTCCTCGCTTTTTGCTCCTGTTTATTAATAAATAATTCATCTATCCTCTATTTAGATGTGTTTTTATTTTTTAATTAGTGTTTGTGCCAAGTAGAACCTTTGGGAAGACTTGGGTGAAGTCTTTATGATCATGCTGTAAAAAACAGAAACTTTAGCGCTCATGAGAATTGCTGCCATTTTTTATTGGAGAGTGTTATTTAGTTAATTATTTTTGAAGATGATTAATATATAAATTACTCAGGTCCAGCAATTTATTTTATAATTTTTGGGGTTCCATAAGTATACGTTTGATCCAGATTACTGCAGACTGTTCTGTTTTTGACAGATTCTGTTTTCTATGTGTTGATTTCTTATTTTGATGAATCTATGAGTAGTATCGGAGGGTATGAACCATAGATAAGTTTAAATACAGTAGATATTATACCAATATGAATTTAGAATGAGTTCATAACAGTACCTAAGTGGTGATTTATTTTCTTATACTAACGGAGCTTACGAGTTTTCTGTTAAGTTTTGTATTGTGAAGTTTTCAAGTTTTGGGTAAAGATTCGATGGACTATGGAATAAGGAGTGGCAAGAGCCTAAGCTTGGGGATGCCCATGGCACCCCAAGGTAATATTCAAGGACGACCAAAAGCCTAAGCTTGGGGATGCCCCGGAAGGCATCCCCTCTTTTGTCTTCGTTCATCGGTAACTTTACTTGGAGCTATATTTTTATTCACCACATGATATGTGTTTTACTTGGAGCATCAATTTATTTTGTTAGTATTTGCTTGCTGTTATTTATAACAATGTTTTTCGTCTTTTATTTCAATAAAAGTGGCATTGATAGTCTTTACTATGCCTATGTTACAAGTCTTCATGTTGCTGTTTGAAAACAGAAAGTTTACCGCTATTGCAATAATTCCCTAGAAAATTAAGAATGTGATAAAATGTTGAAACCTTTTGCATATTAAGCTATGATAAATTTACTACAGTGGGAATTTTCTTTCATAATTTTTGGAGTTATGGAAGTATGGATGTAGCTGCACTCTTTACAGACTGTCCTGTTTAGGCAGATTGCTGTTATGTTTGCATTGTTTGCATATGTTTGCTTCTTTAATGATTCTATTTGAGGATAGGACTATTAAATATGCAGATGCATTTAGTATGAAATTTTGAACAATAATTTTAGTGATTTGCTACAGTAGAGTATGATAAGGTTTTTGCAATGGTTTATACTAACTTACCTCATGAGTCCTTGTTGAGTTTTGTGTGGATGAAGCTTTTGAGATTTTGGGAGACCGTGATATGAGAGGAATTAAGGAGACACAAAAGCTCAAGCTTGGGGATTCCCAAGGCACCCCAAGATAATATTTCAAGAAGTCTCAAGCGTCTAAGCTTGGGGATGCCCCGGTTGGCATCCCACCTTTGTTCTTCAACAACTATCGGTTAGTATCGGTTGATCCTAAGTTTTTGCTTCTTCACATGATGCTTGATATTCTTAGATGTCATTTTATTTTGTTTTGCTTTCTGTTTGAATAAAGTATCAAGATCTGAAATTATTAAATGTTAGAGAGTCTTCATATAGTTGCATAATTATTCGACTACTCATTGATCTTCACTTATATCTTTCGGAGTAGTTTGTCATTTGCTCTAGTGCTTCACTTATATCTTTTTAGAGCATGGTGGTGGTTTTATTTTGAAGAAATAGATGAACTCTCATGCGTCACTTATATTATTTTTAGATTCTTTAGAACAGCATGGTAGTTTGCTTTGGTAATGAAACTAGTCCTAATATGATGTGCATCCAAGAGGGATATAATAAAAACTTTCATATAGAGTGCATTGAATACTAAGAGAAGTTTGATACTTGATGATTGTTTTGGGATATGGAGGTAATAATGTCAGAGTCATGATAGTTGAGTAGTTGTGAATTTGAGAGATACTTGTGTTAAAGTTTGTGATTCCCATAGCATGCACGTATGGTGAACCGTTATGTGATGAAGTCGGAGAATGATTTATTTATTGATTGTCTTCCTTATGAGTGGCGGTCGGGGACGAGCGATGGTCTTTTCCTACCAATCTATCCCCCTAGGAGCATGCGCGTAGTACTTTGTTTCGATGACTAATAGATTTTTGCAATAAGTATGTGAGTTCTTTATGACTAATGTTGAGTCCATGGATTATATGCACTCTCACCCTTCCACCATTGCTATACTCTCTAGTACCACGCAACTTTCGCCGGTACCATAAACCCACCATATACCTTCCTCAAAACAGCCACCATACCTACCTATTATGGCATTTCCATAGCCATTCCGAGATATATTGCCATGCAACTTTCCACCGTTCCGTTTATTATGATACACTCCATCATTGTCATATTGCTTAGCATGATCATGTAGTTGACATCGTATTTGTGGCAAAGCCACCCTTCATAATTCTTTTATACATGTCACTCATGAGTCATTGCATATCCCAGTACACCGCCGGAGGCATTCATATAGAGTCATATTTTGTTCTAAGTATCGAGTTGTAATTGTTGAGTTGTAAGAAAATAAAAGTGTGATGATCATCATTCTTAGAGCATTGTCCCAAGTGAGGAAAGGATGATGGAGACTATGATTCCCCCACAAGTCGGGATGAGACTCCGGACGAAAAATAAAAAAATAAAAAAAATGAGAGAAAAAGAGAGAAGGGGCAATGCTACTATCCTTTTACCACACTGTTGCTTCAAAGTAGCACCATGATCTTCATGATAGAGAGTCTCCTATGTTGTCACTTTCATATACTAGTAGGAATCTTTCATTATAGAACTTGGCTTGTATATTCCAATGATGGGCTTCCTCAAAATGCCCTAGGTCTTTGTGAGCAAGAGAGTTGGATGCACACCCACTTAGTTTCTTTTGTTGAGCTTTCATATACTTATAGCTCTAGTGCATCCATTGCATGTAAATCCCTACTCACTCACATTGATATCTATTGATGGGCATCTCCATAGCCCGTTGATACGCCTAGTTGATGTGATACTATCTTCTCCTTTTTGTCTTCTCCACAACCACCATTCTATTCCACCTATAGTGCTATGTCCATGGCTCACGCTCATGTATTGCGTGAAGATTGAAAATGTTTGAGAATATCAAAAGTATGAAACAATTGCTTGGCTTGTCATCGGGGTTGTGCATGATTTAAATATTTTGTGTGGTGAAGATAGAACATAGCCAGACTATATGATTTTGTAGGGATAGCTTTATTTGGCCATGTTATTTTGAGAAGACATGATTACTTTGTTAGTATGCTTGAAGTATTATTATTTTTATGTCAATATTAAACTTTTGTCTTGAATCTTATGGATCTGAACATTCTTGCCACAATAAAGGATACATATGTTAGGTAGCATTCCACATCAAAAATTCTGTTTTTATCATTTACCTACTCAAGGACGAGCAGGAATTAAGCTTGGGGATGCTGATACGTCTCCAATGTATCTATAATTTTTTATTCTTCCATGCTATTATATTATCTATTTTGGATGTTTGGGCTTTATTATACACTTTTATATTATTTTTGGGACTAACCTATTAACCCAGAGCCCAGTGCCAGTTTATGTTTTTACCTTGTTTTAGAATATCGCAGAAAAGGAAAACCAAACGGAGTCCAATTGACCTGAAACTTCACGGAACTTATTTTTGGATCAGAAGAAGCCCAGAAGACTTGGAGTGCATGTCAGGGGATCTACGAGGAAGCCACGAGGCAGGGGCGCGCCCACCCCCCTAGGGCACGCCCTCCACCCCCATGGTCCCCTCGTGGCTCCCCTAATGCACTTCTTCCTCCTATATATCTCCATATACCCTAAAACGATCGGGGAGCACAATAGATCGGGAGTTCCGCCGCCAGAAGCCTCCGTAGCCACCGAAAACCAATCTAGACCCGTTCCGGCACCCTGCCGGAGGGGGAATCCCTCTCCGGTGGCCATCTTCATCATCCCGGTGCTCTCCATGACGAGGAGGGAGTAGTTCTCCCTCGGGGCTGAGGGTATGTACCAGTAGCTATGTGTTTGATCTCTCTCTCTCATGTTCTTGAGGTGGTACGATCTTGATGTATCGCGAGCTTTGCTATGATAGTTGGATCTTATGATGTTTCCCCCCCCCCCTCTACTCTCTTGTAATGGATTGAGTTTTCCCTTTGAAGTTATCTTATCAGATTGAGTCTTTAAAGATTTGAGAACACTTGATGTATGTCTTGCCGTGCGTATCTATGGTGACAATGGGATACCACGGGATTCACTTGATGTATGTTTTGGTGATCAACTTGTGGGTTCCGCCCATGAACCTATGCATAGGGGTTGGAACATGTTTTCATCGTGATTCTCCGGTAGAAACTTTGGGGCACTCTTTGAGGTTCTATGTGTTGGTTGAATAGATGAATCTGAGATTGTGTGATGCATATCGTATAATCATACCCACGGATACTTGAGGTGACATTGGAGTATCTAGGTGACATTAGGGTTTTGGTTGATTTGTGTCTTAAGGTGTTACTCTAGTACGAACTCTAGGGCTGTTTGTGACACTTATAGGAATAGCCCAACGGATTGATTGGAAAGAATAACTTTGAGGTGGTTCCGTACCCTACCATAATCTCTTCATTCGTTATCCGCTATTAGTGACTTTGGAGTGACTCTTTGTTGCATGTTGAGGGATAGTTATGTGATCCAATTATGTTATTATTGTTGAGGGAACTTGCACTAGCGAAAGTATGAACCCTAGGCCTTGTTTCATCACATTGCAATACCGTTTACGCTCACTTTTATCATTCATTACCTTGTTGTTTTTATAATTTCAGATTACAAAAACTATTATCTACCATCCATATACCACTTGTATCACCATCTCTTCGTCAAACTAGTGCACCTATACAATTTACCATTGTATTGGGTGTGTTGGGGACACAAGAGACTCTTTGTTATTTGGTGTAACATCCCAAATTTTCAATTCCGAATGTTATACATAGATCATTCTTGCATATCATGTTTTGTTGCATTTTGTCTCGCGATCCTCGAAAATCCTAAGCAACTCAAGGACCCTCGGAGATAGTTGGGGATTTCCCAGGTTTCATATTTGATTTTATCGAATATTGAAACGAGGATTCTGGTTTTAATTATTTTTCTCTCCGAAAATATTTCATACTAATATATGAGAGGATATAATATGACTTCTCCGAAATAAATGAAATATTGGAGGAAAAATATTAAAATCAATTTTTGCTTTTATTTGGATTTTATTTGCGATTTTGGTTGCATTAGAAAAATTGCACATTTTCAAAATTGCATTTTAGGGCCAAGAAAATGTTCATCTCGTTCTAAATAATTTTTTAGATGGAGAAAATTGTTTTGGCATTTTTAGAATTTTATTTTATTTTCTAGGATTTTTCTGAGTTTCGGCGGAATTATTTTAAAAAAAATGCGCCAAGGCCTAGCTGGGCCGAAGCCCAGCGCCGGCCCACCTCTCCGCGCCGTCTCCTAGAAGGAGACTGCGCCGCCGCCGCTGAACGGGAGTCTGGCTCGGACTCCTCGTCCCCGCCATGCCCCCTTCCCCAAGGCACCTCCCCCCTCCTTTATAAGCCGCGCCCTCACCGCCCTTGGAGCCCCACCCCGCCGTGAGCCGCCACCCCGCCGCAAGCCGCCGCCTCGCCTGCTGCC